>NC_054479.1:16424865-16726365 GCF_017639515.1 Carcharodon carcharias | reverse complement strand
AGAGAGCGAGAAATTGGAGTTGAGACCGAAATGAGATCAGCTGCATTGCCTACTCCTGCTCCTAGTTCTTATGTTCTTATGTTCTCAGTCATCTGCATCCTAGCCCCTTTCTCTAGGCAATGTACAAGACATGATAGTTTTGATATAACATTCATTGCTTCATTTCCCCTAGAAGGAGTATAAACTAGTTGGGTTAAAAAGACACTAAACAAAGAATAATAATCTTGGAGAAATTAGCCTGATGTTGTATCTTGTATAAGGTTTTTTGTTTTAGGGAGGCTTATTATGTGTGTAATTCCCTCTAAAGCCTTAACCACCATCTAAGATTCATGGAAGGTTGAATTATTCCAACCCAGTCATCATTAATTTATAGCCAGAGTAAGATGAGAGTGGGACGGTATTATTTCGCCTACTTTTCTACAACTACAAACTGTAACTAATATAATAATAACAATTACAATCATATATGGGGCAGTAGCTCGCTCTGTTTGCCAGCAAGCACTGTTTAACCAGAAGGAACGGTGCTTGTGTCATGATCAGAATTTTCTTGTGCGCCCCAATTTGTTTTCTGCCCCTAAAGCTTTGTTGCTGTGATCTCATTTGCAGGAAACATTTGAATGTTAGGTACGTAATGGCCATTGGGAATCCTTGCAGGAAATTCTTTCCCTATCCCTTCCTCATCCCCTTCCCCAAGTCCACCGCATCAATTCTCACAAGAGGGAGGGAGTGACTGAAATGTTAAGGGAAAACTGCCTGAAGTTGGAAAAAAAAGTAGAGGTCTGTTTCAATCCACATGCGGTACCGGTTCCTTTAAATATTTTCATGTTTTATGCGGTGAATTCATGTCACATTCAAAATGTTGGACGTATTTTCCTTTTCAAAATTCATTCAAAGATCAAAGCATAAACATCCTAAACCCTCGATAAAAGACAAATTGAATCTTCTAATTGTCAGCATTCTTCTCCTGAAATCCACAGCAATGCGTTGATTAGTTTTCAACATCGCGCCCAGCTGCTTTGAATTCCACAGGAAAATCCATCTTCCCACTGATCCTGGCCCAGGCATCGGAAGGGGAACAACAATTGGTGCTAGTGCCCTAAAGCTAAAATGGGAAAACCTGCCCCTCGTGGTTCGCCACTGATCATAACTGGGAAGGCCATGTGCTTGGATGGTGATTGGGAACAGGGGGTTGGGTCTGGCCGTCAAGGTGGCCACTAGGACTGACCTGTGGGACCAAAGGCCCGGAGTCACCACCTTCATAGAAGGGAGGGGAATGCTAGAGGTCAAAGTAAATTAAGGAAATGAAGCCAAAGAAAAGCATTGTTGAGAATCAAATGCACAGCAAAAGCATTTCTGATGGCTACATTACATTGAGATAAGGG
This sequence comes from Carcharodon carcharias, assembly GCF_017639515.1. Lineage (NCBI taxonomy): Eukaryota > Metazoa > Chordata > Chondrichthyes > Lamniformes > Lamnidae > Carcharodon > Carcharodon carcharias. The sequence continues at coordinate 16,724,983 of NC_054479.1, read as the reverse complement.
GAGAGATGATGAATGTGTTTCTGTCGTGTAGGTAACTGTGGGACACGCGCAGGCACATTACTTCAGCTGCTGAATTTTTAATCACTCCCTGTCATGCCAGGAAACTTACTGGCGTGTCACGTTTAGCAGTGGTATGAGATGCAAGATTGAGGAATGAGGATCTTTTACTTATTTACATGCGAACAATTGAACAGGGGACCTTATATTCGCAATGCAGGTATTCTTTCCAATTTATTTTGAAAAGTTATGATGAATTGCTGAAGTGAGATAAAATAATAATTGAAAGTGCAACGTGTCTTTCACTCTGCCGGAATATTTTGGTCGCAAATATGAGCAAAAGTGCAGGGTATCTATCCCTTTAAGAGAGGTTACATTACAATGTATATTTGAATTAAGAGGGTGATTTAAAGTTAGTTGCATCAGTGTTTAAGTTATTGACTTTGAGGTGGGGTGGAAGGGGGTATGGTTGGATTTTATTAAAGGTGATAGCCAATGGAATCAAAGTAGGGGCAGTCAACCATATTCTTTGTTACCAAGTGGAATTGTTGGATATGGGAAGCGCAAGGCACCAGTTTGTGCATTTCCTAGTGCCAAGCTAAAGAGATCCAAAATGTACCTGACGGCATGAATGTTTAAACTGGATCTCTGAGGGTATATCACATGGAGTCCACTAACCCTAATTAGACGTTGGCTCTGAAGGAAGTTAACTCCTCTCACAGTGGAAGAAGCTGCAGTGTGTCGGAGGAGAAATAATCCAGGAGTGGTGGAGCATTGAGAGTCGGCAAGAGTTTTAACATTTTCGAGGGGGTAAGCGCCTTGAAATCACGAATGCTACTTCCTCCCCCTTCCACCATCCTCACAAAGAAAGTTGGAACTCGGGACAATCCTACATGTGCTTGGATGCATCAACCTGAGCTGTTCTCTGTAACTTTTGAAACAGGATAGGAGATCGGGCTGCTACTTTTTTTTAAATCCTGAGAAGTTATTGTGATGAAGGGATATGCGTTAGGTTGGCAGGAGCTTTCCTAGTGCATCTGAGGTTTTTTTCCATCAGTCGGGACCTGGTTTCGTTCAGTTCAGTTTGGATTAGGGTCGGCTTTTAAGGACCGGCCTCATTTCTTTTCTTTAAAAAAAAAGTTTAATTTATTGTTTTAAAACACAATGGCATTTTTCTGTCTGTTTTGCTAAAAAAAAATCAATAAATGACTGGTAGCAGTGACAGGGCATGATTTCTCAAGGTAGGTGACTTACAATATTTCTTAGATAGAAATTTTTATTAGCAATTTGTTGGAATTTATGGTTTAGGCATTTAAATCTATTTCATCCAGTAGTGAAAACATCAAAAGTTTTATGGCCCAGTAAATTGTCTTCCCTGGTAAACAGCTAGTCTCAGGAAGTTTCACATTTGAGCATGGAGGGTTGTCATTTCGGATGTGCGAGTTGGACTTTCTCTGGAGAGCTTGGTGCTACATTGGACAACCCTTGATTAATATCTGGTTAATCCAGGCCTGTCGATTGCTATGTAGACAGCACACCAATATTTGAGTGGTCTCTGCACCCAGCCAGCACTAACCCCACTTTTCGTTGGCTGGGTACATCAGCAGGAGGTCAGTAGCGTGAGTACCGAGTGCCATTTTAAACAAGCCTACACCTCTTAAAGGGGAAGGGCTATTGTGGCTGGAGGAGGTGCTGGGAGTCAAGGTTGATGAGATTCTGACCTGGGAAAAAGTAAGGAATGGCACAACAATAGAGAAAATGGGCTCCACTGTTGTTGGATGCTGTGCTGGAGGCCTTGGTAGATGGAAGGAGTGATGTCCTGTATCCACAGTGGGCCAAGAGGCGCTCCAGACACATACTCAGTCAGAAGGCACTGGGAGCAGGTTGCCATGGAGACCAATGACAGCCGTCAAGCCCTGAGGAACTGGATGCAGTGCCACAAGAAGTTCAATGACCTCACATGAGCGGTCAAGGTCAGTGAATGAATCTTCAAATGCCGTATCCCACCAACTGCCTTGGCCACTGTTCCAATGACCTCATCACTCACCTACCAACAGTCTCTATCAGTCAAGACTAATACCTAACACTCATACACTTCCCAACACTCTCACACATTTGGCACTGCTGCAAGCCTCACACCCGCATCTCTCAGGTTGTTGCCACTGCCAGCTATTCAACCATGACAGCCACATCACCCAAACAACTTGCCCACACCGACTCTCACACTCCCTTCTCTCTTGCATTGCTGCTTTGAGCTGGAAAAGAGGGAGCCTATGAATGAATCCGCCCTGCGATTTTTGTTCTTCCTTTTGGGAAAGCCATCACTCCCCTCGTGGCAGTGAGTTTTAGTGTGGGTGCATCGTGTGCATTAGAACCCACATCCCACCACTGCCCTGCATCACTTGGCGTCACTTGTGAAAGGTACTGGCTCATTATTCTCCTGATGATTTCCTCTCTGGGTTAAGTGACATGTTGGGTGCTCACGGAAACTGACTCAGGTGGTGGACCCTTATTATTGAAATGATACCTGCGTTTGGTGCAGGCAATTGCCTATCAAATGCCAAAATAGCTGCTGAGTTTGACATTGTGATGCCCATTTTGGACCCTCTAGAGTTTGATCCTTTGTGAGCATAAAGGAAAAGGATTGTAGCTCTGGGGACAGAACTATGGAGCAAACAAGGAATTCTGTACAACAGAATTAATGGAAAAGATTTCTGGAAAATTGGAATTTATTAAAGTGAACTAAAATGTATCTAAATCAGTATTTTCCAACTTTCTTAATAGGGGTAGCCTGAAAAATCAGACCATTTGAATTCTTGCCACAGTGTCTCAATAGTAGATTGTTAGCTGTAACTCCAAATGGAAGAGTCTGTGGTGCATTCTCTGTGTTTTAGAATTCAATAGAGGATCCTTGTTCATTAATTAATGTTTACAACTGTGCTGGACTCAGCAGTGTGTGCAACATGAAAAACTGCAAATGAAACCCAGTGTATAATTAGTGGAAAGATTGACGGAGCCATTTGCAGCACCTTCAGTCAATGTAGTTTTCATAATTGCTGTTTTGCGAGAGTGTGGAGGAAAAGGAGAAGGGGGTGTGTGTGAGGATTGTCTGGACAGTCCCCTCCCCCTTCTCCCATCCTCTAATAACTTCAGTTCTTTCTTAAGGGTTTCTTGAGGTGCAGGAAATCCCAGTCCTGGAACAGAGGCTCCTTGTAATGTTGTGGAAGCTCAGCCTCAGTCATTGTCAGGCTGTGATAGACAATTGTGATATTAGGCCTGACATTTGTAATGGTGCTGCTTTAATGATATTGTTCACCTGTCTCATTTGGTTAAAGTGAGGGCAGACTGACTTGAGGCGGGGTAGAGTGGGGGAAGGGGAAGGGAGGCAGGAAGGGGGCGGTTGTGGGGGTGGTGGTGGTGGTGGTGTAGTGGGGGGGGGGGTGGTGGTGTAGTTGGGGGGGCGGTGGTGGTGGTGGTGGTGTAGTTGAGGGGGGGGGTGGTGGTGTAGTTGGGGGGGTGGGGGTGGTGGTGGTGTAGTGGGGGGGGGGTGGTGGTGTAGTTGTGGGGGTGGTGGTGGTGGTGGTGTAGTGGGGGGGGTGGTGGTGGTGTAGTTGGGGGGGCGGTGGTGGTGGTGGTGGTGGTGTAGTTGAGGGGGGGGGGTGGTGTAGTTGGGGGGGTGGGGGTGGTGGTGGTGTAGTGGGGGGGGGTGGTGGTGGTGGTGTAGTGGGGGGGTGTGGTGGTGGTGGTGGTGTATTGGGGGGGGGGGGGTGGGGGGGGGGGTGTGGTGTGTGCCCTGCGGTTACATGCCTAGCAGGTGGAGAGAGCAGCCTTCTGCCTTTACCCATTGTGCTGACCGGCCTGAGCAACATCAACCTCACGATGAGGCAGGGAGGCCCCGAGAACAAGCCCCCATTGTTCCTCTCGGCTTTTAAATGAGGGGCTAAGCGGGTAGGGGGCTCTGACCGTTAACTGCACGTCCAGTCTGCCTGTTGTCTGGTGCAGACCCCGCCTCATTCTTAGTCTCTCAGATTAGAAGTGGGTCTTCAGTGGCTTATAAAAAGGAAAAGAGGCTGTCCTTTGTGAGGAGCACTGTTGAAACTAGCCAGTGTGAAATGCAATCTGACGTTAAATGCTTTCTAATGAATATATATTCAAAGCAAATTTTGAAATATATTTGTAGTGGATTGTTACACTGTGGAACTTTTATTTTATGCGAAAAATGCTGAGCTTTTCTCAATTATCCACACAAGTTTTACTTTGACAGCTGAAGGCCTTTTGAGGCAGTTTGGTTCAAAGGGTTTTGAACACAAGCCTTTAAATATAAAATAGAGAATCTGAGCATCTGTTGACAAAAACAGCATTACTCTAAAGGAAGGCCTGTGAAAAAAACCCCATTGATAGGCTGAAAGTTTTCTCACAAAGGCCAAAGGGATTTATAATCATTATTCCGCTTTTATATTCAAAGCTTTTAAGCGCAAAACTGATAGTTCGGCTTAAATTGCCTCAGACTGCTCTGAGCTTTAAATTAACCCCTTCACTGCTGTCTCCTTACAGTAGAGATTCAGTGAACCAGAGGGAAACAGTTGCTCTGATTGTTATTTCAAAGGGGTGCATGATTTTTTTTTTAATTGAAAATCTTCTGTTCTTTTTCATCCTTATTCGAAATCTATAATTAATGAAAGAAAAGGGTTGCAGACATAAAGTTACATAGAGTTTCACAGCATGGAAATAGGCCTTTCACCCCAACTGGTCCATACTGGTGGTTGTACTTCACATATGCCTCCTTCCACTGTCATTAACTCTTCCCACCCTGTTGCATGTCCTCACGCTCACCCCCGTTCCGCACCACCCCATTTCCTCTATTATTTTCTCCAACGTGTCTGCATCAAGCCTCCCCTTCTATGTTGGCTGAGATGAAATAAGGTGGGAGGACCTTGTTTGGTGCATATACTCTGCTATAGACCTTGTGGGCTGAATGGCCTGTTTCTGCATTATAAATTCTGTGTAATTCTATACATCAATGCTCTTCACTTGAACCACTCCATGTGGCAGTGAGCTCTGAAATTCCTCCTCAGTTCTTTAACTGATCTGTTAGTGACTATCTAACGCTGCTTTTTTCTGGGCTCACCCACAATTGGAAACAGTTCTCCCACATCTAACCTATTCAACACCTTCATAATTGTAAAGAACTCCATCGGGTTTCCTTTTATTCTTCTCTTATCCTTTCTACTTCTTTCCTCTCTCTCTCTCTCTCTCTCTCCATCTTTCCTCCCCTCTATTGCTCTTTCTGTGCATGAGTTGACTCTAATTTGCTCTATTTCCTTCTCTGATGCTCTTCTGATTCTTTCCTAGCCTGCTCAAACTTGCATTACCTCAATTCTTGTAACATCCTTGTACAACTTTTCTGCTCTTCTCCAGTGCTTCGGTGTCCTTTTAGTAATGGTCTATCCAAGCTCCTTTGTCTCCCTACTTGTCCATTCTATTTCTTTGGAAATGAACCTACGTATCTAATTAGTACTTTTTATGGTCTTGTCCGCTTCCGTTGCCACATTTGATGATTAGTATGAGATCTCTCTGCTCTTCTCCACGTTTAATTTCTGCCTTCTAAGGATTAAAAAGCCTCCTGGCTGGTCCAGATGGTCTTCAACTCAGACTCTCAAAAGAAATGGCTTGGTGAGATGGTTGATGCATTGGTTTTAATTTTCCAAAATTCCCAAGATTCGGTGAAGGTTTCATTAGATTGGAAAATAGCAAATGTAACTCCTTTATTCAAAAAGGGAGGGAGACAGAAAGCAGGAAACTAGAGGCCAGTTAGCCTAACATCTGTCAGAGGGAAAATGTCAGAAGCTATTATTAAAGACTTTATAGCAGGGCACTTGGAAAAATTCAAGGTAATCAGCCAGAGTCAGCATGGTTTTGTGCAAGGGAAATCATGTTTAACCAATTTATTGGAGTTCTTTGAAGGAGTCACATGTGCTGTGGATAAAGGGGAACCAGTGGACGCACTGTACTTAGATTTCCAAAAGGCATTTGATAAGGTGCCACATCAAAGGTTACTGCAGAAAATAAAAGCTCTTGGTCTAGGGGGTAACATATTGGCGTGGATGGAAGATTGGCTGGCTAACAGGAAGCAGAGAGTAGGCATAAATGGGTCATTTTCTGGTTGACAAAAATGTAGCGAGTGGTGTGTCACAGGGATCAGTGCTGGAGCCTCAAATTTTTACAATTTATATAAATGATTTTAATGAAGGGACGGAAGGTATTGTTGCTAAGTTTGCTGATGATACCAATCTAGGTAGCAAAATAAGCTGTGAAGAGGACATACGGAAGCTACAAAAGGATATAGATAGGTTAAGTGAGTGGGTAAAGATCTGGCAACTGGATTATGATGTGGAAAAATATGAAATTGAGACGACTTTCTCTGCTCCTCTCACCCATTCTAACCTGTCTCTCTCTGAACTTACTGCACTCCATTCTCTCAGGTCCAACCCTGACATTGTCATCAAACCCGCTGACAAGGGTAGTGCTGTTGTTGTCTGGCGCACTGACCTCTACCTCGCGGAGGCTGAGCGTCAACTCGCAGACACTTCCTCCTACCTCTCCCTGGACCATGACCCCACCACTGAACATCAGGCCATTGTTTCCAGGACTGTCACTGACCTCATCTCCTCTGGGGATCTTCCTCCCACAGCTGCCAACCTGATAGTCACCCAACCTCGGACAGCCCGCTTCTATCTCCTACCCAAAATCCACAAACAGAACTGCCCCGGTAGACCGATCGTCTCAGCTTGCTCCTGCCCCACAGAACTCATTTCTCGTTATCTTGACTCCCTTCTCTCTCCCCTTGTCCAGTCCCTTCCCACCTACATCCGTGATTCCTCTGACACCTTACGTCATATCAACAATTTCCAGTTCCCTGGCCCCAACTGCTTCCTCTTCACCATGGACGTCCAATCCCTCTACACCTCCATCCCCCACCAGGATGGTCTGAGGGCCCTTAGCTTCTTCCTCGAACAGAGGCCCGAACAATCCCCATCCACCACTACTCTCCTCCGTCTGGCTGAACTTGTTCTCACGCTGAACAATTTCTCCTTCAACTCCTCTCACTTCCTCCAAATAAAAGGTGTGGCTATGGGTACCCACATGGGCCCCAGCTATGCCTGTCTCTTTATGGGGTATGTGGAACATACCTTGTTGCAGTCCTACTCCGGCCCTCTTCCACAACTCTTTCTCCGGTACATCGATGATTACTTCGGTGCTGCTTCATGCTCTTGTCGGGACTTGGAAAAATTTATTCATTTTGCTTCCAATCTCCACCCCTCCATCATTTTCACGTGGTCCGTCTCTGACACTTCCCTTCCCTTCCTTGACCTCTCTGTCTCAATCTCTGGTGATAGACTGTCCACCAATATCCATTACAAACCCACCGACTCCCACAGCTACCTCGACTACAGGTCCTCACACCCCACTTCCTGTAAGGACTCCATCCCATTCTCTCAGTTCCTTCGCCTCCGTCGCATCTGTTCCGATGATGCTACCTTCAAAAACAGTTCCTCTGACATGTCCTCCTTCTTCCTTAACCGAGGTTTTCCACCCACGGTCATTGACAGGACCCTTAACCGTGTCCGGCCCATCTCCCGCGCATCCGCCCTCACGCCTTCTCCTCCCTCCCAGAAACATGATAGGGTCCCCCTTGTCCTCACTTATCACCCCACCAGCCTCCGCATTCAAAGGATCATCCTCCGCCATTTCCGCCAACTCCAGCATGATGCCACCACCAAACACATCTTCCCTTCACCCCCCCTATCGGCATTCCGTAGGGATCGCTCCCTCCGGGACACCCTGGTCCACTCCTCCATCACCCCCTACTCCTCAACCCCCTCCTATGGCACCACCCCATGCCCACGCAAAAGATGCAACACCTGCCCCTTCACTTCCTCTCTCCTCACCGTCCAAGGGCCCAAACACTCCTTTCAAGTGAAGCAGCATTTCACTTGCATTTCCCCCAACTTAGTCTACTGCATTCGTTGCTCCCAATGTGGTCTCCTCTACATTGGAGAGACCAAACGTAAACTGGGCGACCGCTTTGCAGAACACCTGTGGTCTGTCCGCAAGAATGACCCAAACCTCCCTGTCGCTTGCCATTTTAACACTCCACCCTGCTCTCTTGCCCACATGTCTGTCCTTGGCTTGCTGCATTGTTCCAGTGAAGCCCAACGCAAACTGGAGGAACAACACCTCATCTTCTGACTAGGCACTTTACAGCCTTCCGGACTGAATATTGAATTCAACAACTTTAGGTCGTGAGCTCCCTCCCCCATCCCCACCCCCTTTCTGTTTCCCCCTCCCTTTTTTTTCCAATAAATTATATAGATTTTTCTTTTCCCACCTATTTCCATTATTTTTAAATATCTTAAAATCTTTTATGCTCTCCCCACCCCCACTAGAGCTATACCTTGAGTGCCCTACCATCCATTCTTAATTAGCACATTCGTTTAGATAATATCACCAACTTTAACACCTAAGTGTTCTGTTGTTCTATTGTTGTTGACATCTTTTGATGATCTGCTTCTATCACTGCTTGTTTGTCCCTACAACCACACCCCCCTCCACTTCTCTCTCTCTCTCTCTCTCTCTCTCTCCACCCCGCCCCCCCCCCCCACCCCCCCCACACCTTAAACCAGCTTATATTTCAACTCTTTCTTGGACTCGAACTCAAGTTCTGTCGAAGGGTCATGAGGACTCGAAACGTCAACTCTTTTCTTCTCTGCCGATGCTGCCAGACCTGCTGAGTTTTTCCAGGTAATTCTGTTTTTGTTTTTGTTTTGGATTTCCAGCATCCGCAGTTTTTTTGTTTTTATAAAAGTAGAGAGGTTATGTTTCAGTTATACAGGGCATTGGTGCGACCACATCTGGAGTACTGTGCACAGTATTGGTCTCCTTATTTAAATAAATTATGTAAATATGTTGGAAGTAGTTCAGAGAAGGTTTGCTAAACTAATACCTGGAATAGTCATGTTGTCTTATGAGGAAAGGTTGGACAGTCTAGTCTTGTATCCACTGGAGTTTAGAGGAGTAAGAGGCGATTTGATTGAAACATAAGATTCTGAGGTGACTTGATAGGGTGGATGTGGAGAGAATTTTTTCTCTTGTGAGAAAATCTAGAACCAGGGGTCACTGTTTAAAAATAAGGGGTCAGCCATTTAGGACAGAGATAAGGATAATTTTTTTCTCTTGGAGGGTTGTGACTCTCTTCCACAAAAGGCAGTGGAAGCAGAGTCTTTGAATATTTTTAAGGCAGAGCTGGATAGATTCTTGATAAGCAAGATGAGAATGTGGGGTTGGGGTTACATTCAGATCAGCCATGATTTTATTGAATGGCAGAGCAGCCTCGCGGGGCCGAGTGGCCTACTCCTGCTTCAGATGTGTATGTTCGTATGTTTTGTTCCTCCTCCCACTTTGTCGTATCAAATTTAATTCACCATTTACCCGTGACATGGTATGCGTTGCTAGATTTTGGGACGGGCCTTCACATTACGAGTTAAACCCTCCACTGACCCCTGCAATTTGGTATGGTCTGCAAATTTCCACATCACACTTCCAATTTCTCCACTGCTCCGTTCCAGCTTGATTAGCTCGTGTGTCATCTGAAAACAAAAACGTTAAAAGAAAAACAAAGATGTCCCTCTCATTTGAAGCCAGTTCCTTTTTTCCCAATGTCAAAGTGGAGCTCTTGCTCTCTTTGCACTGACCTTTGCCTCGGTGCTCATTTTCCAGGGCTGCTGCCCTGTGATTGGCAAGGGCCCAAGAGCCAAGGAGTGATGGCTCAGTCATTGATTTTCACCCTAAAACAAGAGCTGAATGAGGAATTCATCGCAGGGCACCTCAGCCCCTTTCTGCTTCTGCTCTGCTCCCTGTGGAAGTCTATCTGTTGCAGCCCATTATTTTAACATATCCAAGGTCGGAGAGGGGTGGTGGGATGGGTACTAGGGTAACTGGATAGTGACGGCCTGCTGGTGAGAACTGGCCTCACTTGGGGTACACTCACTCTCAAAGACTGCATTTAAAAAAAATCAGCGCAGCCGGGTTCTAGTTTGGGCTGCTATGTCAACAATATCGGTCCTCCTGGGGTGGGGGGCAGTGGGGTTGGGGGGAGGTGGGGGGGTGATGGGATGGGGGTCGGCGGTGGGGGGGTTGGGGGGGGAGAGGCGATTGGAAGGGTTTGGGGGGTGATCGGGAAGGGGAAGGCGATCTGCACAGAGAGGGTCAAGAAGGGGTGAGAACTTGCAGGTTCTAAGGCCCAGATCGTCATCCTCGGATCAGATTTGCAGAGTCAGGAGATTTTCCAGCTCGGTAAACCTGACATTTAAAAATGGCCACCCACAGGTCGGGTTTTCAGCTGGGGCAGGGTGCTAGTGGGCTGAACTAGGAGTCGGGGTGGGCCTCTCCCGGAGTGAATACGGATGCTGCTGGGCGCTGAGGTGGGCAAGGCCTGTCCCTGTGCTTCGGCCCTGTTTAAATAATAAAAAAAACAAAGAAGATCTCTCCAGCCCTCGCCCCTCAACCCCCACACACTCCCTATACCCCATCCACAACAACCCATTCCCCCCAACCAACCCCACCCCCCTCCCCCCCGCATGGCCTCTCACATCCCTATGCCAACTTAGCATCCCTCTACCCACCCCACATGGCCCACATACCCCTTACGCCAATGTAGTGCCCCTCTACTCACCACTCTGCCCCAATATCCCCATTCCAACTTAGTGCCAACTCATGCCAACCCATGACTCCCCCCACCACATTTTGTCCTTACCCCCTGAATGTATCCTTGGCCAGTTCCTTGACAGCTTTGACACTTCCTGGACAGGCTTGACAAGTTTGAAAGCGTTGGGACTTTCTGGGCAGGTTTGATAGGTTTGAGAGCTGGACAGCTCTTTAACAGTTCCTTGACAGCCGGACAGTTCCTTGGTGGCTGGACAGTTCTTTGACAGCTTGACAGTTCTTTGACAGCTTGACAGTTCTTTGACAGCTTGACAGTTCCAATGGGTTTGTGTGTAAAAAGTGCATAATCATGTTCACTTTTAACAATCCCAAGGCATGCTTTACCTCTCCCAAAGGTGTGCTGGAACCCTATCCAAAGGGATACCTTACCTCGTCAAAGGGGTACCCTGGCTATCCAGAAGAATCCACAAAGTTCATATCTTCTCTTACCTTTTCTAATATACACACTCCGGATGCCACACTCCTGCCCTTCCAGAATCTTGCTTAAATGGAGGCAGCTGGTGATTTAAATGGCCAGCTGTCTTCACGAATCACGCATGCAAGAACTCCGATCCGAACCCAGTCCTGCCTCCATGAAGATGGGAAATGCTAGGTTCGGGGGTGGGGGGGGGGGGGGGGGGGGGGGGGGGGGAGGCGGTGGGTACATCACTGCCATACTGGAGGCTTAGGTGCCCACATTATGCCCGTTTAAAAAAAAAACAACAGATCCAAAGAATTTCTAGGCCAACATGGGTCTGTAAAGTGCCAAATTTGATTGGTGATAACCTAACGGATTGTCCTGCAAATCCTTTCATTGGATTTTGAGTGCTAATTAACTCCATCCTCTTCATTTCCTTTTAACGAGCAGCAGTGATACTCCCTTCAGGTAAGATTTTCATAATGGAAGAGCATGTTGCCTCAGCCAGGGTATGGATTGTGGCCGATTAATCTCTCTGCCCCCACCTCCTCACAATCACACACACGAAAACACGATCCAAATCTGATGAATCTTTGCCTGGAAGAATCAGAGTTGTCACTGAACAATATTAAAGCAAATCACCAGGTATTTCAAGGTAAGTAAGGAGCTGAAAGACCCCCTAAAAGCCTATAGTTGGTGAAGCAAAGACTGTGGTTACTTGTCACGGAGGTCAGAAGGTATCAGGTTCGGTTCCTGATCTGTGCTGAGTTAACTGGTCTCAGGACAGCTCGACAACAGCAGGGAAGGTTATAGTGATGAAAATCAGGCTGAGGACAAGATTGTCACCACAGGCTTCATGACGCCGCTGTCAGGCTCAACTGGGGGTCAATAGCCCTCGGTGCGTGAGGGGCAGTCCCTAGCCGTGCTTTTCCCCAAACTGGCCAATCAGTGGCCGTGTGGGGGGGGGGGGGAGGGGTTGGGCGGGGGCACAAGTGGCGAACTCGCTACCCAATTAAGGTCAGTGAGCGGGCTTTCAAAACTGGAGGGACAGGAGGAGGCCCTCCAGCAATTATGGAACAGGAGGATGCTGTTCAAGTGAGTGACGGACAGGAACCCCCCCAATTAGAGGCACACTTTCTCTAACATTTTTACATTTCAAATTAAGAAAGCCCTTAGGGACAGGTTGTGGGGTGGGTGAGGTTGTGTGGGGGACAATCGACAGGGTGGCCTGTGGCTGCAGTTGCAGCCAGGTGGAGGGGGGGACCTCTAAGCCTGCCTGGAATGCTGGTCCTCTGGTTTACCATTGGGAGTCTGCCTTCAGGCAGCTACACTGCTCCCCAATGCCTCCAGGGATCTGGAGGCTGTAGTATAAGCGCGTTCAGCACAGCAAGGGTTAACGTGGGACTGGAGAACAATACCGCCCATACTGTGATGTGGAGGGTCACATGATGGTGGACTGGGCACCGTAGTAGTCTAGCAGAAGCCAGTACGGAGGTAGTACCTAGTTAGGGCTATACCCTGGGGATGTATATAGTTATGCGTTAACAATAAACACTTAATGTTCAAACATACAAGCCAAGTGAGAAACTAAACAACCTTACACCAGAGGCCAACTGGAAAACTATAGTCAGCCTCTGACAACCGGCCTTGCTAGGTCATTAACAAGACTAACTGGCTACTCACCACTTGTGGATGCCTGCTTCACCCCCTCATCCTGCTTCTGGGGAAATGGCCCGGGAATGCGCCAGCCCACCTCCGTGCTGCTCCCACTGGGAGCGTCAATATTTGCCCCAGACTTCCTGTTCCTGATCACTATCCAATGACCCCCAACCCTACCCCGCTACCTCCCTGCTTGCTGGAAGTCACTGTGTAGGGATGTCATAGGAGCCCAGATCAGACTCAGTTAGGAAGCTCTCAATGAGTGGAATTCTCATTGTCTAGGCCCACATGTAAAGATGGGGCAGCTCCTTATGAGTCAGTGCCTTCAGAGAGGGGAAGGCTTTGGTAGGAAGGGATGGGTTAAAAAAGTAGTTCTGCAAAACACCAGATAAAATATGAAACTATCACATGGTAGTACAGAACTTAAATATTGCTGAAAAGAGAGACATGTTGCGGAAGCTTTTCATCTTGCACTCATCAGGACAAATGCAAGAATGCCAAATTTCAAACGATTGCAAACATTTATTATACAGGAGAAAAGGGTGCTGATTGGTTGGCCAGTCAACAGTGATCGTCCAAGGCATTGCCATGGAGAAAGCAATGGGGAAGCATAAGCTCCCCAAGCTTCCAGGTAATTCAAGAAAGGCACAATGCATGAACATATTCCTTTTGTTTGCAGAGAATGAGTTCCTGCATATGAATGTATGTTGCTTTTAGCAAATATAAATGAGCCAAGTAACGAGCTCAGCTAATTACCTTAAGTTGATTGTTAGTGTAGCTATTAGCACACTCAGGATTGTTCAGCAAGTGCTGCCCAATCATGGGATCACATCTAACAGCGTATGTGGAAGTTTTGTCAAATCACCCTGGAAAAGCAAAGTATCTCAAAAATTTAAACAACAGATGAAGCAAGTTGTTTCATTTTGCTACAATGAAGTGGCTACACAAGTGGTACTTTCCACTAACAGGATGCAGTCATTAGTCCAAAAACAACATTCTACCTACCACAAAGATGAGCGATGTCATGTATGAATTTCAGTGTCAGGGTGATGCCAGGTACATAGACCATGCACCCCAACAATTGGCTGATTGAAACATACAACATGTTCCTCCAACTGGTCATATTGGGAAAAGAACAGACCGGCCCGCACTTGCAAAATCCAAAACAAAATGTCTACTGTTAGATTGGGCAGCACTTGCTGAACAATCCTGAGTGCACTAATAGCTTAAACCAATTTACGATAACCAGCGGAGATTGTAATGTGGATAATTTACACTTGCTAGGAGTGACATAAATTCATACACAGGGACCCATTCTCTGCAAACAAAAGGAATATGTTTGCATCTTTCTTGAATTACCCAGAAGCTTGGGAAGCCGATAGACCCCTGCTGGCAACACCTCAGCCAATCAGAGTTGACTTGCCAACCAATCAGCAACCCTTTCTCCTGTTGTATAAATTGTGGTGATTGCTTGAAATTTGGCATTCTTGCATTTGTCCTGATGAGTGCAAGATGAAAGGCTTCAGCAGCATGTCTCTTGTTTTAGCAATATGAAACCCTGGGCTGAATCTTCAGCTTGGCAAACGGGGGCGGGTCCTGCTCGCTGAGGCGTAAAATGACTTGGGGTGACGTTGGGCATGCGTCTCAAGTGACCGCATCTCATTTAGATTTTCAGTTCGGCGGGTGTGCAACCAAACTGTCAAAGTCCTGTTAAGGCCATTAATGAACTAATTAAGCCTATTGAGAAACCTGTTCTTCCAACCTTAAGGTTGGCGGGGTTGGGGGGGTGGGGTGCAGGCGGAGAGCCTAGGCGGCCTTCACATTTTTCATGGAACCTCATCCACGGGCGGGATGAGGTTTCATGAAGGTTTTAAAAATTAAATAAATTTTTTCATTAAAGTTCGTTGACATGTCCCAGCTCGTGTGGCACTGTCACATGAGGGAACATGTCTTAAAATGTTTTTTTCTTTATTAAATTTTTTGCAACTTGGCATTTGGCTCTGTGCCTCTGGGAGATTTCCGGGAGGCCCCAACTCAGGGAACACCACCACCCCCCCCCCCGCCCCGCCCCACCCACCCACTCAGCGCTTCTGGGAGCCTTAATCGGCCCATGACCGCACAACCCCCCCCGATGGGGGAAAATTCTACCCCCTGTATATTTTTGAGTGAGATATACCATAATAGCGCACATTCTTAAACTAAAGTGATTGAGTGTCCCTCACTCCAAGCAAGTGAGATGAGACACATTTGAAAATATTCAGCATAATTCCAAATCAAACAATCTCCCTAAGATAAAAGCAAAATTCTGCAGATGCTGGAAATCTGAAACAAAAACAGAAAATACTGTAAACACTCAGCAGGTCTAACAGCATCTGTGGACAGAGAAAAAAAAACATTTTGAGTCCATATGACTCTTCTTCAGAGCTCTGAAGAACAGTCATACAGACTCGAAACGTTAGCTGTTTTTTTCTCCACAGATGCTGTTAGACCTGCTGAGTTTTTCTACCATTTTCTGTTTTTGTTTCCTTCCTGAAATAGAAACAGAAAGTGCTTGAAATGCTCAGTAGGTCTGACAGCAACTGTGGAGAGAGAAACAGAGTTAAGGTTTCGCTATGAATAGGACTCATCTTCATTTCTGATGAGTTTTATTTCTATCAGCCACCTTTAAGAAAGAGCTTGCATTTACACCATGTGTTTCACAACCTCAGGTTCTCTCAAAGTGCTTTACAGCTGATAAAGTGCTTCTGAGGTAAAAAAAACAGCAAATGCTCGCCACACTTATGTGGTCAAAGAACAGGGGAGTACTGGGCAGGACATCAGGGAGAACGCCCCTGTTCGTTGAAGCAGCACCATGGGATTTTTTACACCCACCCGAGAGGGCAGAAAGGGCCTCTGTTTAACATCTCATCCAAAAGGCCACCCCTCCCTCAGGTGTCAGTCTAGATTGTAGACTCAAATCTCTAGATTGGAGCTCTCAGATGTGAGAGTTAGGCTACTGAGCCAAGGGGTTGACACTGATCTTCATGTGCATTCATTGTGTAGACAAGTTTACTGTTGACTAGTTTTGCTGTCTTAATGACCTGTTTACTCTATGACACAATGCAGTGGCAATGGGTGGTTTACTAGCTGTTTAGTCAAACAACAGAAGAAAACTGGAATGCTTTCAAGGCTATTAACGACAAGTATTTAGTCAGTGTGAAGCTGTTCCAAGCACAGTTAAGCATACACAGGGATGCAAGCATCGCCAAAGTGTTAGACTGTAAAATCAAACCTGGTATAAATCATAGGTGGGGGCACACAAAAAAAATGTATCTGTATGTTTAGGGGGTTCAGAGAAGGACAGCAAGAAGGAACCCAAGGCTTTGATAATAAAAATGGTGTTTAAATGACAAAGCAAGTCTCACAGAGCTGATCCTGTTTATAGTACAGGAAAAGGGATTGAAAGAAGGCTTGAGCCTTTACGATACTGAGAGCAGCAGTAAAATAAGGCATTTTGGATTTTTGATCACAGAATTGTTAGATTTCAAAAAAAAAAAGAAAGACTTGCACTTAAATAGCACTTCTCACAACCACCAGAATCTCAAAGTGCTTTACAACCAATGAAGTACTTGTTGAAGTGCAGTCACTGTTGTAAGGTAGGAAACGCGGCAGCCAATTTGCACACAGCAAGCTCCCAGCAATGTGATGATGACTCGATAATCTGTTTTTGTGATGTCAATTGAGGGATAAGTATTGATCAGGACACCAAGGAGAACTCCCCAGCTCTTCTTTGAAATAGCGCCATGGGATCTTTTACATCCTCCCAAGGAGGTAGACAGGGCATTGGATTTACATTTCACAGAAGGATGGCACCTCTGACAGTGTAGAACTCTCAAGCACTGCAGTGCCAGCCTCGATTTTTGTACTCAAGACCCAGAGTGGGACTTGAACCCAGGACCTTGGGATTCAGAGGGGAGAGTGCTACCAATTGAGCCACAGCTGACACTAAAATTTGCATTCAAGCAAAATTTGGCATTAGGAAGATTCCAAAAATATGTGGACTGGATCCCAGGCTAAAACAGTTAATGTTTTTTTAATAAAAGAAAAATACTTTTTAATTTTTAAAAAACTGCTTAAGTATCTGGGAAGGCGGTGTGGGATCTTGTGGCGCAGTGGATAATGTCCCTGCCTCTGAGCCATAAATCTCCAGGTTCAAGTCCCATTCCAGGACTTGACGGTCAAGGAAGCTGCGTTTATAACGTGGCCAAAATCCTTCCAACACATGCCAGTGGCAGGTAGTAAGAGCAGGAGAGTCTCCTGGGTCAGCCAAGCTTGACACAGAATGATGCCCCTCAAGCCTTGCCTCCTGATGACAGGCTGGCCACCTGTTCCAGGAAATGCTAACTACAAAAACAGATGTAAGTGTCTGCATCACTGGATGCTGGAAGCCATTAAGTCTAGGAGGTGTGGAGTGTAGGTCTGTTGTGCTATAAAAATGGGTGTATGTAAAGATAAGTACAGTTAGGAATTATTGAAGGCCATGT
The DNA here is from genome assembly GCF_017639515.1 of Carcharodon carcharias. Taxonomy (NCBI): domain Eukaryota; kingdom Metazoa; phylum Chordata; class Chondrichthyes; order Lamniformes; family Lamnidae; genus Carcharodon; species Carcharodon carcharias. The sequence continues at coordinate 16,707,625 of NC_054479.1, read as the reverse complement.
GAAATGTGACGCTGAGATTGTGGAAATATTATGCCAAAGAAGACAGCTGATCAGTAATGTAAGATTAAGTAGGTATTCTTTACATAGCTTATAGTACACCAGGCCATTGGCTCCAACTGCTCCTTACCACTTCTCATGAGCCTCCTCCCATCTTACTTCAGCTCACTCCTAGCAGTCTAGAGCTTTACTTGGTTTACATTTGACAATGGGAGAAGCTTAGCAAAACCTTTCCCCATGAGGTTAAATGGATCATGTGGGTCTGTGGGAGGAGCAGGCCATAATAGGCTGACTGCCCTCCCTGAACTCAGTGCTCTCTTCTATTTTAGACAACCCATTTTTCAACAGGTTTTGAAAAGTAGTCCACCCAAATACTATTCCTGCTAGTGTTTATGTGAAGTCAAGTTGTAGAAATCACCGTGCTACCTGCATATTTTACTCACAGCAATAGATTTCTGTCCTCAAAAGAGTCAGAAAATCATTTTGACATTGTCAAGGAACCTTTGGAAAATATAAAACTGATCATCAAAAAGGTGCCTCGCTTGTAAAGGCTGGAATTTTAATTTTGTTTCCAACTTTAAGGAAAAGCAGTAACTTCATGTGAATAGAGTCATTTGTATACATGTATGTGCATGAGTATACGTGTGCATGTGTGTGCCTGAGTGTGTGTGCCTATGTTTGAGTGCGCGCTTTGTATGAGCTTCCTCTAGTGGTGGAAACAATGTAGTGCAAGTGAAATAACTTGTACTTCTGCACAGACCCATCTATATGTAAAAGCAAAAAAACTGGGAATGCTGGAAATCCAAAACAAAAATAGCTGGAAAATCTCAGTAGGTCTGATAGCATCTGCGGAGAGGAGCACAGTTAACGTTTCGAGTCCGTATGACTCTTCAACAGAACTAAGGAAAAATAGAAAAGAGGTGAAATATAAGCTGGTTAAGGTGGGGTGGGACAAGTAGAGCTGGATAGAGGGCCAGTGATAGGTGGAGATAACCAAAAGATGTCATAGACAAAATCTCTATGTCTTCATCTTCTACACAGGTAATGTCACTGTCATCATGCTGCGCAAGTTGAACAGATAACATACGAGAATCAGACAGGTAAAACGGGGAGGGGGGGGGGGGGAAGGAGAATTAAAAAGCTGGAAAGCTGGCTGGAATATAACCAGAGTCTGGACAGTGAAAGCTCAGATTCATGAAACTCCTGACCTGTCAAATTGAAAGCCAAGTCTGACTAGTCAATCCGCTAGGGCAAGGAAGGAGTTTGCACCTTATCAGCCTATCTGAGAAAAACCCCAAAGTGCACAGTGAAAAACTCTGAAGTGCAGTCATGGATATTGTGTAAGTGGTGGAGACACAGACAATAATCACGCTGACATTCTGACCAGGAACCCACAAAACAAAACTCTCATTAGCCCGTAGAGTCTCCTTAATTTGTGTATCTGCTTTTCTGACGATCTCCAAAAGCTCAGAGAACAAAAACAAAGCTCGCGTTTGGAAATCACAGAACCCTGCTCGCCACACAGTTTAACCGGGAGGAGAGCGTGGGAACTTTTATCATTTGCACTTGGACTAACTCCCACCACTCTCACCCTCCAATCCTCCCTCCCCTGAGAAGGTTCAGTTACAGAACAACTTTCTTGGGCACCGGATGAATTTCAGCAAGAACACAGCACGGTTTTTGTAATTAAAGCCGTGGGGCTGGGGGCAGTTCTCGTTGCTCCTTTATTTTTTTTGGTGAGAAGTTAGCGCGGAGGGGACTGATCCTGGGCTGGGACCTCGCGCCTGGTCTCCAAGTGGGAAGATACAGAGAGTGTGGCTAAAACAACCAATACACCAATCAGAGTCCTAACGCCTGTTTTATGACTCCGCTCAATATTTGCTGTCAGACGTTTGGCTGTTTTTTTTTCCCAGCCCATGCCGCAGTCTAAGGGGAATGTTGGAGACTGCCTGCAAAAAGTGAAGTTCCTCTCCAATCCTCTTCACGTGTGGAGCCAGGAGAGACGGGTGTGCTGGGCCCGACTCCGCTGAAATACCGTGGGCTGCGGCTGGCCACTCTCAGGCTGGTCTCCCCCTCCACTGCCTCCAGCCAGGGCCAACCTGTGGCTGTTTAACCTCAGAATCGCTCAAATTCTCTGAGGTCCCGGCTGGGGCAAGACGCACCAGGACTCACGGTGGTCACAGGGCGACTAAAATAAGGGACACTTCACTGGAGAAGCTGGTGGTGGGGGTGGTGACAGTTGGGGGGGTGGGGGGGTGTTGTGGTGATGGATGGTATTGGGGAGGAGGGTGTTGGAAAGGTGAAAAGTGTGCCACACACCTGCTCAAACCCCTTCCCATCACACCTGCAAGGACTTCCCACCCCCATCTGACCAGACCCTTCCGCCTTCCGCCTTATACCTGCCCATACCCCTTCCATTATCTGCTCAGATCCCTTTTCCTCAATCTCGCCCATACCCCTTCCATCATCTGCCCAGATCCCATTCCCTCACCCCTGCCCAGGCACCCCCTCCCCCACACCCCACACCTGCCCGAAGCTGACCATCCCGGACCCAGGCCTCAGAGTATCCCCACCACGGGACCCGACTTACGGAATGAATCGGAGACCCCCACTGAATCGGGCAGTGCAGCTGCTGCCACCAACCCAGCCTGGAGCAGACCAGACCCCCACGCCAATAGACATGGGCCGGCTTCAGGCCAGCGAGGCCGATCCCCAAGTTCCAGCAAGCCTCAGGCCTTTGGCTGCAGTTTCTGGTTCTCCTCAATTATCCCCCGCCACAGATATTTTGGCTTTCCCCACCTGTATGTTTCGGTACACCCGGACACCCTTTGTACCTTCATGTCCACCTGGGGTGGCTAACTCTGGCTGGCTGCATTCCTGGAGATTTCATCACGTGACTGCCTGCTTCCAATCTCGCCCGCTATTGGTTGCCTGACTGGTCCATCATGCCTTTCTACCGTACCCTCCGACCTCACCGCCCCAATTAGAATGTGAACTGTACATAATTGGAATCTTGACTCTGAGTCAAACAGCCTCTTGTCCCCAACTTAAATATTTTTTAAAATCATAACTGAATATTCATGGGAAATGTGAAAAAAACACTCCACTTTTTTTAATGCTGCTGTGTTTTTCCTCTCGGATTGCTTACACCCAGTGTCCTCGAGATTAATCAAGAGGGATTGTCAACCCCCACACCCACTTTATTAACAACTTGGCTGTGATGAGGAACTCAGTGGGTATGGATCCCGTGTGCATGTTCACCACTGCCTGGCACCCCAGCTCACTGTGCCATTGCGCTGTGTCGCTGAGCTTTGGCACATTACCAAAGCTCAGATATTTCCTTAAGCTATTCTTGTGCCATTCGCTTGTCATTTTACTGCCTCACTTTGCTATTGAGTGCAGCTCCGGGAAGCTGTAAGTTTCCAGACTTGGGGAGGGAACGGGGGCAATCCATCAATGACACAGCGCAGCTAGTGAAGGAAGTATTCTCTTGGCTTGGCTTTGTCCCTGGTGGTGGTTATCAGTTAACCCTACATTGACAGTCAGTAAAATGCATTGACAGTCAGATTCTGAACCAGCAGACAGGGAAGATCCCAATTTCGTTCAGAAGTCTGCACTGATTTCGCTGATCAATGACTCAGGCAGCAGTGGGGCTAACTACTCTGGCCCTCAGGACTTTCAGGGGTGGGACATGAAAGTTCTGAGGTGACGAGTAACTCACCTCCTGACTCCCCAAAGCCTGTCCACCATCTACAAGGCACAAGTCAGGAGTGTGATGGAATACTCCTCACTTGCCTGGATGAGTGCAGCTCCAACAACACTCAAGAAACATGACACTGCCCAGAGCAAAGCAGCCTTATTGTTGGCACCCCTTCCACCACCTTCAACGTTCAGTCCCTCCACCAACGAAGCACAGTAACAGCAGTGTGTGTACCATCTACAAGATGAACCGCAGCAACTCACCAAGGCTCCTTCGACAGCACCTTCCAAACCCGTGACCTCTACCACCTAGGAGGACAAGGGCAGCAGATACTGGGACTGGGCCCAAGCCTGGGCCTCACCATCTTCGTCGCCCGACAGCAGGTTGACGACTCCGGCTACCACCGCTAGCCCTGGCCTCATTCCGTCACCCCACCACAGCACCATGGAGCCTGGAGGGAAAGTCGAGGGACGCGGGGGAGGCCAAGCAACTGGGAGAGAGCGCGGTATCCAGGTTGGTGGAGGTTCAGCAGCGGTAGCCGAGCTGCTGCCTCATCCTCTCCAGTTGATTCAGTTTAACAGGAGTTCCCCACAGCAAAGCAGAGCAAAGTGAATCAGTCTCAAGCAACTAACGCTGTTTGTAGATAAACATACATGGAAGTTACGTTGTGGAAATAGGCCATTTGGTCCAAACAGTCCTTTCTGGTATTTACCCTGCAGAGAGTAAGTAGACCTCCCCTGTCTCCATCCGTCCGTCCACCCATGGACCTCAACATGGTGGCACAATGGCTCTCTTCGCTCGGGGGTGCAGCACACTGATTGTTCAATGCGTTCGCCTCTGACCAGCCCTGATATGCGGCTGGTGACTGAGGTGCCCGCATCTTTCCTTGGAACTGAGCCACAAGTGGACCAGACGTGACTGACATTCCAAAACAGTCAGGGGTTTATTTCTGTGACCGTGCTGCCCTTTCAAGGCTACTCAGGAAAGAGCAGCATCTCGTTCAGAATAAAACTACAAATCAATCTTTTTGGCTTCGGGTATTAGCTTCCAACCTTCCTGCTCTTGGGATGGAATTTGGGTTCCCCTTATCGCATCTCAGCAGCTCCTTGTTTAGTTTGGCTTCGGATTATCAGGAAGGGAAACTGAATCCAGGAAATTCACCCTAGGTCCTTGGCCAGGAGCTGCCCTGTGGGGGCTGGTTCTCAAAATACCCTGTGACAATCAGTTGGATAAAATCACTAATGGAATTCAGTCCTTCTTATGTCCGCTTCCTCTCCTCAGTGTGGTAAGATTTTAACAGTGCTATTTTCTCAGTCAGGTCACTGTCCTTCTTATTTGGGTCCAGAAATTAATCCCAGCAGCTATTCCACTACAGAGTGCCTCACAATTAAACTCGATCATGTCTTTATCCACGATTTCCAAAGCAGGTTAATGGAAAGCAATCAGAAGTCTGTACCAAGGCTGTGTACTAAGGCTGATCATTTTCTCTTACTCGCATTGCGAGGCACAGACACTAACTGTGGAGAATCACCACTTGAGTCGGTTCCTGTCCTCAACCAACAGCCACACACAAGTTTCCCAATAGCTCACACTGGATTGCAAATCGATTTCTTTCACCGTTCTAGCCCAGGAGACACTGAGGGAAGTTGCAGGATACCCACCACCCTGTGGGTTAATGTCAGCTAACTCAGCTCCACCAGGGGTGCAATGCCTTTGCTGACTGAGCCATTGATCCATACCCTTCAAGCCTCTCTGATGACTTAGTTCTATCATGAGATAGTGAGACTATTCTACTGCTATCCTGGCCGATCTCCTATCTCTCACCCTTCAGAAACCTCATCTCATCCAAAATTCTGCTGTTTGGATTCTCTTTCACCCAGTAGCCCTATGCTCGCTGACCTACATTGGCTTCTGAACCACCAACACCTTAATGTTAAAATTCTCACACCGATGTCCAAATCTCTCTGCAGCCTTAACTCTCCTATCTCTATGAATGTCTCCATCCCTAGAACCCTTTGAGAATCTTGCTTTCCTAGGACTCTGGCCTCTTGTACATTCCCCAATTCCCCTATCTTACTATTGATGGCTGTGCCTTCTGCTGTTGAGGTCCTAAGTTCTGAGATTCCCTCCTCAAACATCTCCGTCTCTCCACCCCTCTTTAAGGTACTTGTTAAAACCTACCACTTTAACCAAGCTTTTAGTCACCTAGCAGGTCTGGCAGCATCGGCGGAGAAGAAAAGAGTTGACGTTTCGAGTCCTCATGACCCTTCGACAGTTCTGTCGAAGGGTCATGAGGACTTGAAACGTCAACTCTTTTCTTCTCCGCCGATGCTGCCAGACCTGCTGAGTTTTTCCAGGTAATTCTGTTTTTGTTTTGGATTTCCAGCATCCGCAGTTTTTTTGTTATTATTATTTTAGTCACCTATCCTGTTATTTCCTTTGGATCAGTGTCATTTTTTGTCTCATTACTCTGCTGCGAAGCTTTCCTGTGTTAAAGGTGCTATATAAATGCAAAGTGTTGTCGTTCCAGTGGGAATTACATGGGCACATCACCCAGTAGGATGATTTCAGCAAATAACCCTGAGCAGCATAGATACAAGCAGTGCTGTGTGAATATGTCCTACAGGATATTTCACTGGGCACGGAAACAATAGAGTTCACAATGATGTGGCCAGTGAATTGTGAATCACAGATTACACCATAGTCTTAACCCTTTCAGTACCACGTACGAGTTTATTTATCCTGTCGCTGTTGGGCCATGGGACCAGGCCTACCTGGGGAGGCCCCTCATGAGTGGCAACAGTTTACAACTGGACCACAAGTTTCATGTGAATGATTATCCCAGTTGCTTCTATAATGTGGTTGCATCAATCTGGAGAATCTGATCTATTGATTGGCTTAAAGATTTAACCCTGTCTTCTGAAATGGGAGTAGGAAGAAAATTGGATAAAAACCAGATATTTAAATGAAGAAAAAATAAAATTCAAGTTAAAATCAGCAAAGGTAAAAGTAAAAAATGAATGGGAGAGCAAAGGATAAAAAGACATATTTTATGTAGAATTGTGTCTTTGCTTAGACTGCAGTAATAAAACTATTTCTGATATTTAAGTAGATTTATCACTATAATGTTAACATTACTTTCAATAGCAGAATTTGTCAGCCAAGAAATTGACAAAATTGGTCAGCTTTGGGGGACCTGTCATCTTCCTGAACTCACCAGCAACTTAAGGCCTAACTCAGATACGACCCACCCTTTAGAAATCCTTTGCAAACTTTAGCCTTGTTAGGCATGGTGTCTGCCCCAGTGTAAAAAATCACTGAGGGTAAATATAGTGGCAGGGCAGTGGGCATGATATTGTTGGAACTGAGTATGCCTGAACACTGCTAAATGAGACAAGACTGCCCCTTCAAGCTCCAGGACAGCAATCTGACAGTGGGCCAGGCAGGAGAAGAATCCCTCTTCCTTCTCAAAGGGTCGGAGAACAGTTCCTGGCTGCCAACTTTTGCTAAAGTACAAGGCAAAGCAGGTGGCAGCCATGTATTGAAAGATTGTTGAGTGTGACTGCCATCTCTTGTTAGGCATGGGGCACTGCTGTGCTCTGGAATGAATATTCTACTGTGCCAAGTGGGTAACCTTCTTCCCTTTATGAACACTGTTTCTTTTTGAAAGTCGCTGTGCGTGAATTGGTTGCCACAAATTACTTCATGGGCTGTAAAGCGTTTTGGGGTATCCTGTAGTATGAAAGGTGCTACATAAATGCAAGTCTTTCTTTTATCAGATCCATAGAATGACATAGAAGTTATGACATCAAAGCAGGCTGTGTGGTCAACCAGTCCAAGTTGGTACTTATCATCCACACCAAGGGTAGTCCACGTGCCCACTCTGCTCCTATTTCCCTTTATCCCTCTTCCCTTCAGTGGCTGAGACAAATAGCTTAGAAGCCTTCACAGGGAAATGAGATTAATACATGAGAGAAAAGGGAATAGAAAGAGATACTGAAAGCTGAGATGAGATAGTTGGAATAGGAGAAGACCCATGTGGGGTATAAATCCCAACACAGACAAGTTTGACCAAATGGCCTGTTTCAGTGTTGTAGATTCTCCGTCATTCTATGCAATGTTGGCATGGTTTCTGTTTCAATCGATAACACCCCCAAGCCATTCTTTACCCTCACAGCCCTCTGTGTATAAAGGTTTCTCCCACTCTCTGCCCTAAACCCCTCCCATTTAATCTTATAATCTGCATCGCCTTGTCCTAGACCCCACAACCATTGGAAATAGTATGGTTCAATCTACTCTGTCCCATCCTTCCATAATTTTGAAAACCTTCATCAAATTACCCCTTAATCTCCTCTGTGCTGTTGAAAACAGCCCTATTTTTTGGAGTCTTTCTTTGTACTTTTATAATGAATCTACACTCTCTCTCTATTGCCTCCCCTGTTGAGTTCTTACTTCATGTGGATTCACCATCAAATTTTGATTTGTATTCTGTACTTTTTGGCAGAAAGCCTAGTATTTTGTTAGCTATCTTAAGGTCAGATTCACTGGAAATGCTGCCTCCTGTGAGCCTGATCGCCCCAAATCCCTCAGCTTTTCCATCAAACTCAACTTTCCCCTGCAATCAACTTTATCTTTACCAAAATATATTACCACATATTTACTGACATTGAATCCCATCTGCCATTTGATTCACCATCTTATCAATGTCCCATTGCAGCTTCCTTTGGTCCTTGACTTATTTACCTATGTCTCCAGTTTTAATGTTGTCTGCAAATTCGGACACCACTTCCTCAGTAGCCAAACCATTGGCGTCTTTAATGAATGACCATTACAGTCTCTCTTCGCATCTTGTGATAATCATATTAAGTTATTTTAAATAATGTTCACAGGAAACGGGGAAGCAAAAGAAAAATAAATTAGGTCCTTCTGGATCACCAGTCTCAACACTTTTTTTGGCCTTTTGCACATTTCAGTTGTCCTTGAACATTGCCTCCACCCTGAGCTTTATCCACTGTAATTCAAACTGACAGCAACATTGGTCTCTCTTCCTGACTTCCTGTCCAGAGGTCATGACCCATGTCTTGTTTTCTTCTACAAAGCCCTCCAGTTATCAGAGTGGATTGTGCGCATTTCAAACACTAACCCTCCCCACAAACACCCAGCCTTTCATGTTGCAATAAATAATAATATTGGCTTCTATTGGTTAGGCCTTAATCTCGATCCCCAAATATTTTCCTGCACATAGATCCACCTCTTATGCGATCCGCATTTATATGTACGACCTGTATAAATGAATGTGCTGTATGCTGAAAAGGCAAACCAGAATAGCAGACCAGAGACACAAAATCCAGACCAAAACAGCAAGAGAGGTGGAAAAGGTAAGAGCAAAAGGTTTTTATTATGTTAAAGAGAAAATAGAGATGTTGGAAATTGGGAAAATGCAATGGGAGAATAGAAAATGCTGGGAAGACACAGCGGGCCCATTAGAGACAAGAAATTCAGTTTAAAGTTTCTGATGGAGACCCATTGAAGGAACTGGTCTGAACTGCTGGAGGCTGTTGGGAACTGTTAGCAAGGTTTTTTTTCCCTCAAAACATTAACCTCCTCTTTTTTTATACAGCTGCTGTACAACTTTCTGTGCAAATCTATAATATTTGTGTTGCTGCTGATTGTTAAGTGAGAAAAGGTTTTGGCCATTTACACATTCAATAACATATTTCCGTTGAGCTGGAGCGCTAAATTCTAAAATATGTTTATCAATTTATTGTGAGTCTATATTTAGGAGGACAGTGTACATGCTATTGGTCAATGCCGAGTTAATCCACATAATTTTAAAACCTGCAGTAGTGACAGGTTTGTGGCTCTTCGCAGACCTATTTGGACTGGGTTTCAAGCTATTTGCTTTCAACATTCATTGCACTAGGGTGTAGGACTTTGGCAGCCTGCAACAGAATTGTAGACTTAGATAAGCATCATCTTGGTAACGTGAACGAGGGATAGTCAGAACAGCCCATGTAAGTTTTGCAGCACTGGTTTCTTCAGCAAGCGTTGTGATGATCTATTTGTGACTAAATGTTGCATTTCTCTGTGATTGGGGATTATTACAGAACAGTGTTTTGAAAGCACAGGGAGAAACCTTGCCAAATTTTATACAATGGATGTACTTAAAGCAGAATTCATGATGTCTGAGCATTACGGTGTTCCAAATATTCAACATCAGTTTAGAATGTGGAACTTGCTGCCACAGGGAGCAGTTGAAGTAAATGGCAGAGACGGATTTAGGGGAAGCTAATACACGAGGAAGAAGAAAATAGAAAGATACGTTTTTAGGGTGAGATGAAGAAGGCAGGAAGATGCTCATATGGAGAAAAAACACCAGCCCAGACCTGTTGGGCCAAATGTCCTGCTTCTGTTCTGTTAACACAATGTAATTATACTCATACAGTAATTTTAACACAGCCAGATCTCTCAGCATGCTTCATATGGTGGAGGTGGGGTCGGGGGAGTTCACAGCACAAGGGGAAGAAATTTTAGGCGGGCCAATCGAGGATATGGTCCAAGAGGTGGATTCGAAGGCTCTTGAAATTAGGAGGGATGTAGTAAGATGGCGAAGCTTAAGTTGAGGATTCCAGAGGTTTGGTCTGTGATTTCTGAGGGCTTTGATATCAATAATAGGAGGATTTTTTAAATGTTCTGACTGTCAGAAGAGATTTAAAGGTAAAAGGAACCTGCTGAAGCACCAGCAAGCTCACACTAGAGAGAGAGAGACTGAGCACCTGCTCCATGCTTGGAAAAGGATTCTCTCAGTCATCCAGTCCCTACGAACACCAGTGAGTTCACACTGTGAACGTCCCAACATAATTGCCCGGATGCACCTACTAGGAATCTTCTTCCCTAATCCTGCAGAGTACCAGGCCTAGGCTCAGGGTACATTCCCAATTTAATGAAACATGGCTGTCACTTGTGTAACTAAAGATGCATCTTCTTGGATGTGGGATATGTGACACCTATTGGCTGATCGTTGCCATGTCAGTACCGCCAGTCCATAGAGGACAAAGAAAAGCCCTCCACCCCACTCCCCTCCATTAGTCCTCTTTATAAGGGGGATGAAACATTTTCCCCTCAAAACCTTTGGATGTTCAGTCCGCAACACAGTCCTGAACCCCCAAAAGTTCTACTCCCTTACAATGAATAAGAGGCCAGAAAGCCCCTCCCTAACCAATCCAGCAGCCGCCCAGCAGATTCCAATTCAGGGCCAAGGAAACTCTGGGCCTGGGAGTCCCACCTCCAAACATACTTCTCTCCATGTGAGGAGCTTGTGTGAGGCATATAGATGCTCCCCCCTTCCCTCTGCCCCACCAAACAAAACCTCATAGAAACTGGTAGTGAAAGCCTAGACCCACCATATCCAGGTACCAGACTAAATTCTGGGGCTATTGCCACACTCTCACTTGATATACAATGCGTGATAGGTGGAAATTTGAGGCCCACAGTCAGAGGAGTAGATGGTGCCAGCCAGCTCTAAGGCTAGAGGAAACACTGTGGGATGAAGCCATGGAGAGATCTGTAAACGGGAACAAGAATTTAAATTCACTGCACTGGAGGGTGAGGAACCAATGAAAGTTGGTGAGGATTGGATTAATGATGAACAGGACTTAGTACCAGGTAAGATGTAATCAGAGTTCTTTGTTTTTAATTCATTCATAGGATGTGGGTGACACTGGCAAAGCCAGTATTTATTGTCCATCCATAACTGTCCTCAAGGAGGTGGTGATGAGCTGCCTTGCTGACCCATTACAATCTGGTGCGGCAATTTGGTATTTGAGTAGAGTTGTGCTTGGGAAGTAGACAACAAAATGGTTGGAAAATTTGAGCCTGGAGATGACAAGAGTATGAATAAGGATTTCAGTGGCAATGGGAGTGAGGTAGGGATGGAGTTAGGTGATTATTTCTTAGGTGGAAGCAAGCTCAACTCACCTCAGAACTGAATTATCCACCATTGGTTTTAGCCTGAGCGAAAGGTTAGCGATAGCCTGGGAATTGGGTAGAATTTGGGGCAAGGCTGCAGAGTTTCTTGGGAGAAATGAACAGAATCTCTTCAGCCTTGTTCATGTTCAATCCAAAAGAGAAAAATTAGGTTTATGATGGTCTTAACATCTTCAGTGCATCAGCTCACTGCTCGTTTACAACACACAATCTGTCACAGTCTTAAGTTTAGGGTTAATTGGTTGCCCAATTGCAATGGTGACATCAACACTTCAAAACATAGAAACATGGAAAGGTATAAGACACAGAAGGAGGGTATTCAGCCCATCATGTCTATGCAGGCCAAAAATAAAGCTATCCAGTCTAATCCCACCTTCCAGCTCTTGGTCGGCATCCCTTTGTGGGTTATGACATCTCACGAGCATATCCAAGTGTTTTTTTAAATGTGATGATGGTTTCTGTCTCTATTACCTTTTGGGGCAGTAAGTTCCTGACCCTCACCACTGTCTGGCTGAAAAAAAATTACTCCTCAGCTTCCCTCATTTACTGGTTCTATGGGAAAATCTCTACATTTTCCTACTCAAACTGATATATGACAGAGTTGACTGGAGGTGCTTATCCACATTCACGTTGAACGCTTATCAAAGATATTTCCTTTTGCATTAATAAGTCGTTTCACTGTGGGACCTGTTTGATTTATATTCAGAGCAAACAGATTATATTGACAGGGTTAGGGACTGTATTTCCTGTGTTTAATGGTTGCAGAGAGGGCTTAGGAAATATGGATGAACCTCTGAGATACCAGCCCTCCTTTATGTTACTTCAGGAGCTTCCCCCATGGAGGATGGAGTGTTTGCACCTACAAATAGACACAAGAGCAGTAATCCAAATGAGGTGGGAAGGGGAACTCTGGGCTTATTTTTCTCCTTTTACAGTTGCATCAACATTGAGGGCCACCCAGAAAAAGAGGAGGACCAGAGCAAGTCGTGAAGCAGCCAAGCCACATTCCTTTATCAAAGGGAGTTTGGGCCAAAGCAACAGTCTGCAGGGCCTCTGGATGCTGCTTCCCAAAAGGAGCCTGGACAGCATCAGCCACAGCCACAACGGCAAGGGATAGGCCTGGACTGGGAAGTACCCTGGCCATGGAGGCGACCTGACGCTGTTAATCCAGCAGCTAAGCAGAACTCAGAAACAGGGACCAGAGGAAAATAAGCCCCACTGAGTCCTGGAGTCATGGAGTCACTTATGGCACAGAAGGAGGCCATTTGGCCTATCAAGTCTATGCCAGCTTTCCTTGGAGAGTTCTTGTCAGTAATTTCAGTTCAATGTCACTTCAGCTGTAGCTGCTGGCATAGAATGTACATCCTTATTGTCACTGCACTCCAATAACTCATTGTGGGGAGCACTTTTAAACATTTTTGACATAAAGATAAAAGAAATAGGAGCAGGAGTAGACCATATGGCCTATTGAGTCTGCTCCATCATCGTGTGTCATTGGCCATAACTGCACTTTCCTCCCACTCCCCATGTCCCCTCATTCCCTGAAATACCAAAAATCTGCCTATCCCAGCCTTAAATATATTCGATGGTGGAGCATCCACAAACCTCTGAGGTGGAGAATTCTAAGATTCATAGCCCTTTGAGTGAAGAAATTTCTCCTCGTCTCAGTCCTAAATGATCGGCCCCTTATCCTGAGACTGTGCCCCCATGTTCTAGATTCCCAAGCCAGGGGAAACAACCTGTCAAGCTTCTTCAGAATCTTGTTTATGTCTATGCGTTAGGATGCCATGTAAGTTTAAGCATGTGAAATTGGTCTATACCAGTAGCTCGAATGTGATCATTGCAAACTGGCCGGCAATTTTTTATAGTGTCTTGCTGTCTTTGCCATTGAACAAGGTCAGAGAAACAACAAACAGCTGGAGACTAGATCACATAACAATAGCAGATAGCGCGATGTCTGGTGCTGGTGGGTTGTCCCAATTCTTGGTGAAGTCATGCACACTAGTATAAACTGCGATCACTGTGCCAAATTCCACATTCCTTTTCGAAGATTCTAACTTGTCATCCTAGCTAATGGAAAATAATTTACTCAGTTGAGGAAAGGAGAATGCCTTATAAGTTTTATTTCCTCATTGGAAGATAAGCACTGCTGCAGCACAATAAATAGCCATTGTCAGAGGAAATCGTAGAAGAGAAAAATAGTTTGTATTTTTAGAATCCTGGGCAACAAAGTGTTTTGCTAATTAGAGCTGAAACAGGCAGAGATTGCGGAACTGAGCATCCTGTGGTGACAGGAGGCTCTTTCCCATGGTGACAGGAGGCTCTTTCCCATGGTGACAGGAGGCTCTTTCCATGGGTGACAGTTTGGGCAGCTCTTTTTGGCAGCTCGTGTCTTAACCTTTCTGACAATTCTAGCTTTGGCGGTAGCTTCCCTTACCTCCACTCTTCGACCCTTCCCTCTGCATCACAACCTTTCTTCCCGGTCTCGTTCTCTCCCTCTCTGGTAAAATTCAACTTCAGTTAAGGACACAATATAGGTGGTTGCAGATTGAACACCAGATATACACCCAGCTTGATCTTGCTTCTCATTGTCTCCCTCGGGCAGGAGAACCCGGTGGCATATGTAACAACAGCACCTTGCTAATTATGTGGCAGCTTTATGCTGAAAATGTCGCTTCAAGGGAGTGGCCATCAAACAACATTTGACACATATGGACAATATTAGGATGCACGACCTGGGTCAAAAAGGTAGGTTTTAAGGGGTGTTTCTGGAGGAGAGAGAGGTAGAGAGATGGAGAGGTTTGGGGAAGGAATTCTGGAGCCTAGGCAACTGAGACACATGGCAAGCAATGGTGGAGCAATGAAAACCAGGGCTGCATGAGAGGGTTAACGGGTGATTAATCTGCTGTAACCAGTTTTTCACCCCCTGCCAAATGTGAATTTTAACTTTCTATATTGCTCTCTCTATTTATCCCTCAACACACATAATCGAAACAGATTCATTAGTCATTATCTTATTGTTGTCTGTGGGAGCTTGCTGTGCACAAATTAGCCCCCTCATTTCCTACATTTCCACAGTGACTTGGCTTTGTAGTAATTCGTTGGCTGTAGGGTGCTTTGGTACATCCTAAGATGATGAAAGGCGCTATCTAAATCCAAGTTATTTTCTCGAATGTGGTCGGTGAGGCATTAGGCTGTGTTTTGTGCTAAGGCTGATCAATGGGGAGGTGAGACTGAGTGTGTTAGGGATGTGCTGGACTAACTAAGGGGAGAATTTAGATTTTCAGTTCGGCCCAGGTGGCCCTCGCATTTTTAATCGAACCTCATCCATGGGCGGGATGAGTTTTTATGAATGTTTTTGAAATCTTGCAAATGTTGTTAATAAAATTAATACACATGTCCCAGTTCATGTGACAGTTTCACATGAGGGGACATGGTCTAAAGTTTTTTTTCTCCTTCATTAAACTTTATAAACTTTAAACTAATCTCCCTGATGCACCTCTGTGACTCTCTTCCCCCCACCCCCAATCCGCACAGGGAGTGCTCAGCACTTCTGGGTGCACGTCACGCTGGCTGGGCCTTAATGGGTCGCCCACGTAAAACAGCAGCGCAGACCCGCTCGGGGATGCCAATCAGGTCTGCGCACGCCCCTGCACAACCCCACCCCCCCCCCAATAGGGGGGGAATTGCATATTTTTTAAGAATTGATTATGCCCTGGTTTAATAAAACAAACAGATTCCTTTCCTGTGATCATTCCACAGGTGATCTTTGATAATTAGCTAATTGTGAACACAGTTAAAAAAAAAATTCTTGAATATCTCACGCCAAGAGGCAGGACTCATTTGTAATCACATTTTGTCAGGTGGGTGTGTATTTGTGCTAAAGTTTGAGGCCTTGAACAGTTTTTAACCTCTTCATTGAGATCCTGCTTAATGGGAAACAATAGGAAACAAACAACTTACAGACTATTCTCCCAATAACTAGCTCGTGGCCTTGATTCCCATTCTCTCTCTCCAACTTGCCCTGAAAACACTTTGGCCATTCGAGGGTAAGATTCTGCAATATATATTTCTCCTCTTGCTCAAGAGACTATTCTCCCTAGGCAAGTGTCACAGGTTGTTTGCTCCGGGTTACAGTCGAGTCTGTTTGTTTAACTTGCATATGCAGTCTCTCTAGCAGGGTTTTTCGGACCGTGTCAGAAATGGTAACCGTGGCTAATCTTTTTCCCTTCCTAACCTAACAGGGCTGAATCCAATCATAATGTCTTCTGCCTCTGCCCTGAGACCAGCCAATTCAACACAGAGCAGGGATCTAATTCTACACCTGTTATGACTCCAGTCCACACAAACAGAGCACTTACCAACTGAACTATTTTATTCTCCTCTTCTGCCTTTTGCCAGCAACTTTCTCCCTCCCATTCTTTCTGTTGCAAGGACATTGCTGGGGTACAATTCTGCCATTTAGTTGGTCATTTCTCACAGCGAGCATTAGGAGGCAGTTTCAATGCAGAAAGCATCACAGTTAAGAGCGACCAACATGCACATACATATGAAGGGGGTTCATTGTCCCCTTTCTGGCTCAGTGGCAGCTGAGATCAATTTTACTACTCCACTCCTTACTCCAATGCTGAAGATCATTTAACCAGACCAGTGTTTGAACCTGAGGCCTTCTAGTGGGTGAGGCTCGGCTATATCGAGTTACATTCATGTTACGTCGAGTCTGCAGCCCAGAAACAGACCACAGTCTAATCTATGCTGGCATTTATGCACAACAAATGGTGTCCTCTCCCCCTCCTTCATCTTACCCTATCAGCTTAACTGTAGTAGTAAGGTACATAAAAGGTTAATATGGGAGTACAGTACTACCCACACAGTGATAGAACCCAGTGATAGACACAGAGCCAATGTCAGTCTACAGATGGATAGGGATGGATAAAGACGTAGACTGGAGTCAACTCCATACCTGCAACCTCTACTGTAAATATGTAGATAGCTATGAGTTGTTAATGAAGACTTGCTGTTAACATACCCTAAGCTATGAAACCCATTTCATGGTGTCTAAAGCAGGATACTCCATTAACCTTCTATTTCTTTCTCTCTCATGTGATTACGTAGCTTCCCCCTTAAATGTATATTTGCTCTTCATCTCAGCTACTCCTTTCTTGTAGCAATCTCCATATACTCACCACTCATTTAGTAAAACATTTTCTCCCAAATGCAGTATTGGATTTGTTGGTGACTATTTAATATTTAATATTCTTTAACCAGTGCTAATTTATTTTTTATCTCTTGACATACACACCAATGATGCATTTGAGTGTATATCTTCTATTTAATGAGAGCAGCCATTTGCCGTTCTGAAAATATTGTCACTGCAGGACAGGAATTGATTCTTTGTGCCTCGATGGAGCCAACTTCCTTTCCTTTTTCTCTCTCTCTTTAGAAGAAAGAAGCGGGAAGTAGATTCCACATCAACATGGAAGGAGCGCTGACAGCTCGTGACAGAGTGGGAGTGCAAGATTTCGTCCTCCTCGATTCTTACACCAGCGAGATTGCCTTTCTGGACAACCTCCGCAAACGCTTTCGGGAGAACCTTATCTATGTAACTCTGACTTTATACTGTCTGGTTCCACAAAAAAAGTTCATCATTTGCCTAAACTAGAAGCAGTATTTTAAGTAAATCCAATTTATCTTTAACACAAATTCTTATTTATCATCATATATTTTTGGAAACCCATCATCGTAAGTAGCAGAAAGGCAATCCAAAATTACATTGGGCCCAAGCACTATCAGTAGGCATATGTCGACTCCATGGTTACCCATTGCCATGACTGCCCTCATCTTCTTTTAGGTACCTCCCCTTCAGCGACAAAAATAACTGGAATTTATATAACACTTTTAATGTAATACAACACCCCAAGGCTCTTCATTGGAGCCTAAACAAGCAAAAGCTGACATTGAACTAAGGAAGGAGACATTAAGACAGGTGACCCAAAGCTTGGTGAAAGAGGTGGATTTTAGGCAACTTTTTAAAAGGGGAGGAAGAGGGAAGAGGCGAAAAGATTTGGGGAAGAGATTCCAGAGCTTATGAACATAAGAAATAGGAACAGGAGTAGGCCATTTGGCTCCGCAAGCCTGTTCTGCCATTCAATAAGATCATGGCTGATCTGACTGTGGCCTTAACTCCACTTTCCTGTCTGTCCCCCATAACCCTTGACTCTCTTGTAGATCAAAAATCTATCTAACTCAGCCTTGAATATATTCAATGACCCAGCCTCCACTGCTCTCTGGGGAAGAGAATTCCAAAGATTAATGACCCTCTGAGAGATGAAGTTCCTCCTCATCTCCATCTTAAATGGGAGACCCCTTATCTTTAATCTGTGGTCCTTGGTAGCTGAAGGCTTGGCCACCAGTGATGGGTGAGGGAAGTAGTGGATGCACATTGTCCCTGTTGACCTGCTCCTGACATGATAAATAGACACGAAAAAATAAAATGTGTATATTTACTTGCTTCTGACAGATTTTAGAAAATGGCCTTTTTTGTTGTGGTAGATTATGTTTGCTATAAATAAGCTTTCTCTTATTCTTTACTATTTAGCAGTTTCATTTGAGGATGAATATCTTGAGAATAAATGGCGTATCAATTAGTATTAGGGAGCCAGAATGGGAATGTTGATGTGCATAAACTAGTGACCAACTCCCTGAGAGAGTACAAGTCCTCCTTTCCTGAAGGTGGGGACTCAAGCTTGGATGCCTCGCACTCACAGCTACATCACTGCAAGATCTGGCCCATGTACTTCATGTGTGAAGCTGGTGTGTCTGCAGACAATTCAACCTGAGAGGGCAGCAAAACTCGCTTCTGCCCTCACCCAACATCCATGCACACTTGCTTTCTGGCATCTCTCATTAAATAGCAATTAAGATGGGAAGCTTGACTTTTTTTTTTAACTTGATAAACTAATAGCATTAAGGCTAATTATAACACCCCTAGTGTTGAATCAACTCACTTTAATTAACAGTTGATCTTAACTCAGGGCGGGACTTGAACCTGGGACTTTCCAGCCTGATTGCTCATTGCGCCACGTCTTTCTCCTTTAAGCTTTGGAGAAGCTGAGGCGAGCAGTCTTGCCACGCAGCGCCTCCGACCAATTGGAACTAGATGTCTGAAAACCCACAAGCCTTTGATCACTGCTGAGTATCCAGGTCATGGGGAGGTTCACTGTTTAGCCCAAGACTGAGGAGTACCTCCATCGCTATGGGCATGCCTTAGGCAGAGGAACCCCCTAACAAATCCCTGCTGCAGCTACCAGGAGACTGAGGCCTCCCCATGACCTGGATACTCTGATAGGGTCAACAGTGATCAAAGGCTTGTGGGTTTTCAGATACCTAGTTTCAATTGGTCGGAGGCGCTGCGTGGCAAGGCTGCTCGTCTCAGCTTCTCCAAAGCTTAAAGGAGAAAGGCTTGGGGCACTGAGCAATCGGGCTGGAAAGTCCCAGGTTCAAGCCCCGCTCTGAGTTAAGGTCAATTGTTAATTAAAGTGAGTTGATTCAACACTAGGGGTGTTACAATTAGCCTTAATGCTATTAGTTTATCAAATTTAAAAAAACAGTCAAGCTTCCCAACTTAATTGCTATTTAAAGAGCGATGCCAGGAAGCAAGTGTGCATGGATGTTGGGTGAGGGTGAGTGCACTCGGGCTCCAGACTGAAACATAGGCCTTCTATAGGCTCTGGCCCAGGCAAGCATGGAGCTTACCCCACTTGCTCAGGAAGTCAGGCCAATGTCAGGATTGGGATTTCTGATTGAGCACCTCCACCTTTGCCAGGGAAGAATAAGGCTGACATTTCCAAGAGGCATTGCCATTGAGGTGTCTTCCCAGTGAGCTCTCAATCTCTGATGAGGTCAGAGGTCACATGCAAGCCCAGAGTAACGGCCAGATTCATGACGGCCTGGATCCAACCAGCCATCTAATTGGTACATTGTCAGAGACTGGTTACAGGACTGCCTATGGATATTCAACAACAAAAACAACTTGCATTCATGAGAGTTGTCTATAGGCCTCCAAACAGTAGTGATAAGGTCAGGGTGGGGTGGGGGGTGGGGGGTGGGGGTGGGTGGTATTAAACACTGTGACCTCTCAAGGCACTTCATAGGACAGTTATTTTAGACTCAACCTGATACAAAACTTTGGAACACACTGATATAAGGGCTCATCAATAAATGTTTGTTCAACAGCATCACACTTTAACCTTTCCCTAATTGAAATCTCTTTTATTCTTCAGACATATATTGGGACTCTGCTGGTATCTGTGAATCCTTATAAGGAGCTGGATATATACACACACAAAAAGAAGGAGCTATACCAGGGAGTGAATTTCTTTGAACTCCCCCCTCATATGTGAGTCGTAAGATTGTGAATGATTTTGTTTCTACTCCTCCCTCTCTGCAAACCTCCCCACCACATTTGCCACTCTTGGTCAAGAGGAGAGGAGGGTGATCTGCCCCTTACACGCCCCAGTCAGTACCTATCTGTAAAGGAGTAGGGCCACTTACCTCCTTAGGCCTTTTCCGCTATTCATTGAGATCAAGACTGATCTGTGGCCTAACTCCATATACCCGCCTTTGCCCCACATCTCTTGATAACTTTGGTTAACAAAGGTAGAACCTACACCATATCGAAACAACTAAAGCCAAATCAACATCTTAGCCCACACGGCCCCACAATTTGCTCATTTAGAGAAGCCTCATTGGAAATTCCTTCTCTCCCCACACAGTAAACATTCTGGAAATGGGTGTCCTTCATGATGTGGTACTGGGGTGGGAGGGGAAAGATTTCCTCTGTTTACTAAGTCTCAGCAACATTGAAAACGTACTAGGAAGATTTTCCATATTTGCTCTTTCTAGTATGCTGTAGTAGAATACATCTGTGGTTTCGCTAGAACAAATAAGCAGAGATAACGTTTGTGCAGTTTATGATATTGCTGGTGTGTGCCATGACCCACAGGAGGCCCCATCCAGATTTGCTCCTTGTTCTGGTGCAGAGTGAGCTGACCTCAGTCATAGAGGCAGAGGACGTTATTCCAACTGGCTTTACTGTTTCCTTGGCATTCGGGAAAGGGAAAAGTTAGCTGGGGTTCCCAATCGCAATCCAATAATCAGTGCTGGAAATGGAGCGTGGGCTTTAGATGAAGCCACAATCAGATTCAATTTTGGTTTCCACTCCCCTTCATGAGCAAATGTCTTAATGATGGTTACGACTTAGTGTAGGTGTTCAATTGTTCTATGTTTTCCATAAGCACGGAGTAGACATTTTAAAGCACTGTAAATAAAAACTGGTACAGACTAGTGTCATCTCTGCATGGCTCTGAGATATAAGTATACAACACTTAGGGTCACAGTTGGGATGTGTTACAAAATGAGATCCCAGTATGCATCAGTTCCTTCAGTATTTAGACCCTGAGATGACGAAGGAATAGGTGTTATATGTCCAAGTCAGGTGTGCAAGTTGAAGGGTAACTTGAATGTGGTGGTGCTCCCATGCACCTGCTGTCCTTGTTCTTCTAAGTGGTAGTTGTAGGTTTGGGAGCTAGAGTGATGTGGGAGGAATGAAAAGAGCAATTCATTGGGAAAGGTGAACCACACTGCAGATCCAACTACTTCTTTCCCCTATAGCTACGCCATTGCTGACAACACATACCGAGTGATGTGCACTGAGTACAACAACCATTTCATCCTGATTTCTGGAGAGAGTGGAGCAGGGAAGACAGAAGCCTCAAAGAAGATCCTCGAGTTCTATGCTAAGACCTGCCAGACCACCAAGCAGCTGCAAGTGGTGAGGGACCGTCTCCTACTGTCCAACCCTGTACTCGAGGTGAGCACCCAGAACAGAGAGTGTGGAATAATGATTGGTGTTTCTGTCCACAGCTTTAGCCTCGGTAAGCAAATCACAGTTTGTGTGCCCAAAGTGCACTGAATAAAGAGCATTGCCACAAAGCGGGGGGGCATCTTTCAGATGAGACAGTAAACCACCTTCCTCTTATCCCTCTCAGGTGGGTGTGAAGGATCCCAAGGCACTATTTCAAAAAAGTGGCGAGTTATCCCAGTGTCCTGGCCAATATTTATCCCTCAGTCACATTGCAAAAAACATTATCTGGTCACATTGCTGTTTGTGGGGGCTTGCTGTCCACAAATTGGCTGCTGTGTTTCTTCCATTACAACAGTGCCTGTACTTCAAAATGTACCTCATTGGCTGTAAAATGGTCATGAAAGGTGCTATTTAAATCCAAGTCCTTCTTTCAAATGAAACTTAGTGACAGAATACGCACACACTTTCTTTTTCAGGAAACACCTGAGCCAAGTTTTTTTTTGGCTAAACTAGACGTGTTTGTCTACAAATCCATCTGTAGGTAAATCAGAACCCTCACCTTTTAATACAGAGGAAGTTTCAGCGAGTTTCCACCATCCACTGGTAGATTAAAGAACAATTTTCAAATCAAATTTCCAGGAAATACTGTTACAGCAGAGGCTTCATTGCACAGTCCTTCAGATAGCACTCAGGCTGGGGGATCACTGAGGAACTACTGGAGCTGTCCTGATTATTTTGGAACATTTTAGTTAGGTGTTTATTCACTGTCAGCCGCAAAGTCACTTTATGACTAATTAAGATTATTCAGGGTATTTCTAAAATGAACCAGTAATAAGATTTCTGGTTAGGGGATATCTTTCCTTAGTGGCTTTTGCCTTGTCTAGTGGCACCTCCATAAAATTTTTAACATGGAGTGAACCATCTTCTAATTACAATACAGGTAGACTGAGGAGACCCAAGTTCCTAGGACCAGTAACATACAGTTCTTCTGTGTGGAAAAGGCTTCCTCCTATATCACACTTAATGGTATGAAGGATACCATTTCAAAAAAGAGACATGTTGTTGAAGCTTTTCATCTTGCACTCATCAGGACAAACACAAGAGTGCCAAATTTCAAATGATCACAACAATTTGTACCACAGGGTAAAAAAGGATGCTGACTGGCTGGCAAATCAAATTTGATTGGCTGTGGCATTGCCATGGAGAAAGCAATGGGGAACTATAGGCTCCCCAAGCTCCCGGCTAATTCAAAGGTGCAAGGCTTGAACATATTCCTCTTGTTTTCAGAGAACAGGTCCCTGTATATGAATGTATGTCACTTCTAGCATGTGTAATGAGTCACATTACAAGTTTGACTGACTATCTTAAATTGGTTGTTAGTGTATTACGAGCAACTGAAGGAATAAGCTGTTTGATTCGAACAGTCAATTGCTGGGACTTACGACCTACATACCTGGCATCACACCTGCACTGAAATTCAGCACCCCCTTTCTCCTGGAGTATAAGTTGTTGTGATTGTTTGAAATTTGACATTCTTGTGTTTGTCCTGATGAGTGCAAGATGAAAAGCTTCAGCAACATGTCTCTTCTTTCAGCAATATTCAAATTCTGTCCTACCAAGTGATCAATTTTTAAAAGGGTAATTAAGAACAAGCTTGCTATTTTCGTGGACTTTTATGCTCATGAAAGTGAAGGATATCTTAAGTTTGGAACATTTCCATTTTCGACCACCAACATTAAGATCACGTATAGTGCTGATGAGATACTGAGTAAAACTTTCTCTACTGTTCTCCAGTAATATACCTTAAGATGCAACCTCAAGAACGCACCTCTACCATATCACTGTAACACATCCCACATAAGCTCTCCTATAATACTCTGAGTGAGAATGTCAAATTCTAGGCCAGCCTTGTGTTTTAGAATGACAGCACTGCACCCACTAGTCATTGTGTCTGAGATTCCCCAAACACCTACTTCATGTCAACTGTTCCACTCTGTTAAGCAAGGATACTTCCATTGCAGCTCATTCTAAACTTCCATAAGGCAAATCAGGCAACATCTGTGAATCATGAATGAATCAAGTAGTTAACTGAACTTTTTTAATTCAGTCACAGGGTGTGGGCATCGCTGGTTAGGCCAGCATTTATTGCCCATCCCTAATTGCCCTTGAGGAGGTCGTAGTGAATTGCCTTCTTGAACCGCCGTAGTTCATGTGGCGTAGGTACACCCACAGTGCTGTTAGGGATGGAGTTCCAGGATTTTGACCCAGTGACAATGAAGGAACGACAATATATTTCCAAGTCAGGATGATCTGTGGCTTGGAGGGGAATTTGCAGGTGGTGTTGTTCCCATGCATCTGCTGCGTTTGTAGTGGTAGAGGCCTGTGGTTTGGAAGGTGCTATCGAAGGAGCATTGGTGAATTGCTGCAGTGCATCTTGCAGATGATGCACACTGCTGCTGCTGTGCATTGGTAGTGGAGGGAGTGAATGTTAAAGATGGTGGGTGGGGAGCCAATCAAGTGGGCTGCTTTGTCCTGGACGGTGTCAAGCTTCTTGAGTGTTGTTGGAGCTGCACTCATCCAGGCAAGTAGAGAATACTCCGTCATAATCTGGTGTGTACCTTGTAGGCTTTGGGGAGTCAGGAGGTGAGTTACTCACTGCAGCATTCCTAGATTTTGACCTGTTCTGGTACCCGCAGTGTTATGATCCCTGTTGGGCCCCGTAATCTCAAAGAATCAAATTTACCAAACAATCTCAACGGAAGAAACTGATGGACAAGATTTCACTTTTTACAACTTTTACTTTAACAATCAAACCAAGAGCAACATAAATCGAACATGAATTAACAGGCAAATTGTATTCAATAGAAACTATTAATTACGCTTTAAAGAGGTGATATAATGAAGATATATCTCACAGAGTTACTGACTGTCCCCTTAAGCACATATAGCATCATCTGCAGTCCCAAAGTCCTTCACAACTCTGGCTTCCTCAGGTAGGGTTTAACTCCATTTCCTCTCAGTGGATTCAATTACCAAATCACCTGCGATAACAGTTTCATTTCATTTGAACACCAATACAGTTATCACCAAAAAGGGGGGCCCATCTGCATAACCTCCTTAGCCCAGTTCACGACAGTCCTGATGGTAGATTTCCCAGAGTCACCTTCATCCAACCACTCAATAACACTCCCCACTATACAGTATAACCAGCTCTGGTAAAAACCGAAGCAGAGGCAGTAACTTGATTTCACTATCCCTGCTGCTGAACTCAGTCTTCAGTTTTCATTCCTTTTTTTTAGATGTCTCACACAGCTCCTCAACCTTCCTGTGCTCGCCTGCTGAAATCTGATCCCTGAGAGATTTTTCCTTTCCAATCAGCTTCCATTTCTGTAGCAACCTAAGGTCATAGTCTGATTTCCCAGAAGTCTGATATCACAGCAAGGAGTCCAGAGTTAAGGACCCCTTTTCCCAGAAACCTGGAGTTTTAGCTTCTCTTTCAGTTAGGTGCTGTCTCAAAAAAATACAGGCTTTGAAACATGATTCCCCCCTCAGTTTTGCGAACATCAGATTTCATCACAATGTGACTGGCCCAGTTAAAATTTCTAGTCCATGGTAATCTCCAGGATGTTGCTGATAGAAAATTCGGGGATGGTGATGCTATTGAATATCAAGGGGAAATAACAAGATTGTCTCTGGGGATGGTCATTGGCTGACACTTGTGTGGTGCGAATGTTACTGGCTACAAATCTGAATATTGTCCAGGCATTGCTGGGGAATGGACTAAGGTACAACACAGAAAAAACTCACTTTCCTCAGGGGCAACAGACTGTAGGTTGAAAGGGCATTTTTTTCCTCAGTTGGTCGAATTCCCCAAAATCACGCGTGTCATTGTTAGCATCTTTGTCACTCTATACAAAAGAGAGTCAACTCCTCTTTTCTGCACTTATTGCAACCGGACCTTCAAAGAAGCAGAAATTGGAGCAGACCAGCTCCTTCCACAGCAACAATTTGGGTGAATCCAATTTCACAGCAGTTACTTAAGAGCTGCACTGTGCTCTATTTCCTGTTTCGTGTGTCAATAAACCGCATCACCAGGCCCAAATTAGTTGTGGTGCTCTGTCTACATAATAAATATGTCCCATCTTCCACCCTCCATAAACCTGAGCTCATCCAAAATTTTACAACCCATGTACTAACTCACAGTAAATCCTGTTTGCCCACCATCCCAGTGAATGCAGGCCTAGATTGGCTCCTGACTTGGCAATGCCTTAATTTTGAAATTGCCATACTTGTTTTCAATTCCCTGCACAGCCCCATCCCCTCCCCATCTCTCTAATCTCCTCCAGCCCCACAATCCTCCAAGAAATCTGCACCCCTCCAACTCTGGCCTGTTGTGCATCGTCAGTTTCAACCCTTCCCCCATTGGTGGCTGTGCCTTCAGCTGCCTGGGCCCTAGGCTCTGGAATTCCCTCTCTAAACCTCACCACCTCACCACCTCTCTTTCCTCCTTTAAGATGTTCTTTAAAAATTATCTCTGTGACTGAGCTTTAGGTCACCTGTCCTAATGTTTCCATGCATGACTCAGTATCAGATGCTATTTGATAATGCTCCTGGGAAGCAGATGGAGACATTTTACCAGGATGAAGGTGTTAAATAAAGGCAAGTTGCTGCAGTTGCAATTAATCTCAGAAACCTGATGAACTTGGATCAACATACTTCCATTGAGTCATCAGCTTGCTGCTCTGGGGGTCCCCTGTTGAAGTGATGGGATTGTAAAATTCCCTCTGCAATGATGACATTCTGTGGGGAACCTTGGGGCTGGATTTTCACTCAGGGGTTGGGAACCCATAACACAGATCACTTACAGGTCCCGAACCTACGCCATGTGTTTTTACATTCAAAGCTTCTAATTGGCCCGAAGGCACACTTGGCACCCAATCATTGGCACCGGGCGCTGCCTTGAGTTGGTAACTGGCTCTGGAGGGCAAATCTCAAGGCAAACAGCAGCCATGACTGGGATTGCCCTTGCCTTGCAGAATGGGGTAGGCAGGAGAGCAGAGGGCCAACAGCTTCACGGACCATACAAGTGTCCAAACGGTCAGTCATTTTCTCGATCTGCTCTGATCAAACAATGGTAACTTACGTGCCACCACTTGAGTAACTCAGTTAGAATTTCCCTTTCTTTTCAAAACTTTCAATCAGCAGCAACAATACAGCCCTGTCCCTCTCCAGCCCATGAACAAGTTCTTGAAGGAGCTTAACAGGTAGTTAATTGGGGGTATGTGGGCTGCCAGTTTGCCCCCACACCCCCAGCCCTCTTTTTGAAAACTGCGGCACATTCCGGAGACTGACACGTCATTCCAGAGCTTTGTTTCCGAAGCGCATCCACACCTAACATGTCTCTCATGGACATTTGAAAATCCAGCCCCTGGTCTTAGGAAAGATGGACAAAAGATGACATGGCCCCAGCTTCATCCCTGACCCCAGCAAATGTGGTTTCCAAAAAAGAGTCTCCAATGGGTTGTATTGTATTTTATTTCAGGCGTTTGGGAATGCCAAGACCCTAAGGAATGATAACTCCAGCCGGTTTGGAAAATACATGGATATCCAGTTCAGCTATACGGTATGAGCCCTATATTGATTTTAAGATATAAGCCAAGGTGAAGGGTTACGTCTCATAATGCATACAGCAACAAAGGTGAAGAGAATAGAAGGTGGGGGGGGGGGTGGGGGGGAGAAAGTGAGGAAACAGTGATTAGTTAATGTCACGTTTGAGTTGAAAAATCCAAAAGCTAGAAGAGGATATAAAGTCTTAGTGAGCCAAGGAGCACCAGAGTTTTAAGGTTATATGAAAGAATGAATTAAAGAAAAGGACAACATGATGACTGAGGATGTATTTATAGAAATGCCCGCGAGCAAGACCAGAGTTTTGCTTTTGAGGCTCGCTGCATGGTAACACGCCCACACACCGTTGGTTAAATACCTGCGCTGGCGGGATAAGGCCCTTAATTGCTAACTTAAGGGCTTCAATTGGCGTTGGGGTGGATAGGCCGTCCACAAGCCTTCCCAGCCCAGGCAAAATTAGGGGAGAGGCGGGAAGGCAACAGCGTTGCCGCCCCACACCCTCTAGCCCGATTAAATGCCCTGCCTGCCTCCAAGCTCACCCTGGTGGACAGGGGTGGGGGCACTCTAGGGGGTGGGGACTTTAAATTCCACCCGTAACCGAGTGGGCTACAAGGTGGCAAATGGAGCATAATGTGGGGAAGGATAAGATGATTCACTTTGGTAGTGAGAATAGAAAAACAGAATATTTTTTAATTGGTTTGAAACTTTTAAATATTGATGTTCAGAGAGACTTGGGTACTTCACACAAGGAATGCAGAAACTTAGCATGCAGGTACGGCAAGCACTTAGGAAAGTAAATAACATGTTGGCCTTTATTACAAGGGGATTAGAGTACAAGACCAAAGAAATCCTTGCTGCAATTATATAGGGCTTTGGTACTGTACACAGTTTCAGTCTCCATATCTAAAGAATACTTGAACTGGAGGCTGTACAGCAAGGATTCACTAGATGGTTCCTGGGATGAGAGGGATGCCCTAGGCTGAGAGGCTGAGTAAATTGGGCTGGAGTTTAGAAGTATGAGAGGTGATCTCACTGAAACCTACAAGGTTCTGAAGGGGCCTGACAAGGTAGACACTGAGAGTTGTTTCCCCTGGTCGGGGAATCTAGAACACAGGGGCCCAGTCTCAGGATAAGGGGCCAATCATTTAGGACTGAGATGAGGAGAAACTTTTTCATTCAAGAGGGTTGTGAATCTTTGGGATTCTCTACCCCAGAGCATTGTGGATTGTCCCATTAACGAATATATTTAAAGCTGAGACAGACAGATGTTTGACTTCTCAGTGAATCAAGAGCTAATGGGATAGTATGGAAAAGTGGAGCTGAGGCAGATTATCACCCATGATCGTATTGAATGGCGAAGCAAGTTTGAGGGGCCGATTGGTCTACACTTGCTCCTATTTCGTATGTTCTTGTGTTCTTATTTCAAGTCATACACATTTTACAACCATTTATTGCTACATGCAACCACTACTGGCATATCATTCTATAGCTAGCCAGCATAGTTTGCCAATGTCATTTAAGTTACACGTTACACAAGCAAATTGTGTTTTTATTTGTCATACACTGATATGTATCTGGCTTGTGGTTCAATGTGGCCTGAAGAGCTGACTTATTGCCATGAAAGTCCTGTGCCTACCATCATTGAATTTTGCCTAGACTTTTGACTCTAGCATTTACACCCTATTCAGTATGTTCCAATTATTCCACTGTATTGTGGACTTAGACGAGTCAGACTGTATTTTGTTGCAGATCAGAATGAAATATTCAGTGTGAAATGAATTGTGTCAATTTCCTGGAACTATTTATAACAGAGGCTGTGAGTTATTTAGGATTGAACTGCAGCATTGTTTGAAGCCAACAAGCATGAGCAAGTGTCTGTGACACAGTTAGAGCCCAGATACCAATCCCAACTGTGTTTGGCAGGCGGCTGATTTAGAGAGATCAAAATTGGAGATTGGGACAAAAATAAGCAATCAACTTCCTGAGTAGCTGGTGATGAAGCTAGTGAGGCATAATCAATGCTGATGATGCTCAATTTTTTGAACACAAATTTCAAGCAGTGGGTTAGCTTAACAACAACTCAATAACTTGCATCTGTATAGTGTTTTTAATGTAGTCAAACATTCTGAGGTGCTTCATAGAGGCACAATCAGGAAATGACTGGGCCATTGACAGCTAAAGTTCTACTTGAAAGTGAAGTTCCCTCAGCACTGCCCCAATACACAGTCTAGAAAGAGCACCCCCAAGTTTGATCTTGATTTTCCCATGTTCTGTAACAGACCAGTTGTCTTCCTGACCTCTCAGATAAGGATTATTACTCAGCCAGAAAGACCAGGGAAATAAAAAGTAACAGTAAAAATTGGGAATGGAAATAAAATGGAAGCATAATAAGGAAGGTTTCTGGGTTCTAGTTCTACTTGTCATTAATAATGTTCCATCATGGAAAAATACCCATCAATAGAGAGCTATAGTGATAAAGTTAAAAGTAAAATACTGCGGATGCTGGAAATCTGAAACAAAAATGGAAAATGCTGGAAAAACTCAGCAGGTCTGGCAGCATCTGTGGAGAGAGAAACAGAGTAAACGTTTTGAGTCCGTATGACCCTTCTTCAGAGCTGAACATTTCAAGCCATACAGACTCGAAACCTTAATTCTGTTGCTCTCTCCACAGATGCTGCTATAGTGATAAAGCGCTGCTCTAAGGAGGGATCCTTGGCATTTAAACCCCTCTTGAAAAGTCAGCATTGTAGTTAAAACTCCTGCATTGCTTTCGTCATGGCTCAGTGGAGCTCTATCACTGAAATCTGACATATATCACATGGTGCTGATGCTGGAGGAATGCCAGCCAATTTCTAGGCCTGTACACAAGGTCCAAATCTATTGGAGGCCATGTCGACAACACACCAGTTTAGCTGATTCTGTTTTGAGCGACAGAAATCCCACTCATTGACCTTCATGTGCTTCTGAATTTTCAGCTTAACCCTCAATATGTGGAGGTGCTCAAACAAAGGAAAGGACTGACAGAATGGACAGAAAAATTAGCATAGATTCCACAGAACTACATTTAATCTGCCATATACAAGCAAGTTCTAGTTTGTTGGTGAGATCTTTCTGATCCCATTACTGCATTCGGTGATACTCCATAATAGACTCTGGTGTTTATACAGCTGTTGTAATGCTATCAGGGTTCTGTCCCCTCACAATCTGTGCATCCACCCCCACTTTATTCTTTTTCCAGGGAGCTCCAGTCGGGGGCCACATCCTGAGCTACCTCCTGGAGAAGTCAAGGGTGGCTCATCAGAACCATGGAGAGCGGAACTTTCATATTTTCTACCAGCTGTTGGAGGGAGGAGAGGAGGAGCTACTTCGCTGGCTGGGCCTGGATCGCAATCCACTCCAGTACCACTACCTTATCCAGGTAAGGACTGCGGGAGGCAGCATCGTCAGGTGAGGCTCCAGCTCAACTAGGCTCAACTAGAAACTAGACACACGGACTTGCCGCTGTCATGTCTGCCCAAAGTGGAGGGCTTATTTGCTCATGTCTGAGCCAGGAGACGGTGTTCATGTTGCTGTCAGCTCGAGCCAGAGAACACTCTGTACTCTTTCTAGGCCAGAGTTTTATGATCTCTCCCGCCTGGAGGGATATGACAGTCCCGCTGAACAGAATGGAGATTTAACTGGCTCGCCACATCCACCGGGGGAAGACACACTGCAGCGGAGCCATAAGATCCTGGCCTATATTTTCTATGTTTGTAGAAGCATAGGGAGTGGTTGAAGCGAATAGTATAGATGCATTTAAAGGGGACCTAGACAAGCATTTGAGGGAGAAGGGAACGGAAGACTATTCCGACAGATGAGGAAAGGCAGGAGGAGGCTCAAGAGGAACTTAAACAAATGGCCTCTTCCTGTGCCATGTATTCTATGTAATCAGCACGGATTGAAGAATGAATGTGGAATCTTCCTGCTCTGATTGACTCAGTTTCCCACTGGGTGTGCTTGCTGAACCTTTCAAAGGTTTAAATATTAAAATCTGAATCGGAGAAAGGTGTTTAAATATTGGGAGTCCTTAGAGAGTTAGAATGTTCATATTACGTAATATTTACAGAACAGGAAAAGGCCATTGGGCCCAATAGGTTCATTCCTACCCCTTCAAGTTCATCTGCAATTTTCAATATTTATTGTTCTGATTCTGTTCCATTTTCTGTTCTGTGTCTTGGTTGCAATGGTTTTTATTTTGCTGTCTGAATAGGGTGAGTGTGCCAAAGTGAGCTCCATCAATGACAAAAGCGGTTGGAAGATTGTTAGAAAAGCATTGTCTGTGATTGACTTCAATGACAACGACATTGACGTGAGTTATTTAAAAAATTAATTCTGGGGATGTGACCATCACCAGCAAGGCTGGTTGCTCCTATTGTCTTTGAGAAGGTGGTGGTGAGCTACGTTCTTGAACTCCTGCAGTCCCATGTGGTGAAGGTACACCCACAGTAATCGTGGGTGGGAGTTCCATGACTTCGATTGAGCTAAAGTGAAGGTACGGCAAGTCGGGATGTTGTGTGACTTAGAAAGGAAACTGGAGTTGTTGGGTGTTGTCATGCAACTGCTGCCAATGTTTTACAGCAGAAAGGGTCTGGGGTTGCCTGTCTCACCTGCTAGGACACTGTCGCTAAGTGTAAAAGTATTCTGGATGTCAAATCACTGCAGGGCTCCTAGCTAAGTGAACCCTCCTGCACAGAATGGTTAAACTCTCGTTCAACACAGGTTAGTGCTGCTGGAATTGCAGCTCTGATTCCATTCATATAGGCCCTAGCCATCTATCAACCAGCACTGCTCTATCTCTGCTCCATGGTTTCTGGTTTAAATTTCAGAGCCTTAAGAAGTTCTGGTCTTCTGCATTTTGCACTCAGATCTGCAGATGCGCCTTTATTAAGAAAACAAATTTGTCAGTGCTGCCCCTTGGGTGAGATGTGAAACTGAGGTTCCCTCTGCCTGCTCCTGTTATTCAAATGGATCCTAAATTTCCATGACACTATTCAAAGAGTTGTGAATTCTCCTGGGGCTGAATTTTCCCGCCATCGGGGGGATTGTGCAGGGGTGGGTGGGAGCGAGCGCAAACCCGATCAGAGCTCTCCGATTGGATGCTTGTCGCCAATTTATGTGGGTGAGTCAATTAAGGCTCGCCCAGCGTGACACTTGCCCGGAAGCGCTGAGCACTCCCTGTGTGGGCGGGGAGGGGGATGAATTCCCTGAGTCCAGGCCTGAGCTCTTTCACACATGCGCACAAAATAGCGCAGAAATCTCCCGGAGGCACAAATGAACTATTCATTCAGCTCGTTGTGGGACTTGGTTGTGTGTGAAATGGTTGCTGCATTAACTTATATACAGCAGTGCCTGAACTTCAAAGTAAGTCATTATATGTGATGCCTTGGAATATCCTATGAGATGGTCTAGAACCCAGAAATATCACCAATAAATCCAAATGGCTAATATTTGCCAAAAGGATCTGCTGACTCACTGAGTCCCATGACTTGATGGTGCCAAGTGAATTCCAATTTTGATGACTAATTCTCTGGCTCAGATTCATGATTTATCTATATTGATATTGATAACTTGCCTTTGTGTACCAGAACCTGTTGGGGATTATAGCCAGTGTTCTGCATCTGGGAAACATCCAGTTCAGCATGGATGGCCAAGGACATGCCAACGTCACAGTCGACAAGGAAATCAGGTGGATCTCCAAGGTAACAACGATAGGAGAGAAACTATTTCCTCTGTTGGGGGAATCCCAAACATTACCTTAAAATTAGAACTGGGCCATTCGGGACTGATGCCAGGAAGTTCTTACACGAAGGGCAGTGAAAGTCTAGAGGTCATGTGGTGCAGTGGGTAGTGCCCCTGCCTTTGAACCAGAAGCTCCAGGTTCAGGTCCCACTCTAGAACTTGGTGACCAATTAATGTGCGTTCATAGCATGGCCAAAACAGGTTGAGTATCAACTTGTAAATCCTTCCAACACACACCAATGGCAGGTGATGAGAGTGGGAGAGTTTTCTGGTCAGCCATGTGATGGAAAGAAATTGGACCCTCTACCATCACTAGCTCCAGACTACAACCTGCACGTAAAGTATATGTTGCCGCAGCAACTCAGACTCCTTGGATGGCTGGGGGCTGGGTGGTGGCTGTTGGCTGGATGGCTGGTGTGGATCAGATTGGTGCCAACAGCATGTGGGTTGATCTCCATTCCAGCTGGTCTGGATTCGGGTCCTGCCTCCTTGCCCTACCCCAGGTGGAAGCCGTGGTACTGTGGGTCAGACCTAACTTTGGGCAGAGAACCCAAGAAGAAGCGGAAATCTCTCCCCAAGGAACTGTTCAGACTAGGTCAGTAGAAAATTTCAAAATTTGAGATTTTGAGATTTGTGTTAGGCAAGGGGATTAAGGATTACGGAATCACGGTGGGTAGATGGAGTTAAGATACAGATCAGCCATGATCTAACTGAATGTTGGAACAGGCTTGAATTCCTGTTCTTATGTTCCTATGTAAAGGGGCTATAAGCTGTTTCTGTGGTGTGGGGATTAACAGAGCACAATCACTACCTAATTACAAATCAGATGGTTTAACAGCAGCACAGAAAAATTGTCTAGAAAAATACTGTTATAATCAGTCTCACAAAAGGAACTTGGACTTATTCACCCAATGGTTCAAGCAGTTTGTGCACTACCTGCTCTGAAATTGGAGCCTGGCAGAACCAGACAATCCCAGGTTCGATTCCTGGTCTGTGCTGAGTTGACCAATCTCGGTTGGGTAATACACCTCACGGCTCTGCTGCTAAGGAAGGCAAAGGGGATAAAAAGGTCATTTAGGATTCCTGCACCAAGCTAGTGACAGCCAGCTGGAACAGATGTTCATATGACTGTCCAGTGAGGATGGGTTGAGAGTCCAGCTGTGATAGAGATTAGCCTGCTGACACTCCGGGATAAACTTGCCACAGAATGACAGAATTGTTACAGCACGGAGGAGGCCATTTTGCCCAACGTGTCAGTGCCAGCTATCCAAACGAAGGAGCAGTTTATCTAGTGTCACTTCCCCGCCTTCTCCCTGTAGCCCTGCACTTTCTTCCTTGTCAGATAATAATCCAATGCCCTCTTTTGAACCTGTCTCTGCCACATTCTCAGGCAGCGCATTCCAGATCTGAAACACTCGCTGTGTGAAAAAGTCTTCCCTCAGGTCTCCTTTGCTTCATATGTCAATTGCCTTAAATCTGTGCCCTCCTGCTCTTGATCGTTTCACCAATGGGAACAGTTTTTTCCCCCAATCTACCCTGTCCGGACTGCCATGATTTTTTATAACTCTATCAAATCCACTTGAAACTCCACAGCTTGCAAGGAACCTCAATTACTCCAGGCATCTTTAAGAAGTTGAGTATAGAATGGGCCTATATTCTTTGGAGTTGAGAAGAATGAGAAGCAATCTCATTGAAACATAGAAGATTCTGAGAGAGCTCAACAGCATATATGCTGAACAGCTGTTACCCCTGGCTAGAGAGTCGAGAACTAGAGGGCATATGCTCAGAATGGCATTGGCAATTTAGTACTGAGAAGGGAAGGCATTTCGTCACTCAGAGATTTGTGAATTGCTTGGATTTTCTATCTCAGAGGGTTGCAGATGCTCACTGACGAATATATTCAAGACTGAGACTGATAGATTCCAGGGCACTAAGCAAATCAAGAGGCATGGGGACAGGTCTGGAAAGTGAGAGGATTGGATGGCGAAGCGGACTTGAGGAGCCAAATGGTCCACTCCTGCTCCTATTTCTTATGTTCCTATCAGGAAATTTCCTGTGTTCAACTGTTGGTTGGAGAGCCATTGGCTATACACATGCATGCTTTCCTAGGATGAAGTCTCATTGGCTGAGGGCTCGCGCTGGATATGTGCAGTCAGAAAATGTAGCCATCAGTTCCTAGAGTTACTTATGAAGAATGATCACTTGAGTGAGTTACTGCAGGGAACCTGCTGCCTTTAGAACATAGCATGAAGAAGTGAAAACTTAGAGGTTGGGGGAGGAGCTTGAGTTGTCATACCATGGCGTCTGTGGTGATATCACATCTGCTAATCAATTAGAGAAAGAAAACCACTGTCTATAATATTTATTATCATGGAGAAAATGTGAAGAACATTGTAAAGACTGGATGGCGTCTTCAATGTTTTCTGCAGTTACAGAGTCTGATAAATCTTTGTCTTCATCACATGAATGGAGTGGATCACACAAATGTTATAGGATCTGATCATTCCATTGGTTTCAGATTCTCACTCATGTAGTGAAGACAAACATTTATCCCTGCGTTTTTACTAATAACCAGTTGACAATGGTAAACTTTTACCCTGCTCCATTTTCTTCCTCTGTCACCTGGGTTTTGCTTCATTTACCAACTACCCCCACCCCTCCCTGTTCCCCTTCCCAATGGTAGGAAGAGCCACAGCTCTACGGCCTGACAGCCTTAGGATCATTACCATAAGAACTGAACAAAGAGATTATTCATAAAACCTATACGTTTTGCCTCTCTTTATTGTGTCTTTGTTTTTGCAGCTGCTGGGTGTGCATGTCTTAGTCCTGCAGGAAGGTCTAACTCACAAGAAGATTGAAACCAAAGCAGATGAGGTACAGAAGGGACGGCTTCAGAAACTCTTGCTAGGTCTATCAAAGAAAGCAGAGAGTGGAGCACATGCACATGAAAAATGGCAACTGAGGCATCCTGAAATCCACCTCAAAGAATATTAAATGCGAAAGGACATTAAAATGTAGCCCATGAAGCCTATGATGACTTTGTGGGTAACTGCATCTGATTGGTGCTGAGCCATAGAGAGCAGGAAGGCTCCAGGTCTCAGGTACAGTGACAGTAAGAGCTAGGGAGGTGTAAAATGATCCACAGGCCCTGCTTTTCATCTCTATCCAGGGACCTGCTGCATCAAATTGCTCAGCTGAGATGTTTTCATTGCTGGCCAGTCTTCACTGCTTGTTCAGATGAAGAACATGGGTGAGAATCAGAGAGCAACTGTGGAATCAGACTCAACATGAGTTAGCACCTTTGAGGGGGGGAGGGAGAAAAGAGAAGGAGGAAAAGAATGGACCTCATTCAGAAACAAAGTCTGTTAATGAATAGGGCATTACTATTCCCAATGTTAAATATACCATAATCGAAGAAATTCACAATAGTGAACTGTAATTGTGAATTCCCTTCCATTACCCTTACCCACACTAGATCCCAAATGGCTGTTGTATAGCAACAAATCACAAGATGCAAATGGACAAGAAGAACCATTTCATTAAGTTTAGGTCATCATTTGAACGTCCCGACACTCTTCTCCCCACCATCCTCCCCACCCCCCCCCCGCCCCCCCCACCCCTCGACCTTCCATCTCAACATCCAGGTGCTTCTCAAAGGATTTCAAGGTTTTTGACTTCAAGGCCCTCACCAGATGTCATATACTCTTCATGCAAAGGTTGAATTCTTGGCATCCTCATTTCCTTTAATTTGAAGTCAGTTGGAGCACTCCTGCTCATCCAGGCTCCACAGTCAGGTATGCTTCTTACCTTCTTTGTTCCAAGCGAACCCCGGGCTTGCTTTCCCTAAATGTGGCTTGTGATGGTACTGGCTGTCTTGAGGCAAGCCAATCTTATGTAGGGGACATTGGACGGGTTTGCTAGTTTTCCAGTGCAAAGGACATATCATCTGCTTCAGGCATGAGGGCTGGGCACCTATTGTTTACTCTTATCCAATATAAAATGTGATTTATTTCTGGTTGGTAATGTGCTCACACTCCTGTCCACCATATTGGGGCCTTAGTAGGCTGAGTAACTCATGGTTGCATAGACCAATTTCCAGGCTCAGGTTTTTCTGACCTTTCCCATGA
This sequence comes from Carcharodon carcharias, assembly GCF_017639515.1. Lineage (NCBI taxonomy): Eukaryota > Metazoa > Chordata > Chondrichthyes > Lamniformes > Lamnidae > Carcharodon > Carcharodon carcharias. The sequence continues at coordinate 16,670,547 of NC_054479.1, read as the reverse complement.
GTCAGTCCCTTGAAGCCATGGATTAGTTGTATAGCCATAGATTTGCTATTGCGACCCCCTGGTTTATTTGATGGCAACCTACCCTAGTAGTTTATTTTTGTCTTAAAGTAAAAATAATTTATCGACTTTTCTTAATGAAAGAAGACACCAATATAATGAAGAATAAAATCGTAAAGGCAAAAATGTTTCACCCTTTAAATTAATTTATTGTTTGTTTTTCAAAGGTTTTGAGTCCTCTCAGTGTTGAACAAGCTTTTTGTGCTCGTGATGCATTAGCAAAAGCTATTTATGGACGTACTTTTACTTGGCTTGTTAACAAGATCAATGAATCACTAGCTAATCAGGTAATGAGAGGTATTTCTAATTATTTTAACAAAGTAATCTGGTGTGTTGTTAAAAGTGTCCTGTTTCAGAGTTGCAGAAGCTTGGCCTAAATAGCCAAGTGGTTATGGTGCTGGGTTTGTAACCCCAAGATCAAGAGTTCAGAGTTGCAGAAAGGAGCACTTTTCTATGAGTAGAGTGTCAGGACTGAGCTCCCCCAGCTGGAAGGTGCAGAATAATCCAGCCTCTAATCTGATACAGAGTAACACAGTCCCTATTATGATCCAGAGTAATGCAATCTCTAAACTGATACAGAGTAACACAGTCCCTATTATGATCCAGAGTAATGCAATCTCTAAACTGATACAGAGTAACACAGTCCCTATTCTGATACAGTGCAATGCTGCCTCTAACCTGATACTGACTAACACAGTCCCTACTCTGTCAGAGAGTATATTATTTTTTTATTCCATATAATTTTCACACACTATGAATGGTCATGATCACAGCATTTATAACAATTGAGAGATTCGGTTATGGTACTGGGTTTGTAACCCCAAGATCAAGAGTTCAAATCTCACAATGGCAAACTATGAAACAATGTAACTTCATCTGAAACAGATGGAAACAGGTTTGTACTCGAAAGAGTTACATATAGACTTGTGTGTGAGGGTAAGGTCGTAAAGCATTTGCTTGAAGGTTGACTTCCCTTGAGCGAGAGAAAGAGAGAGATATACGAGTCATGATGAATCAATGGGAAAGAAAGCCAGAAAGCTGAATCCTCGTGTTATACAGTGAAATAATAACAATTCATTACCATATGTGAGTTTACACATTTACAATGGGAGACTGCTGATTCAGAAAGGAGAGCAAGCAGGATTAGTATTAAGAGCGGTACTTGAGATTACCTTAGAGTGAAAAGAGCATGGAAAGTATCAGAGACCAATGGTCAGATATTTAATACTATATTATCACTAAGAATATCTCTCAAGGAGAAATGTTTTCACTTTAACCTTGAACCAGTTTTGTCGAGCTGGTTTGTATGTCCGTTGAGTAATGCAGCCTTTAATCTAAATGCAACCTTCAGGAGAGCAAATGCCACCGTGAGAATCTGCAATGTCCATCCCACCATCGTCCTCTACCATATCTCTAATTAACATGACGAACTGAATGTCAATTCGTAGACCCCAATTTGAGTTCCTGGTCAGTTTTTGATCAGTGATCAGTGGGTGATTCATGATTCCAGTTTTTTTTTGTGTGTGCAGGACCCAAGCAGAAAAACAGTGATTGGTCTATTGGATATCTATGGATTTGAAGTCTTTGATGTCAACAGGTAAGAACTTCTTGTGATGCACCATGTCATTTCTGAGGGACGTCAACATAGTGTCCAGTCCAAAATAAATATTGAACATATATTTCCGCCTTTCTTTCATCACTGTTTTGTTAGTCTTGAGTTAAGCCTGAGGTAACCAATTGTCTCACGTACTACCCCTCTTAATCAGTTTTCCATAAACCAGCTTGAACTTGCATTTAAAATGGTTTGCTGAACCTAGTGGCAATTCTGGCTGAGTAACCGTGGATTCTGCTATTAACCCAGTCACTATTTATTGCCAATGTCTGGGATACTTTCTTCTCCGGGTTTGAGGCCCCATCTAATACGTTGGGTGAACACTTACTAATAAGGAGCCATAATAAGTGAATATTATCCCTCTAAAATCTGAATAACTAAGCTGCTTGTTTATATTCACATGGACATAAGAATATTCTGAAATGATGCAACTTATCTGAAACCTTTATATCGTGAGATATTACACAGGATATTTGTTAATAAGTGAGATGATGTGTACTGTTGTGGAATCAATTAAACAGAATTGACATCAGCCCTTGGCATAAAATGGGCACTGTTGAATTACTTGCCCAGTATACACCATGCTACATTCTGCTTCCCATTAAAGTAAATGAAAGATAAAATCGATTGGACATCACCCATCTTACATCATCACTCCAAGTTAAATAACTCCCAATGACTCAAATTTGTAGAAGTAGCATTACAAAATGGCAACTTTAGTCAGAGAGCTAAAGCCCTGAATGAATATTGGAGTCCTGTGGCAGAGGGAGCGTGAAATTATCACTGGACTTTGGTTGGTCAATTACACCACTTCGACACAGACTCGCAATTTCCGACAGTATGTACCATCTACAAGGTGCACTACAGGAACTCACCAAGGCCCCTTAGACAGCACCTTCCAAACTCACAACCACTACCATGTAGAAGGACAAGGGCAGCAGATAGATGTGAACACCACCACTTGCAAATTCCCCTCCTAGCCACTCACTGTCCTGACTTGGAATTATATTGTCGTTCCTTTACTATCGCTGGGTCAAAATCCTGGAACTCCCTCCCTAACAGCACTATGGATGTACCTACGCCACATGGACTGCAGCGGTTCAAGAAGGCAGCTCACCACCGCCTTCTCAAGGGGCAACTAAGGATGGGCTATCCAGTGTAGCCCATATCCCATGAATGAACAAAAAAAAAAGTCTGCAATTTTATTGAAAGGACTGTGGTAATCTGATGAGCCAGAACACTGGCCTTTGACCTCTGACCCTTGAGTTCAAGGTTACCGAGATGACAGTGTTGATGATATGCTCCCTCTAATGTGGAATTAGAGCCCTGACCTTTAACCTGTGGAGGTTAGATTTAAATCTAAGCTAGTGAGATGGGAGGGGAGCCTCCAGTGGACTGTACAATGTAGTGAAGAATAGATCAAAATTACATTTTTTAAAGTACCCAGCACATGTGCCAATGGTGCCTCAGTTGGTAGTACACTTGCCTCTGAGTCACAAGATCCTGAGTTCAAGTCCCAATCCAGGATTTGAACACCAAAAGCAAGGCTGACGTTTCAGTGCAGTACTAAGGGAGGATCTCAGTGTTGGATGTGCTGTCACTTGGATGAGATGTTAAATCGAGTATCTGCTCGGATGGAGGTGAAATATCCCATGGCACTATTTCAAAGAAGAGCAGGGGAGTTATCTCCAGTGTCCTGGCCAGTATTAATCCTTCAATCAACATCACAAAAAGCAGATTATCTGATCATGATCACATTGCTGTTTGTGGGAGGTTGCTGCGTTTCTCACATTACAACAGTGACTACACTTCAAAAAGTGTAGCTGTAAAGTGCTTTGAGACAACTGTTGGTTGTGAAAAGTGCTACGTAAATGCAAGTCTTTCTTTTTTCCCTATTACCGTAGAACTCCTGGCAGATTGTCATTTTAAATATTTCCAATAGGTCCAGTGTTAATGTGTTGACACTTCTATTCTCTCACTGAGAGAATTGCCTGGCGCTTTGCTAGTGAATATCCAATTATCTTAACATAAGTGACACCCGTACAAAAACAACAGGACAATGTGTCCCATCAATAATCTATTAAACATAGACACTGGTGTATACATGGCTTCTCATGATAAATTCATTGTGGGATTAACTGTAATCATTGCACGCTTACCTTTAATACCTTCCCATTGTTACTCACATCATCCTGAAAGCTCAGGATCACTTGATACCTGGACTGTGCCGAGTTCCAGGGGCAACAACATATGGCAGCAACCCCTGGCGAGAGGGGACAACAATCATGCAGCATGCTGAGCTGAAGCGGTGGTGCAGTGGTATTGTCACTGGACTGGTAATGCAGAGAGCCCAGTGTAATGCTCTGGGGACTCGGGTTCGAATCCCACCATGACAGCTGGTGGAATTTGAATCTAATAAGACTCTGGAATTTTAATGATAACCATGAAACGATTGTTGTAAAAACCCATCTTAGTTCACTCACCTTTATTGAAGGAAATCTGCTGTCCTCCCCTGGTCTGGCCTACACGTGACTCCAGATCTGCAGTAATGTGATTGACTCTTGAATGCCTAGCAAGCCACTCAGTTGTATCAAACTGCTCAAAAGCCAATAAAAAGGAATGAAACCAGACAGACCACCTGGCATCAACCTAGGCACTGGAAATGACAGCGGCAAACCCAGCCCAATCAGCCCTGCAAAGCCCACCTTGCTAACACCTGGGGCCTTTTATGCCAAAATTGGGAGAGCTGTCTCACGGACTAGTTAAGCAACAGCCTGACATAGTCATACTCGTGGAATCATTCCTTACAGATCATGTTCCAGACACCAGTTGCCCTGGAAGTCCTCAACATCACCTCCCCATTAAGTCTCATGGCATCAGGTCATTACCACATACTGCCCTCCCTCAGCTGATAGAATCAGTGCTCCTCCATGTTGAACACCAATTGGAGGAGGGACTGAGGGTGGCAAGGGCACAGAATGTACTCTGGATTGGGGGACTTCAATGACCATCACCAAGAGTGGCTCGGTTGCACCACCACGGGCCAAGTCCTAAAGGACATAGCTACTAGACTGGATCTGTGACAGGTGGTGAGGGAAAAACATACTTGACCTCATCCTCACCAACCTGCCTGCCGCAGACACATCTGTCCATGACAGTATCGGTAGGAGTGACCACCGGACCGTCTCTGTGGAGATGAAGTCCCACCTTCACATTGAGGATATCCTCCATTGTGTCATGTGGCACTACCACTGTGCTAAATGGGATAGATTTTGAACAGATCTAGCAACTCAGGACTGGACATCCATGAGGTGCTGTGGGCCATCAGCAGCAGCAGAATTGTACTCGAACACAATCTGTAACCTCCTGATCTAGCATATCCCCCAGTCTACCATTACCATCAAGCCAGGGGATCAACACTGGTTCAATGAAGAGTGCAGGAGGGCATGCCAGAAGCAGCACCAGGCATACCTAAAAATGAGGTGTCAACCTGGTGAAGCTATAACACAGGACTATTTGTATGCCAAACAACATAACCAGCAAGTGATAGACAGAGCTAAGCAATTCCACACCAACGGATCACATCTAAGCTCTGCAGTCCTGCCACATCCAGTCGTGAATGGTGCTGGACAATTAAACTACTCAGTGGAGAAGGAGGCTCCACAAATATCCACATTCTCAATGATGAGAAACCCAGCACAGTAGTGCAAAAGATAAGGCTGAAGTGTTTGCAATAATCTTCAGCCAGAAGTGCAGAGTGAATGATCCATCTTGACCTCCTCCAATGGTCCCCAGCATCACAGATGCCAGTCTTCAGCCAATTCGATTCACTCCATGTGATATCAAGAAACAGCTGAAGGCACTGGATACTGCAAAGGCTATGGGCCCTGACAATATTCTGGCAATAGTACTAAGACTTGTGCTCCAGAACTTGCCACGCCCTTAGCCAAGCTGTTTCAGTACAGCTACATAATTGGAATCCACCTGGCAATGTGGAAAATGGCTCAGGTATGTCCTGTACACAAAAAGCAGGACAAATCCAACCCAGCCAATTACCGCCTCATTGGTCTACTCTCAGTCATCAATAAAGTGATTGAAGGGGTCATCAACAGTGCTATCAAATGGCACTTGCTTAGCAATAACCTGCTCACTGATACTCAGTTTGGGTTCTGCCAGGGTCACTCAGCTCCTGACATCATTACAGCCTTGGTTCAAACATGGACAAAAGTTGAACTCCCGAGGTGACCTGAGAGTGACTGCCCTTGACATCAAGGCAGCATTTGGCCGAGTGTGGCATCAAGGAGCCCTAGCAAAACTGGAGTCAATGGGAATCCGGGGGAAAACTCTCCGCTGGTTGGAGTCAGACCTAGCACAAAGGAAGATGGTTGTGGTTGTTAGAAGTCAATCATCTCAGCTCCAGGACATCACTGCAGGAGTTCCTCAGGGTAGTATCCTGGGTCCAGCCATCTTCAGCTACATCATCAATGACCTTTTTTCCATCATAAGAAACGTTTGCTGATGATTGCACAATGTTCAGCACCATTCGTGACTCTTCAGATACTGAAGCAGTCCATGTCCAAATGCAGCAAGACCTGGACAATATCCAGGCTTCGGCTGACAAGTGGCAAATAACATTCACACCACACAAGTGTCAGGCAATGACCATACCTTACAAGAGAGAATCTAATCATCACCCCCTTGACATTCAATTGCATTACAATTTCTCAATTCCCCACCATCAACATCCTGGGGGTTACCATTGAGCAGAAACTGAACTGGACCAGCTATATAAATACTGTGGCTCCAAGAGCCGGTCAGACGCTAGGAATCCTGCGGTGAGTAACTCATCTACTGACTCCCCAAGGACTATCCATCAGCTACAAGACACAAGTCAGGAGTGTGATGGAATACTCCCCACTTGCCTGGATGAGTGCATCTCCAACAACACTCAGGAAGCTCGACACAATCTAGGAAAAAGCAGCCTGCTTGATTGGCACCCCTTCCACAAACATTCACTCCCACTACCGATGCACAGTGGCAGCAGTGTGTACCATCTACAAGATGCACTGCAGAAACTCACCAAGTCTCCTTAGACAGCACCTTCCAAACCCACAATCATTACCACCTAGAAGGACAAGGGCAGCAGACACATGGGAACACCACTGCCTGGGAGTTCCCCTCCAAGTCCCTCGCCATCCTGACTTGGAAATATATCACTATTACTTCACTTTCGCTGGGTCAAAATCCTGGAACTCCCTCCCCAACACCACATGGACTGCAGCGTTTCAAGAAGGCAGCTCACCACCACCTTCTCAAGGACAACTAGAGATGGGCAATAAGAGTTGGCCTAGCCAGCGATACCCACATCCTGTAAATGAATTTTAAAAGCGCATTATTGAGTGAATGTATCTAGAAAATTTACATCTGTGGACTTCAGCTAAGGTTAACAATAGGGTTAGTTGTGCTGGCCCCCAAAGCCAAATAGCCTGCTACCAGTCACCAGTCTCACGCTTGATGAATGGCCATTGTGGCAAAACATTGGAGGCCAACACGCTTGGAGCTACATTCTAATATGAGTGAGCATGTCAGGAAATGAGGGGAGGAATGAGAGGGGATACAGCTCAAAAACACACACACACATGAACGCACACAAACACACAAACGCACACACACACACACACACACACAAACGCACGCACGCACACACACACACACACACACACACACACATAAACGCACACACACACAAACACACAAACTCACGCGCACACACACACACACACACAAACGCACACGCACACAAACGCACACGCACACACACAAACGCACAAACGCACACGCACACACACACACAAACGCACACACACACACACACACACACATAAACGCACACACACACAAACGCACACACACACACACAAACGCACACACACACACACAAACGCACACACACACACACAAACGCACACACACACACACGCACACACACACAAACGCACACACACACAAACGCACACACACACAAACGCACACACACATACAAACGCACACACACACACAAACGCACACACACACACAAACGCACACACACACACAAACGCACACACACACACACAAACGCACACACACACACACAAACGCACACACACACACACACACACACACACACACACACACACACACACACACACACACACACGAACACACACTTGGCAGAATTTTACATCTCACGGGTGGCGCATACCTGACACGATCAGGCATAAAATTGCATGAGAAGATGTTAGGCGAGCATCCTGAAGTCATCGTGCACTTGCATGATCTTTCACTAGGCGGGCGTGCACAAAGGTCGGAAGCGCCCACCAACAATTAAAAGGACGATTAAGCCCATTAATGGCGCAATTGACTCCGATTTTTCATTGCCCATCCAACCTTACGGTTGGCAGATGGGAAAATCAGCCAGGCGGCCTTTGCACTTTTCATCAAACCTCATCCAAGGGCAGGATGAAATTTCCGTGATGAAATAAAATTAAAACAAATTTTTTCAGCAACGTTTTTATCAGCTATATTTTCAGGTGATTGATTATGAAGCAGGGACACTTTTTTTCAGCTTTTAAAACCTTTATTTTAGCTTTTTCAGGTCTCCAGCTCCCTGGAGCAGCTGACAACCTTCGGGGAGCTTTCCCACGATGCTCACCCATGCTCATGGAAATGTCATCACCCGCCCTCCTCCTGCCCCCACCCCGACAGCGCTGAGCATTTCAGCGCCTGTATCATGCTGGCTGGCCGTTAATTGGCCAGTCGGTGTGAAATTGCAGTCGGGGTCCGATCACAGTCCGTTTCCTGACTGTTCCCGGGCCTGTTGATCGGGCCCACCCACCAAAGGTAAAATTCAGGCCACAAACAACACATGCAAGTGCACGGACACACACGCACAAACACGCACACGCACACATACACACACACACAGACGCGCACACACAGACGCGCACACACAGACGCGCACACACAGACGCGCACACACACACACACACAGACGCACACACACACAAACACACGCACACATACACACAGACACGCACACACACACAGACACACACACACAAACACACACCCAAACACGCACACGCACACACAAACACGCACACACAGACACACACACACAAACACGCACACACAGACACGCACACACAAACACATGCACACACGCACACACACACAGACACGCACACACACAGACGCGCACACACACAGACGCGCACACACACAGACGCGCACACACACGAACACGCACGCACACACACAGACGTGCACACACACACATACACAGACGCGCATACACACACACAACACAAACACACGCACACATGCGTGCAAAGTGCTCTAAAGGCGCAAGTTCTCCGTGTTGAGCCTTCAGTTGGGGAAACAAACTCATTGGGAGGTGTTGAGTGAATGATGAAATCAGAGGGCAACTCAAGCTATACCATGGGAGTGTCCCGATATCAGAAACAGCGAATGGGAGCAGAGGTGGGATACAAGGAAAAGACTGGCAAATTTAGACGTGCAGGGAAACATAAATTAAACATTGTCGTCTCTCGTGAATGGATTTAATCAAGTGAATGACTTCTTTCTCTGCAGTTTCGAGCAGTTCTGTATTAATTACTGTAATGAGAAGCTCCAGCAGCTGCTGATAGAGTTGACATTGAAATCTGAGCAGGAAGAATACAAGGCTGAGGGAATCCAGGTACAGACTTTTCCACTTGTATTACTTTACTGCAAGCAACTCATTGTTCACTTTGAAGAAAGACAGCCTGGATCAGGGAGGCTTCATCCCTCTTGATAAATTCCCACTATTATTCTTATAATAATTCAGACTTATTCTGGGAAAATCCATTCTGTGACATTTTATAATAACAGCAATATTTTTATCGAAGCTACTTGTAGAGCAAAACTCACAAATAATGGGCTTAACAAATAAAACAAAAGGAAGTGCCAAACAGCAGCTACTTGTATTTATATAGCACCTTTAATGTGATGGAACAGCCCAAGGTAATTATCAAATGAAACTTGACACCAAGCCATATAAGGAGATATTAGGACAGGGCTTGTTCAAAGATGTAGGTTTTGAAGAGCATCTTAAAGGAGGAGGGAGAATTAAGGAGGCGCTCTCCCTCTTTCCCCCACTACACATGACTCAGTTGGTGAATGCATCATATATTGAGCCATGTGGGCCAGGGAGGTCCCAGATTTGATTCTTGACTAATTGATTTTGGGCACGAGGACAGAGTGGGTGCCACAATTGGCCTTAATGCCCCCCTTTCTTTCCTGGGCATTGTTTCTATCAACTAACTGCTGAGGGGAGTGGTGGATGTGAGGACATCGAATGAGGTCAAGATCAGGCTTGGGTGAGAGGTAAATACATCGTTGACGCTCACTATTTAGGGACACGTGTGGACAATGGCTGATTGGGAAGGTACCACAGAATGCTTAGATACTCATCACCCTCACGAGAAAATAAAGGGGAACTAGACAAATGAGTTTGACACATTATTCAATCTGTCCAAGGCAGCCAATGTTGCACTTTGAGGCCAATGTGTAAGAAAATTGTAAACACATTCTTTACCAAGGAGTTCACAGTGTTGTCACACATAGGCGTAGAGATGAAATCTTTCCACGTGTCCCATACAAACGTGTTCACGTGCTGGAAACCTTGCCCAGTACTGAATCAGAGGCCATACCAGGAAGGAGATGGAAGACTGCCATTTTTGTGGTGATTGCTTTCAATGTGACAAGATGAACCAGCTGAGAGCAGTATAGTTAGAACACTATGGGTATGTGGCAGCTGTCGAAAGGCACCACTATTTATTCAGGGTTTTTTTTGTTGTGGTGAATTGTTGTGCTTGGTCAGGGAATAAAAACCAAGGAATGGAACACATTGGCAGCGATGCAAAAGTCAAGTGCCAGAGGTTGAATTTGTCCTTTCCTCTCCGAGCAGACATCTGGATTTAAATCCAGCAAGATTAATGGGTTGCTACTAACTCAAGTCAGTGTGAGTTCACGGAGCAAAGCACACCCTTAATTCAGCATTTATTAACACCAAGAGCTCAAGAGACATAGTAAAGATGATTGGTGTGGCAAAAAGGATGTCAGATCGGGGCAATGTCTTCTGAGATTGGATTGAGTCAGAGGAAGATTGATCCTGCATCCAGCTCCTGCAGTAGCTTACACCTGAGTACTCAGTGGGAACTTTGGAAAAACGTTACCTCACTTTCATAAGCACAAAAATAATCACCCAAATTTTAGAATAAAACAAAAGCCATTGAAAATCCCCTTAAAATGAAGGGCTGAAGAAAAACATCCAATGTTAGGTTAGGTTTCTGAGCTTGTATATTGAGTGATTGATTGTTTTCCCAGTTCTATTCTTACCTTAATTTAAGAGTGGTATGTATGGAGCAGGAGGACTCATCATCAGAGAACATGTTCCTCCCTGAAATATATCTCTGCAGGTGCCAATTCCACAACTGCAGTGATTGGATGAAGCTGAGTCCTACTAATCCAATTGCATATCACAATAATGACTCATCAATGTGCTTCACTGCCAAATTGCCACAAAATAGACCAGAAACATCTGCAGTCAGCTCAGAGGCATCAGCAATGTATTTACCTCTGACCCAAGTTCAATCATAACCTTCATGAGGCAATTGGATAAATACCTGCAGGGTAAAAATTGCAAGACTATGGGGAAAGAGCAGGGGAGCGGGGCTAATTGGAAAGCTCTTTCAAAGAGCTGGCACAGGCATGATGGGCCGAATAGCTTCCTTCTAACCTGTATCATTCTATGGTTCTATTGCCTGTCTGACTTTGTTCATACTTGTGTCTGCAGTGGGAGCCAATCCAGTACTTCAACAATAAGATCATATGTGATCTTGTGGAGCAAAAATACAAAGGCATTATTTCAATCTTGGTAAGAAAACAAACTTTTCTATGTATAATTTCATCAGATATAAGTCATCACCTATCATTGTAACATCCTCCATATCCCATTCATTTCTTTTATTAATTCATGGGATGTGAGTGCCATTGGCCAAGCCAACAGCTCTTGCCCATCTCTAATTGCCCTTGAGAAGGTGCTGGTGAGCCACCTTCTTGAATACAACGAGTGGCTTGCCAGGCCATTTCAGAGGGCAGTTAAGAGTCAACCACATTGCTGTGGGTCTGGAGGCACAGGCAGGCCAGATTCCCTTCCCTAAAGGATGTTCATGAACGAAGGGGCACAGGTGGAGTAAAGAGGCAGCTCAGCCATGATCTCAATGAGTGATGGAACAATTTCGAAGAGCTGAATAACCTATTTGCATTGTTAATGTTTCAAGTGCGTATGACTCTTCTTCAGAGCCAAATGGACTTGAAACGTTAACTCTGTCTTTCTCTCCATAGATACTGTCAGACCTGCTGAGTTTTTCCAGCATTTTTTGCTTTTGTTTCAGACTGTTTCCAGCTTCTGCAGTATTTTGCCTTTAACCTATTTGCATTCCTATGTGCTCCCACCAATATCCTACATTGAAACTTAGACAGAATCAAGTTGCTTTATTCCAACTTTCTCACTTCTTTCCTTCCGAAGGCCTTGACTCACGTTAGGTTTGGCATTATGAACAACAGTAACTTTCCTGAACTTCATCCATGAGATGTTTCTTCATATACGGCCTCAGACAGCAGGCTGTTTGACCACAATCCCTGTCATCACCCAATCTCCACCAACATGTTGTTCACATCAGGGAGAGCAGGCTCGAGGGGCTGAATGATCTTTACCTGTTCCTACGTTCCAGAGGGAAAATGAGGAGAATTTGGTTCCCACAGCGCGTTGTTACGTCTGGAATATGCTGCCTGAAAGGCTGGTGGAATGAGATTCAATAGTAATTTTCAAAAGGGAATTGGATATATACTTGAAAACAAAGTATTTGCCGGGCTGTGGGGCAAGAGAAGGGGAGTGGGATTAATTGGGTAGCTATTTTAAAGAGTCAGCACAGGTATAATGGGCCGAATGGCCTCCCTTTGTGCTGTATGATTTTAGGATACTTCACACTGTTGCTCTGATGGAACTTGATATTTAACAATAACTCTGTTTCTCCCCCACCAAACATTCTTCAACGTGCCTGCATTACTTCAGGTGGCACATGTTTTCTTGGTAACTTCATGTTAATGTGCTGTTATCTGAACAACTTTTTGTCTCCTTCCCATTGAGGATGAAGAATGTCTGAGACCTGGAGAAGCCACAGACCTTACTTTTCTGGACAGACTAGAGGAGAATGTGGGAGCCCACCCTCACTTCCTAACGTGGGTATCCGAGGTGCTCTGTAAGACCAAAGCTTCTGTTGACCCTCTGAGACTCCAACTTTAAGACAAAGGCATTTATTTGGGCAAGGGGAGGAAAGGGCCATGTTACAAAACCAGGAACTGAATATATTCTTACCTTTCCTTATTATTGTGAAGTTTGTCCTCATGGAGGTGTAGTCCTGGAAAATGGAACAGTGAATTTGCTATTTTGAATATCCCGGTATCAATGATGTGCCTCATTCCTGCCTTTCAGAAAAGCAACCAGGTCTGACTGTCCAATCCCCAGACTAACCATCCTGTACATTGCAAAGTAAGGGGCATTTTGTCCTGTGCACCTAAGCTCATTAGGAACTAAACTGAGATAACCCAAACTCTTCACTGAGAATCATCTACACTCAGCTGAAAGTGGAAAGGTTCAGCTCATTAGTGTGAGTTGGGTTGGAACATGGGACCCAAGCTTGAGCTGCCCAGCTTCCACATGCTCTTGTTTTGATGCTTACATCAAGCTTTCTGGGGTTAAGGGGTAATAAGAGCCAAGGTAAATCGCCTACTCTTAGGCTTAATCCAAAAAAGGGGCCTGATGTGCTTCTATCAGTGCGATGTTTGCATTTCCCACACCAGCCATTCGTTTAATATCTCTGAATAGAGTCAATGAAGTGATGGAGTGTGGAATCCACTTACTCGAAACAATGATTTTATTTCAAACACCTAACACGTGGACATTATTTCCATCAGTTCAGGTTACATTCAAACCCTGGTCCCACAGTTAAAGCTGCACAATCCACCAGTCAACAGCCAGAGGGCCCCAAGTATTGGCACTGTGGCCCCATTGTTGGATGTCCAATGTTCCTTCCTTGCATCTGTATCTGAAGTTGTTTTTTTTTGTCTTTTGCCATTTCTGTACGTGCCCAAGCAGACTTCTGATTTCAAACGTATTCAAAATTTGCAATTAGGAATAGCATCTCCACAATCCATAGAGACAGAAATAGATGTCATTATTTTCCCAACCATTCTGCCCTTATCCTCAGTGGTTTGAGTTAAAGACTCTTGACTGTTACTGATGAGTTTTCATGACTGTTAGAGATGTGGTTAGCTGAAAGAAATTGACCAGTGTGGTACTGAGCCACACTGCTGACAAAAGCCTGGGTTCAGACCTTGGTCTGTGCTGAGTTGGCTGACCATAGCTAGGACAGAAGTTGAATAACAAATTGACTGAGTGTCCGTTTAACCTCAAAACTTGCCTGTTTTCCGCTGCTTCTGGGTTGCCTCTTCAGGAGGATGAAGGTATACAGACATCATTTGCACATGTGGTTGAGTTTCGTTTTGATGCATGATAGTCAGAAAATCTCCTGACCTACTTGACCTGGAATGGTACCTGGTTAAGATACGGAAGAGCTGCTGGTGCCTGTGGAATTGAATAAGCATCTTCAGGAGAAAAAAGGGGAAAGGGGAGAGGTGCATGCTGAGGCCAAACCAATGTTATTCTAGGGGAGGAAGGGGAAAGCTGATGTTCAGTTCTAGAGGATAGGTTTTATTTAACCCTGAATGACATTTCAATTTTCAGGGATCTAATCAGAAGAATGGCTTCTAGAAGGGTTTGTAAAGCCCTTCACCCAGCTGAGGTCATTCTTTCTCCATTGTGCTTTGCAGACACAAGTTGGCAGATCAGAAGACAAGGAAGACTATGTGTCGCGGTGACTTCAGGCTCATACACTATGCTGGAGAAGTCACATATAATGTTTTAGGTAAGTCAGGAGCTATGGACTGGGAGCAAACTCACAACTAGTGGCCATTCCTAACTATCCCTAACCATCCTTGTTTATAAAACATGGTACCACCACTCAATAATCTACCTGAGAAGAGCTGGCTCAGTATTAATAATGATTGTTGTCATTGATTTAATTGCATCATTCTATCTGCAGGTTGTGAGTGTTGTTGACAGCTCTGGATTTTCACATGCTGGCAGGTCCTGTGGTCACTAGACAGGAGAGTCTCATTGTGATGATGCTCATTAAAATGGTGGCATCACTTCCCCTGCTTTTTTGAGAGCATAGACGTTGTGAAGCTTTACAATATCAGGAAAAGTTTATTTGTTTATGTTTGTAAAATTTGTACCTATTCGTATTCTAAAAAGATATGACTTTTTTTTCCAATTCAACTAGGATTTCTTGATAAGAACAATGACCTTCTGTACAGGAATCTCAAAGAGGTGAGCGCCAACTCAGGATAAGCACTTCCAGTGATCCTTCCTTAAAGGAGTCGTGTCACTGTGGAAGGAGAAATCATTTGTGTTAGAAACTCTGGGGATACCCAGCTATTAAATGGCAAGAGCGTTCCCCAATCGCATAGTGGCAATCATCAGAATACTGACTAGCAGGGAACATCTGAGGCCAGGAGATGCCAGCATAATATAATGGATGTCCATATGTGTTGGTCTGTGTCCAGCTGATGGGCATGTGGGGATAGCTAGCTGAGCAGCTCTATGGTGAACCCGTTGACATGGCAGGTCATTGTGAAAGAGGACAAACGCAAAATGCCTCTGACCAGTGACCGCTTTTTTTATACAAGAACATCGAAAGATGTAAGTGAATGTCTAGGGTTCATGATCCAGAGCAGCACCAGGGTTCAAAGAATAAGTGGAAAAACAAAGTAAATCAGAAAATTGTGATTGGGTGAAACATATGGACCAGCGAACATACAAATTAGGAGCAGGAGTAGGCCACTCGGCCCCTCCAGCCTGCTCCGCCATTCACTAAGATCATGGCTGACCTGATTGTGGTCTCAACTCCACATCCCTGCCTACTCCTGATAACCTTTCATCCCTTTATTTATCAAGAATCTATCTACCTCTGCCTTAAAAATATTCAATGGGCAGAATTTTACGGCCCCTCCAACCGGCGGGATTTTGTAGTCCCGCTGAAGTCAATGGACTTTTGAATGGCTCACTGCATTTTCCAGCCCCAGCCCCATCCCTGCCACGATGGGGCTGTAAAATTCCACCCATAGACTTTGCTTTCACTGCTTTTTGGGGAAGGGAGTTCCAAAGACTCACTACCTCTGAGGGAAAAAAAATTTCTCCTCAACTCTGTCTTAAAAGGGCAACCCCTTAATTTTAAACACTGACCTAGTGCCAAGTTTAAGCTCTAAAAGCCTGAAGATTGTACAAGGAAGGACATCAGAAAATCCCTGTCCATATTTTAGCCAATTCTAGGTGAACTGTGCAAACTCCACTTTATATATTTTTTACATTCCTTGCACCAACATTGCTCAGGAGTGCAGTCAAATGAGGGAGGGTGCTGGGACAGGGGCATCAGCCTATGCAGCAGATAACCTGCTCCCAGGCTTTAGCCTATGCAGGCAATTGACTTCCAGATCTTGACTTATGCAACCATCTATCTCCAAGCAATCTCTTCCTAGGCCTCAGTCTTCAAACAACCTACCTCTGTACCTCAGCCTAGTTTACCTGTTGAAAGGCATGCTGGAATGGATGGTGGGGAGCGAGAGAAGATGAATGACTATCCCTATGAATCTCCCTTCCCTCCTTAAGGGAGTTTTATTTGTTGGCCCGGATTTTGCGATCAGTAGTAGAGCAAAGGTGCTGACCCCTGACCATGAGGAAAGCTGCCCACAAAAAAAGGCACGGACCTCCCCTTCCTGATGTCAGTTTGAATCTGGCACCAAGTCAAGGGGACCTCCAGGCATCCAGCAACAGCAATGTCATCAGGCAGGGCGAGCAGCCAATCATATTGAAGTTTCCTCACAGACAGCAAAACCGGAAGTTAAAAACCTCTGAATCCCTTCACCTTTCATTTTGGATTTTACAGAAAGCACGATAAAAAAAATGATTGGAACAGACAGATGGGATTTAGGCAGAAGCTAAAGTGTCAGAAACCAGCGTAAAAAATAATATTTTAACAATATATGGAATTTCTTCTCAAAATAGAGAAATTTGACATCGAAGAAATGTAAATTAATTTTTCAAAGTCAGAGGATGTTTTGCAGTAATAATGAACTTGGAACAATGCTAAAATCCCAATTACACCTCATTCAACAAGGTGTAACGTTTTCACAGGCTTTCAGAGTGAGAATAAGATGGTAAGAGTGGAAGTTTTTGTCAGTTCAGTGATTTCTAATTGATTGTCACCTGGGAGGAACCTTAACAGTGCCACCCCCTGAAGAAGTGTAGAATCACAGATAGCAATTTCTGGATTTCCACATTTCACTGCACATGTGTTGACTCCTGAAGTTACTGTCAGTTTCAGGGCAGTAATGACAGCAAACGCTGACAGTTGCCCCATCATTACTGTGGTATACTTTATATGTATCAGAGCTATGCAGAGATGACACTAGTTTCTATATGTGTAACAGGTTTTATTCACATATGTCTGCCCCATGCTTACAGCTCTTTGCATCCAGCAACTTGTATAGTTTGTTGTTTTACCTCTGAGGCCACATCCAGGCTTAACTAATCAAGCATCAATAGTAAACAGACTCAGCTAATCAAACATAGAATAATTGAACATGACAATTACTATTGCAAAACCTGGGCCAACTCCATCCCCCACTCTATGTATAACCTTTGCCTTCAGATATTTTTTAATTCTTCATTTCAAATACAAAGAAATCTCATATCCTATATAACCGGCATTGTATCAAACTGTAAATATGTTACTGGTTGCTCTCTGTCTCTCTGTGCAGGCAATGTGTGGCTCTACAAACCAAATAGTTAAAGACTGTTTCATTATATCTGAATTAGATACCAAGAAAAGACCTGAGACAGTGAGTATTAACTTTGCTATTGCTGGTTATTTAAATCATAATTGGCTATAAATACATTCCTGTGTTTATACCTCATAATGCCAGCCCACCAATGGCTTGTTAATCGATTATTCCTGGACATTTTATTTTGAGCAGTTTTCTCATGCTTCTCCCCTGAAGGTGTGTGGCATTCCTCATGTGAGAGCCAAGACCATTTTTTCACACACTTTTGTCCCACTTGAGGGAATAGTGGGGAAGTGTTGTAAGGATTAGCAGGCTGTTTCTCAGCCTATTGACTGTGTCATGAACACTCCTTCCATAGAACCATAGAAAAGTTACAGCACAGAAGGAGGCCATTCGGCCCATCTTGTCCATGCCAGCCAGAGGACACCCAGGTGCCCTTTCTAATCCTACCTTCCTGCACCCAGCCCATAGCCCTGCAGTTTACAGCACTTTAGGTGCAGATCCAGGTACTTTTAAAAAGAGTTTAAAGTTTCTGCCTCTATCACCAACTTGGGCAGCAAATTCCAGACACCCATGACCGTCTACATAAAAAGGTTCTTCCTCATGTCCCCCCTACACCTTCTGCCACTTATCTTGAATCTATGTCCCCTGGTTCTAGAATTCTCCACCAAGGGAAACAATTGTATCCTGTCCATTCTATCTATTCCCCTCATAATTTTGTACACCTCAATCAAGTCACCTCTCAGCCTTCTTTGTTCTAAGGAAAATAACCCCAATCTATCCAATCTCTCCTCATAGCTACACTTTTCTGAGATAAAAACAAAAAACTGCGGATGCTGGAAATCCAAAACAAAAACAGGATGACCTGGAAAAACTCAGCAGGTCTGGCAGCATCGGCAGAGAAGAAAAGAGTTGACGTTTCGAGTCCTCATGACCCTTCAACAGAACAAGTTCTGTTGAAGGGTCATGAGGACTCGAAACGTCAACTCTTTTCTTCTCTGCTGATGCTGCCAGACCTGCTGAGTTTTTCCAGGTCATCCTGTTTTTGTTTTACACTTTCCTGACCCTGGCAACATTCTTGTAAACCTTCTCTGACTCTCTCCAAAGCTAGTACATTCTTCCTGTACCTTCCATGGCCAATGAGTCCTGGAGTGGTACTTGAAGCCCCCGTGCTGCTGCTCCAGGGGCAGGGGTGCTATCGACTGAGCAAGAAAACCTCCCATCAAAACAGTAAATACTGGTATTCTTATAACATGACCTTGAGTGAGGGGGGGTGGGGCAGAACTGTCAATCAACTTCCACCTAAAAGGATCACCTAATCAATGATCTGAATGAGAAAGGCTTGCATTCATGTAACAACTTTCACAACCTCAGGATGCTCCAAAGTGCTTTGTAGCCAATGAAGGGCAGTCACTGCTGTAATGTAAGAAACACAGCAACCAATTTGTGCACAGCAAACTCCCACGATCAGCAATGAGATAATCTGTTTTAGTGATGTTGGTTGCTGAATAGGATTCCAAGCAGAACGTCCCTACTCTGGATTATTTTCTCAGTTTCTGGAATGGGGTTTGAAACCACACCCTCTGATTTAGAGGCAAGAGTACTGCTAACTGAGTCATACAATCCTGGATGAATTTCCCCTCTGTAACCCAGGAGTCCCGAACCTAATTGCTCTGTCTCTACTGCTCCCCTGCTTGAGGTCAGACCTTCTGAACTGTGTGGCTCATTACATTCTGCTTCTACTGACCCACCCAGAGAATTGAAATTAATTTTGAAATCTTGTCAAATAACACAGGCCTATTGCCAACAGACTGATATCTTGACTGATATTGATCTTCAGATTAAGGGCTACCACGGCTTGTTGCAACATAATTACATTGCATTAGATAATGCTCATCATTGTAACTCTAAAAGGAACCACAGAGAGCTTTAAAAATAATAACAGCAGATGGTTTATATTCACTCAAGTTATTGCAAAGGAAAATCTTACCTTAGACCTGGCCACCCAGAAGGAAAAAAACAGTACAACTTGGAAATGGAGGGTACCAGTAAAACTCGTCTTGTATACCTTAAAATGGAACTCCAGCATTACTGGTGCCAGTATTACTGATTTTTACTAGGATTTGAACATTTTTGACCGATTGAGTCAAAAACTCTTGACTCTTTCATAGTAGGTCAAGTGTCAGGCTCTGACGTGCTGCTCATTCCTACAAATGTGTCTCCTGCAACAGGTGGCGACGCAGTTCAAGTACAGCCTGATGGGTCTGATTGACATCCTGATGTCAAAGGTGCCTTCGTATGTCAGGTGCATCAAGCCAAACGATGCCAAGCAGCCAGGTAGGCCTCAGACTTTGCGGTGCCATGTTGAATCTTGTCGAACGTTGCATCGAGACTGTGTTATACCTGACCTGGGAATGGGCCTGTTGCTGCCAAAAAATGGGCGAGCTCTCCATGTCCCAAGTGCTAATACGCCTCACCTTCGTCAGTCCATGACAGTGGGAGATTGTAATAGCAAGATTCAGGGGTAACGGATCACTAAGCTGACCCGCAGTAAAGGATCACATTCATTTTGTAAGTACAGACAATATGGGACTGACAAACGGGATTTATTCTCCTTCCTTCACTTTCCCCCATCTCCCTTTCTTCCTCTGCAGGCAGGTTTGATGACAAGCTAGTGAGACATCAGGTGAAGTATTTGGGCCTCATGGAACACCTGCGTGTGAGACGAGCGGGTTTCGCTTACCGCAGAAAATATGATGCGTTCTTAAAAAGGTAACACCAGCTGGACAAGGTTGTTGAATACTCAGTGGAATTTACAAAATTCTTCCAGGGTGTGACAGCACCGATGAAGGAAGGATGTTTCCCCTGGCCGGTGAGTCTAGAACCAGGGGACACAGTCTCAGAATAAGGGGCAGGCCGTTTCAGACTGAGGTGAGGAGGAATTTCTTCACTCAGAGGGTGGTGAGTCTTTGGAACTTTCTAGCCCAGAGGGATGTGGAAGCTCAATCATTGAGCATGTTTGATTCAGGAATCGATAGATTTCTGGAGACTAATGACAGCAAGTGCAGGAAAATGGCAGTGAGGTAAATAAATGATCAGTGTTGGCTAACTCCCAAGCCTGGATGTGAAAGATACAAGAGACTAAGATGCTGAGGTAGAGAATGTTTATTGCCCACTAGAGAGCTGACTTCTCCCCTCTAACACACCAGACAGTGCGTTTCTTTTAAAGAAACCAATTAAACTAAATTAAGGAAAATGGGGACAAAATAAGATGCAGCCTCTTAAAGGGACAAGAGGTTGCCCATCTATTGTGTGGTGACGTGAGCAGCCTCTGCTGGTAGCAAAGGCCTACTGCACATAATATTCCCAGGGGGTCATCCATCCACGTACTAACCAGGCCTGAGTCTGCTTAGCTTCACAAGATTAGAGATAAAAACAAAAAAACTGCGGATGCTGGAAATCCAAAACAAAAACAGAATTACCTGGAAAAACTCAGCAGGTCTGGCAGCATCGGCGGAGAAGAAAAGAGTTGATGTTTCGAGTCCTCATGACCCTTCGACAGAACTTGCGTTCGAGTCCAAGAAAGAGTTGAAATATTAGATGCTGGCTGACTCTTCCTTATATATAATTGGGTATACTTAACAAATCAACAGCCAGCACCTCATCACCTTATTTCCTTCAAGTAATTGGTATTTAAAATTCATTAAACAGAACCTATTAGATGCTAACAATCAGCCGTGATCTAATTGAATGGTGGAGCAGGCTTGACGGGCTCAATGGCCTACTCCTGTCCCAAGCTCCTATTTTCCCACTTTAAGGACGAAAGAGCTTTTCCTTCCAATATCAGGCTGCTTGAAAGGAACACACATGGAGATTTTCTCCCTCCAACACTCCTCTTAGTGTGAGGACACTAATTCTCGCTGGGTTTTGATGCCATGATGGACTTCCACCCTCCTGTCCTTCATCCAATCGGCTATTCTTCTTCTAAACTGTGGGTTGTCAGCAGGACGTCCAACCTGAAAGGTGCCAACCTGGCTGAACCTGAGCTTGTCCTCACCAAGTGTCCGCACACACATTTCCCAGCTTATCACAGCAGGAGTGGGAAGCCTTATTAATAACCCCTCACCACACCATCTTTTTTTTGTTTCCCAGGGGCTCTGAAGCCAAAACAAGTACCCTAATTTCCACCCTGACTGAAATAGCACTGACTGACCCAACAATCAGAATAACTCAGCACTAGAGCAGAACCTTGTTCTGGTTGATCCAGCCACAAACTGCTCAATTAACACAGGTATTGGGGAAACTATCCAAGATGTATCTTGCTCAAGGCTGCTCCCTGGAATGGTCCAGTATCTCACAGGAATATGGGTCAATGCCTACAGATCTCCACAGGTTCGTCTCCTGGTTTCAATCATGCCACTGTGGACAATTGCTGGCTATTTAATTACAAGGGGGAGTATAGAACTGATAACCCCTTCAGGGATATGCCTCCTTTCGTTTGACCTTTGCTTTCACTTCCTCAATGGACGTTGAGGTAACTCCACCTCTTAACTGTCTTCCCACAGTTTTCTCTCACAGAAGAATCAAAAAGAGAGATGAAATTGTGTTGAATGCCACATCTGGCAACATCTCACAGGTGGATAGCCCATTAACCGATACCCAGTTGCACGCGGAATAGAACATCTATTGGGGGCACCAGGTGAAGGGGAAACAGGACAGAACTGGCTCGTAGGTACCATTGAGTTACATTATCCTGTGAGGCGAGTTTCAGATAGTGACTGGTCAACCAATAGTTTCTCCATTTCCCTGGTGGTTCAAACTGACAATCGGACCATCCAAGTGTTGAGGAGCGAGAGGGGGATGCAAGTGGAGACACGGAAAACAATTGGTTTGCTCCCCTTAACACACTGTACGTGCTAGGGTTGGAGTGACACGTTCACACTTCAGTGTTCTTTTCCTCTAGGTATAAGTTATTGTGTCCCGACACTTGGCCAAACTGGCATGGACCTGCTTCAGAAGGGGTTGAACGATTGGTGAAACATATTGGCTACAAACAGGAGGAATACAAAATGGGAAGGTACTTAAAGAAAATGTCACCGTACAAATGTTAAAAACAACCAAATCAGTGATTCTTTTTTTGGACGCTAAAGGAATCAGGGATATGATATGCAGCATATGATCAACCAAGATTTTATTGAATGGCGGAGCAGGTTCATGGGGCTGTGTGGCCTATTCCTGCTTTGATGTCTTGTAGTTATTCAATGTATCGTAAAGCCCTTTCCTTGAATGTACATTGGACACACAAGAATGGATTGTCCTCTGTACCACCTGACCTTTGGGTAGTACTGGAGCAGATAAACAATGAGATTTGGAACCTTTTTACGCAGATTCTGACCCGTCTCAATAACTTTTCAGTGTCATTCTTGCTGGGCACCAGAAATGTTGGGCCAAATGTAGGTGGAAGTATTTAGACTTGATTGTCTGATGCTCATCTGGCCAGTCTCCCATTTTCCGCCCTTAAGCTCATCCAAAACTCTGCAGCCTGTATCCCACCTCGCGAAATCTTCACTCACTCGTCGGCCTTCATTGCCTCTGATTGGATCGGCAGCTCTGGGAGGCGAGTCCTCAATTGGACAGTGGTACAGATGGGTGCCGCCAATAAAATGCCCCTCAGGGTCCCACCGCCCACCAGTGCGGCGTCGGGTCCTGCTTTTGATCCCGGGGCGAGAACAACTTATGTTGTGGAAAAATTCAGCACAGGGTTGTCCGAGTATATATCCTTGAAGCCGCCAGTCCCAAATAGCTCCTCCCATCAAGCTTGGCCACTAGTTAGAACAACTGACTAGTGGATTTGAGCTCCTTTCAGGCAGGCAGCAGGTCTCAGGAGCTTCTCATGAGCATCGCAATGACCATCACAGCTCACAACCCAAATTGTCTGCACACATAGAATGACATAGAATGTACCACACAGATTCAGACCATTCAGCCCAACTGGTCCATGCTCCACACGAGCCTCCTCCCACCTATCTTCATCTGACCCTATTAACATATCCTTCCATTCCTTTCTCTCTCATGTGCTTATCCAGCTTCCCCTTAAATGCACCTAAGTTATTTGCCTCATTCCTCCCTGTGATATCAAGTTCCGCATTCTCACCACCTTCCAGGGAAAAATGTTTCTCCTGAATTCCCCACTGGATTTTTCAGTGACTGTCTTATATTTATGGTCCTTAGTTTCAGTCTCGTCCACAAGTGGAAACATTTCTACATCTACCCTATTGAATCCTTTCATACTCTTGAGGACCTCTATCAAGTCACGCCTCAGCCATCGCTTTTCTGGAGAAACGAACAACCTGAAGGTCGATCTTTCATGTCCAAATCCATCGTCAATTAAAATACTGTTAAAGAACTACCTCTTCAGTTTTTCTTGTGTTTCGGTAACCCTCTCTTTCTACTGAGCTCTAAATCATTCCCCATCCTATTATTTGGGTGCAGCCTTTTATTGGTACTGGAAAGTTGAAGAGTTTTGATAAAGATGCTATAGATGATTTGTTTTTTGTTTTTCAGAACAAAGATATTTATCCGTTTTCCAAAGACACTGTTTGCCACTGAGGACGCATATCAAGCCAGCAAGAATGCCATGGGTGAGATCGCACACCTTCTCTCTCTGACTTTATCTTTAAAAGCATAAAAGCAACAAGAACAAAAACCGGAATTTATAAGCGCCTTTAACATAATGAAATCTCTCAAGGTGCTTGACAGGAGCATTATAAGACACAACATGACACCGAGACACAGAACGTGATATTTGATCAGGTAACTGAAAGCTTGCTCAATTGCTGATTTTAGCCACTCTGACCGGATGGGAATGGTGTGGGGCAGAAGGTGGGTGCAGTATTAGGGTTGTAAGGGTTAATGTGTGGGACTGTGTAAATAGCACCGCCCATAATGATGATGTAAGAGACACATGGCCATGAGTTGAGAGGCAAAATGTTCCTAGCTTCAGCAGAGTAGCGCCTGGTCATGTATATCTGTGTATGATTCAATTATATCTAATAAACCAGTTATTGTTTAGACATACCAATGTCTCAGCAACCATTCCTCCACCAGTCAAACCAACATACAACATTGGGGTTGGGAGCAGGAGCTGGTGGGTGAGGGCGGTGGGTGCAGGATTAGATGGTGATGGGGATTCATGTCTCTATCCCAACACGTTTCTGGAACCATCATTTTCTTCATTTGACTTCAGATGCAAGAAGGCCACCCATCCCAGAGCAAATAGGGGGCCTATTTTAAATGGCAGCGCCGAGTCTTGATGATGTCATTGGGTCGTCCGCACCATTTTAACTGTGGACCTAATTAACGTCGGCATGGCTCCTATCCCACCAGGATCCAGACTACAGGAGGCCCAGCAAAGTGGGTTTTAATACATTTTTGAAAGGTTTCTTGTGGGGCTGGAGTAGCAGGAGCACTATGACAAAATTGACGATCCATTCACATTTTAAAAGCTGTATTAATGTGCCCTCCCGTTTTTAACAAATTGTGCAATCAGACCCCTCCCTGCTCTTCTACTCCTTTAATTTTTCTTCCTCCAAAATGTATTAATTAGCATTTCATCTTTCACTCTGTAAAATACTCAGTGACGTTTCAGTCGCAATAAATGTTGTGTCGTGGAACAAAGATAAGCACAGATTTGAATCATTTATTCATTCATTCATGGGATGTGGGTGTTACTGGCTAGCCCAGCAACATTTATTGCCCATCCCTAATTTAGGGATTTTAGAGTCAAGACTTTAAATTCGATAGCTTTGGGTCTGGAGTCACATGTGGGCCAGACCAGGTAAGGACAGCAGATTTCCATCCCTGAAGGACATTTGTGAACCAGATGGGTTTTTATGACAATCAATAGTGGTTTTGTGGTGATCATCAGATTTTTAATTCAATTTTCACCACCTACCATGGTGGGATTTAAACCCCAGAGCATTACCTTGGGTCTTTGGAAAACCAGCCCAGTGACAATGCCACTATGCCACCACCTACCCTATCCTCTGACCTGCGTAAGGATTAAACAGAGACTACTTTCCCTCTGCAATGAAGAGAAGGAAATAGGATCAGTAGTCCTCTGTTCAATGCATTCGCAGCAGATGACACTCAAACACCACATACGTTTGAGAAGGAAAGGTAATATCTGATTCTTCCAATTTTGGCCTCTTGAGCATCCCCAATTTTAATCACTCCACTGTGGTTGTACGTTCAGCTGCCTTGCCCTAAGCTCTGGAATTCCCTCCCTAAAACTCTCCAACTCTCTATCTTGCTTTCCTCCTTTAAGACACTCCTCAAAACCTATGTCAGTTTTTGTTTATATGACCTAACATCTCTTTATGTCACTCAGTGTCATACTTCATTTTAAAATGCTCCTGTGAAATGCCTTGGGACGTTTTGTTATGTAAAAGGTGCTATATAAATACATGTTGTTGTTGTTATGGGCTATTTACCATGCTGAAAACTTAGCCAAAACTGATCACTTCCTAAAACAGTTCACTGGAGAACAATCTGAAGCAGAAA
This sequence comes from Carcharodon carcharias, assembly GCF_017639515.1. Classification (NCBI taxonomy): domain Eukaryota; kingdom Metazoa; phylum Chordata; class Chondrichthyes; order Lamniformes; family Lamnidae; genus Carcharodon; species Carcharodon carcharias. Next base: position 16,644,266 of record NC_054479.1, on the reverse strand, counting down.
GCTTGGCTGATGTTTACCCTCCTTTGTTTAGAGCTCTCTGCGGTAGATTATCGTTCACTCTGGCCTGGTTCAACTAACGGAACTCAGGCTGAGAATCACATATGGGACTTCCCTAGTGTTTAAACAGTGCCTCCAGTTTAAACTTTTCTTCCTCGTCTTCAAATCCTTCCATGGCCCCTAGACCTACAACTCTCCAAGATCCCTGCATTCCTGCAATTCTGGCCTCCTGTGTACCCCCGATTTTCCATCATTCCACTGTTGTTGCCATGTCATCAGCTCCCTGGAGCCTAAACTCTGGGATTTCCTTCTTAAACCTTTCTGTCTCTCTCTCTCTCCTCTTTTAAGACATTCCTTAAAACCTTTGACCAAGCTTTTGATCAACTAATAGCTCCCTAAGTGGCCTGGTATCAAATTTTGTCTGATAAGCCTCCTGTAAAATGCCTTGGGATATTTTAATTAGATTAAAGGCGTTATATAAATGCAAGTTGTTGTTCTGTCTCAAAATCCGATAATATGATTACTCACTCAGTTGTTGGAAACAAAATGAAGGTTAAAAAGGGATATATTTTTCTCTGGCCCTTGGGCAAGGACTTTGTTGGATTATTAACTGCCGACTATTTGGCTGGATGAACTGTTCCCGAATGTGACCAACTCTGAACCAGTTTTCATCTTTTTCCAGTTGCAAAACTCCAGGCCAAATACAGGGGCAAAGTGCAAAGGGGGGAGTTTCAGAAACAGAAAAAAGCAGGTAAGAGGGAAAACAGCAGCGGCGATGGAGCTCCTCTACTCACCTTGCTATTTGCCTCACAGTCTAACGGACAATTTTAACCTCACGCCCTTTGGAAAATTGGCAAGATTGGGTGCAAAGTTGGTTTTGCAACCTGTCTGGTTTTGCTCTCCATTGAAATCAAGAAACAGTGATATTGGGCAGGGCGCAAAAGCGGCTTTGCACCCGATCCTCAGAATTTCCTGATTGGCGGGTTAGGTTTAAAATTACCGCTAAAATTTCTCAAAAAGTCAGCGTCTTTTCTAGCCGCTCTGTAGCCTGTTCACATGCATGCCATCCGTTCTTATCTGACACAGGGAGTGACCTAGGGCTCTCTGAATTATAATTGGGAAAACAAGCATGGGGTACGGGATGGGGGAAGGTGCAGCGTTGGAGCTTGGTGCAAAAATGGGAAGTCTCGCGTTCGCCAGAAATGACACCTGAGGGATGAATGAGCAGATTTGATGGCGATTCACTGAATGCGTTAAAAAAAACGGAATGGACATGGCGAGGATTTGGGACGTGAAAATGCTCCCAGCACAAGAGTAGGCCAAATGGATTTTCATCCTTTTGCATTTAAACAAGTAAAGAAAATAGGGTTGTCAGGCCTCCAGCACTGCCCTGGAATCTTCAGGAATTAATGATTAATCTCCACGACAATTCTGTGAGCAAACCTAAGAGAAAAATCTTAGGGCCAATAAAAAAAATGGTGTTTTCTTAAATTTTCTTTGAAGGCTTATGTTTACTAGCTATAAAAACATCAGGGGTGAGGAAAAATGGCTGTTTGACTGATAGGTAAGAACATCCAGCCAGCTAATGAAGGGTTAATTGGCTTTTGATTGGCCCACGAAGGTGGCCTGCGAGTGTAGGCCTGTTGGGTGACCATTGATGGGAGTGTGGGGGCAGGAGGTCATGTGATGACACCTCCAAGAAAATGCCCAACCAGAGTTGGCAACCCTAGGTCAAAAGGTAATTTTTATGATTGCTCCCCGCACTAAAGAGCGACCCTTGATTCTGCACTTGTTATTCACTGCAGCAATCAAGATTGAGACCTGCTGGAGAGGAGTTCAGGCAAGGCATCATGCACGGAAGAGAGCCTGGGCTGTGAAAGTCATCAAAAAGTACGTGGCCTCACACTTAATTCATTTTTTATTAATGGAAGCAGCGCAACCGATCCAAGCACTGGCACCTTGTGTCATGACTGTTGCATCCTTCTTTTTAACACAAACGTACCAATCGTACACCAAGGATTGGTAGAGTTATAAGACAATATACATACAATGGTAACAGGGAGGCTATGTAGAACATGTCAGATCTGTAGGACTGTTGCACTGTTCTGTCTACAGAATCATGGGATTATATATCGCATCCTGTGTTGTGGTGGGTAGTGATGAACAGCAGTTTAAGATGCGACTCTTAAAGGTACACCACATCAACGAGTGCACGTTCGATGCCACATTTCACCGAATTTCACCTCTTTAAGGACAGGCAGTAGGCAGAGTTTTATTGTCTTTGAACAGAGAAGGAGGGAGGAAAAGGATTAAAATGCACTGCCCCTTGAAAGAACACTGTCTCTTTAAGGATTGTTCCTCTAAATTCTTGCATTTTTTTCTCTTCAGATTTATTAAAGGCTTCATGCTCAGAAATCAGTCAGTTTGTCCAGAAAATAAAGATTTCTTGGCCTTCGCTCAGTCAAACTACCTGATGAACCTCAGGACAAATCTGCCACAGAATGTTCTGGATAAAAAATCTTGGCTCAAGCCTCCTGCCTTTCTGGAAACGGTAGGGAGAGGCTGATACGGATGTTTTCCCTCATTTTATGGCAACATAAGTGTTCATTTAGTGAAGGTGTTGGAAAACTGAGGTCTTGTGGCACGGTGAGTAGTGCCCCTACCTCTGACCCAAAGGTCTGGGTTCAAGACTCACCCAGGGACTTGATAGTTAAGGAAGGTGTGTTCATAATGCAGCTAAACAAGTTGAGCATCAACCTGCCAATCTGTCCAACAGATGCCAATGGCAAGTGGTAAGAGTGGGAGAAGTTCCTGGTTGGCCATGTGATGGAAAAAAAAGTTGGAGCCTCTACCATCACTGTCCGTAGCTCCAGACTACAACACGCATGTAAAAGTGCATGTTGCCATAGCAACTTGGACTCCTTAAGTGAACTGTAACACATCGTCACTAGAAAATCAATTGTAAAATGAGCTGCAACCACTGTTTGGTGAGAGGGTTTTTTAAAATCATGTGACTATATTCCTCCCTCAGCAATGCTCTCTACTCTTCTGATGAAATGAGTGACTTGTGCTGAGTGGAAGGACCTGAGTGAACCTTTTACAGCTTTGAGTTCTGGTGTTGCCAACTCTGGTTGGACATATTCCTGGAGATTTCATCCTCCCACCTTCAGCCCCCACACCCAGTCTCAAATAGCCTTTCGCCACTGCTGCACCGCCACCCCCCCCCCACCCCCTCCATGTCTAATATCTTCATGACCAGCAAAACAAAGTGTTCAAAGAAAATTAATAAAACTTACAAATATTTTTCATTGCTCCTTAATGATTTTTCTCGCAGCAGTATCCCTGAGTTTGATCTTTAATCGCTGAATACCCCAGGGCAATTCTGGATGGTTGGCAACCAATGTTCCCTCTAAACTGTGTGGCCACATGGCTATGCAGCAACACAAAAGCCCCTACACAGGCCATGCACAAGGCAGCCCTGTTAATTTACCACACGTGCACGGTCACGCAAAAAAACAAAATTTTAATTTAAGCGCGCTTGAAGAAATTGCCTCCACGCTCAATTAAAAAAAATTAGAGGGAATCGGGTTGGCAACCCTAGTCAGTTCCGAGGAAGGAGAGGAATTCGGATGGAAAGTTTTGAAAAGGCCGTTGAGATTTGCCTCCTAGTGGTTGGTCGAAGAACTTCACCAGCGACGCCTGCAAGGAGGTTGTAGCCAGCTTGGTGAGACTTAACACAGAAACAGTAAAAGTGAAAAGTAACAGCACAGCATTGCCATCAACACAAGGAAGCTAATGTTTACTAAATGTTCTGTTCTGACAGACCTCACAGCTGTTGAAGAAACTGCACACTCGGACTTTGGTTCGAAAATACTGCAAGGGAATCTCTGCCCAACGCAAGCTGCAGGTAATCACTCCTTTTAGACTCCTGTTCATGAAGTGGAATCATAGAACCTTACAGCTGAGAACTAAGCCATTCTGTCCATTGTGCCTTGTGCTGGCTGTTTGAAAGAGCTATCTGGTGTTCCCACTCCCTCCATCTTGCCCCTTAGCTCTGTAATTGTTATATACCCAATTCCTTTTTGAAAGGTAAAGTGTTCACAATAAAGTGGCAACATAGCAGGAAGAGCCTTTCGCCTATGTGTTAGACGTACTCTCTAGCCCTTTATCCCCGGCCCAAAGTTTGGTCTCATTGACGAAGATGCTCAGTAATGGCGACATATCAGAAATCTGGTTACACATAGTTTAAACTTTATCATATCTATTCTGTGTTGTCGTTGGATTTACTGATGAATGGTCAGATTTCTGGCTAGTTCTGAAATTTACATGAAGCCCTAATACTGAGCAGTTGCTGTCTGCAACAGATAAAAGCTGTCAGTTCATTTGTCGTGCAATTTTCCTGATTAACATTTTAATCAAATCTGTAGCTTTTGATTTTCAAATGTGAGCAACATTCTCTCCTGTATTTTTGTTCTGTCCTGCCCCAGGAGGACGGCAGTCCTCTGATACCTCACCCCGAGCAGCTCATTTCCAGGCATGAATAAAAACAGCATGACAACAGGCTATTGGACTGTGTGGGCCCTATGTTCACCACACTTGATAATGGCCACAGCCAAGAGATACATATCACTTGCAAAATGTGGGTAAGGGCAGAATTGGGCTTGGCTCTGATGCCCTCTGCAATTGGACAGATCACTGGCGCTCACTAGGGGTCTCGCAAAAATGGCTGTGTGGGTGAGATAGCAGAGGATACCTATGGAACTATACTCCACAAGTCACTGCCTTCCAGAAAAAAAACCAAAAGAGAATCAATAGGGAGAAATAATTTTAAAATCCTTCTTCTTCTAATTTAAATATGCCTTTTGCACAGATGCAACAGAAGGTTGTGGCCAGCACATTATTTAAAGGAAAGAAAGATGGATATCTACAGAGTGTCACCAAACCCTTTAGTGACAGCAGACTTTGTAAGTATGCACTGAGCTCCCTCTGGGCACAAAGGGACAGCAACAAATTCTGAGGGTCCTTTCCTACAGCTCAGATCCTTCTCAACATGACATGTTCTCCATCCTCAGGTGAACAGGATATCAACCCGAAGGTTCTTCAGCTGATCCGTCATGAACGACTCAGGGTAAAATTCCAAAATGAACTCAATAAGACCTGGATAATTAAAGAGGCAGTGACTCTATGTTGGAGACCAGTTGGGAATATTATGGCTCATTTTAATCATGGAGGGTCTGGGGGCTTAAGGGGTGAATGTGGGATGTTGCAGGCATCCAGGTTAATTTGACCTACCCGGCCAGGGAAGAACCCCATGGAATCGGTTGGAATACCAATTTCACCTCCAGATCAATAGGGTTGTGTGTTGCCTTCAATGAAAGTGTCAGCCGAATTGTAAAACCAGTGTGGCACCCTAACTCATTTGTTTGCCAATGGGTTTAGTTAAGACTTGCCCCGTGATTTCTACTCAAGTGCAATCTTTTTTTGAAGTACATTTAGCTGGCCATTTTAAAAGTTAAAATTGTATTTGTAGCTGCAGTACACACCAATGTGATGGATTTACCATATCTCAATCAGCTGACCTCTCTCTCTTTGGTGTAAAACAACAAGATGTCCTGCAAGGACATTTTCCCATGGTGGCACTGCCCTTGTGGGCATTCAATTCATGGACATTTGGTGCTGTATATTCTGAGCTGCCAGGGTTAAGGGGTTTACCCACCTTGAATTGCCAGATTTCAGCAGTGCCCAGAATGGGATTAGACAGAGGCTGGATATTATCCTTCACGGAGAAAAATCCCTGATAGCTGGTTTCAGAACATCTTGCTGGAGACCCAAGATTGAGTATCTGCCATTCCTACTAGGGTGGCACTCATACCTCAAATATACAGCTGGAAGTAAACCAATGTCACTGTCTAATTAGAGATTCAGGGCACACTTAACACCTTGTAATGCCCTTTCTTTTGGAGTTCCTCCTCTGAACTCCAAAAGGTGCTGCTAATATTGGAAAGCAGTTCCTCACCAAGAACTGTGAAGTTCTTGGGAAGAAACAGTAAGATTCAGGAAAATGAATTCACAATCAGAACAGCAGCATGTGCCATTAAAACATGGATTCCTTTATTCTCCTTCTGGACTCCCTCTGCTAGGTCATGTGTATAGTAACCTTTAGTGGACAAAATGTCCAATGTAATTTTTAATACACTACAACATCCACACCTGTGGTCTAACCAGCAGGATCGATATCAGAATCTAATTGCTTTCTAAGCCAGATTGAAGCTAATTGTTGCATTATAACTGAGTTCAGTGAACACTGAACATTAACCAAAGGTCAAGCTGAGGACCTGTAGGCCCTCCATGGTTAGGTTTCACATTTATTTATTTAGTGTGTGCATAGTCACAGAGCCAAGCAATAGTCTGATCAGTTCTTCAAGCCTGCCTTCAAGTTTAGTCAGTGGACACTCCCCGACAATGTGAGTCATTGTTTGAACTGCACCACAGCTGCAGCCTCGATGGTCTTGGTGACCCCATTGATGTTGAGTGATTGCACAGAGGCCTTGGCAAGTCCAGAAATGATTTTAAAGGGCCCACTGTCACCATGGGAGATCAAAGCTGGGTGGACAAGCAGTGGGGTCTATGTGAGAGAGTGGTTTCTGGTGGATAGTTTCTCCTGCCAATCTTCCTGAGCATGGTGGGTTTAACCATATGGGGTGGTGTGAGGGAAGGCGTACTGCTGGTGGGTTGAGGAGGCCCTTGAATAAGGGCAGGTTTGGGTTGGAGCAGACCTTCTTCCTCCTAATATGCAGGTTGGGGGGGGGTGGGGGGGGGGGGTGAGGGGGTGCAGGGCAATGTTGCTGAGGAGTGGGAGCCAGGGGAGGTGAGTTGGTTGAAGAGTTTCTGTCATGATGCGCCTTGCTCAGCTGAGTTGCACATCAATAAGTTTGGTGTGGCCAATTGGTACCGTACTGGGGTGCAGTATTCTGCAGTTGAGTACAAAAGCAGAGGTCCTTAGGGTCTAGGCCTGTGATCCCCAGGAGGTACCGGCCAGATTACTCAGGAGGTTATTATGGGGTTTAATTATTTTCTGCAGCTTCGATGAGGTGCTGGCTGTACATGAGGATTCTGTCAAGACTAATGCCCAGATAAACATGGTGGGGATTGTGCTTCAGTCTCTGGCCATCCAGGGTGGTGTCCAGTTCCCTCTTAGCGTTGGCATTGCGAAGGTGGAATGTGCTAGAGACTGTTTTGCTGGTGCTCGGTTGTTGGTGTCCTGCCATGCAGTAGTCAGCCAGCTCTGGAATATCAGTGTTTAACACACCTTCTAGCTCCAGGAGAGTTTGAGCCTGTATGCCACAGCAGATGTCATCTGCATATATAAACTTCTGAGACCGGATTGGGGGTATACCACTGATGTACAGGTTGAACAGGACTGAAGCTAAGACAGAGCCCTGAGAGAGCCCATTCTTCTGTTTCCTCCAGGCACTAATCTTTTTGCCCTTATTCAGCCTGAACCATCTGTCCCAGAGCAGCAGTTCAATGGCATCAGTAACCCAGGGAGAGAAAACTTCTGATATATTAACAAATAGGCCACTGTGCCAGACTGTATCTTATGCTGCAGTGAGGTCAAGGAAAATTGCCCCTGTTTTGAGATTCCTTTGAAAGCCATTTTCAATGATAGTTGTTAATGCAAGGACTTGATCATGTTTGCTTCATCCTTGTCGAAAGCCTGCTTGTTCTGCACTCAGGATGTTCTCCACTTCTGGCTTGATCCACTGTAGGATTAGATGTTCCAATAGCTTGAAGTGTATTAACCAGTAGGTCGATGTAATTTTTGGTCTTTGCCTGGTTTTGGGAGGCCATTGACTTTAGACATGTGCCAGGGTGTTGGCAGCCTTCCCTCGCATTGGACCCCTGTAAAGAGTCAGGCCAATCAGGAGCAGGCCCATGGGCCAAGATGTTTGAGGAACTCAGGGAGGACATTGTCAGCAGCAGTGCCCAGCTAGATGGTTGTAGCACTTTGTCCAACTCCAGGATGATGAAGGATTCCAATCTGGAATTCGTCTGCCTACAGAAGGATCTCCACTTGCTCCGAACTGGCTTCTTTGCTCTTTTTTTCCAATGGTGCCTTTCCCATGTGAAGGAGATAGTTTGCTACCTGATTACACATTTACAGATAGACAGCTTGGCGGTAACAGTGACCGGGCTGCTCCAACATTCCCAACTTGAGTGAGTGAAGTCCAGGTCCTGTGTTGTCTCATCCCATCTGGCCTGGTGGGCACAGCCCAGGGGTTCAATCCGATGGTCTGCCATGGTCTAGATCACCTGAGGACTCATATTGTTGGAGGAAGGAAGCAAACTCCTGTTCCAGGCAAAGTATATACACAGGGTGGTATCCCCCTTGGAACGGTGCTGTTGGCTGCTTTGTAGTTGTCTCTACAGAAGTGGCTGTATGCCAGCTCTATGAGGATATTTCGGGATGGGTATCGCTATCACACTTTGTTCCAAAATCATGCTGTATTCCTCCAAGTTGGCTTTTTGCAAGTTCCACCACTTCTTCTTTGAGTTGGTAACGATCGGTAGTTGAAGTCCAATGTGGGTCAGAGATGGTTTGTGCAAAATTGGGCAGGATTTGGCATGAAGCAGGGAGTGGATTGCTGTGTGCGGGAACTGGCCCAGCACAAATCAGGAGGGTAGTCGTGTTTCCATTTGGTAGAGTGGAACGTTCCCAGCTGTATGGGGACAAGAGCAAGGTCACCCTATGAGGTCCCGTTTGCGAGTTTTTCATCACCTACATTAACCTCTTGGTGGCCCCAGTCTGTGTGGTGGCTAGTTAAGTCTCCAGTATAGATAGCTACGTGTGGTAGGATTGGGAGGATCCGTTCATCCCAGTTACAGGACTTGTAGATGCTTGCTATCTGGAAGGCATCAACTTTGATGATGTCGGGGTGTTCATTGGAGTGCGTCAGCAATGGTTGCTTGGATAAATGTGGCACAGCTGTGCTTAGAGTGTGCAATATGGGATATCAGGTCAAAACTGTCTATCTTGTACCTCCCAGCTTCATCTGATGGCAGATGCATTTCTTGAATTTTTAAAAATTCATTTAAGGGATTTGTGTATACAAATTGCCAATGTTTTCTTTATCCATTCATGGAAGGTGGCCATCGCTGGCTAGGCCACCATTTATTGCCCATCCCTAATTGCCTGTGAGGAGGTGGTGATCAGCTGCCTTCTTGAACCGCTGCAGTCGGTGCTGTAGGTACACCCACAGTGCTGTTAGGGAGGGAGCTCCAGGATTTTGACCCAGCGACAGTGAAGGAACGGTGATATATTTCCAAGTCAGGATGGTGAGTGGCTTGGAGGGGAAATTCCAGGTGGTGGTGTTCCCATGTCTCTGCTGCCCTTGTCCTTCTAGATGGTAGCATTCGTGGGTTTGGAAGGTGCTGCTGAAGGAGGCTTGGTGGGTTCCTGCAGTGCATCTGGTACATAGTATGCACTGCTGCCACTGTACGCAGGGTGGGGTGGGGGGGGGGTGGTGGGAGTGAATGTTTGCGGATGGGACTCCAATCAAGTGGGCTGCTTTGTTCTGGATGGTATCAAGCTTTTTGAGTGTTGTGGGAGCTGCACTCATCCAAGCAAGTGGAGCGTATTCCATCACACTCCTGACTTGTGCCTTGTAGATGGTGGACAGGCTTTGGGGAGTCAGGAGGTGTGTTCATCTCCCTTGGATTCCTAGCCTCCGACCTGCTCTTATAGCCACAGTATTTTTAATGGCATGATGCAGCTCACTCTGGCGGTGTGATGTCGAGAAAGGGTCCTGGCTAGGTGTCTCTTGGCTGCAGATGGTCCTTCAACGCTGAGTTACAGGATGCAAAGTGCAGGTCCAATGGTATGGGGGCCGCAGAATTTCATGTTGCTGGCGGTTTCTGGTTCTGTGGTACTGGGATCCTTCAAGTGTAGCCTTGTTGAATTTGGTTTGCTAGGAGGATCGTTGTCTTTGCTGGTGCAGGCCGGGTACTGACGGACGGTGCGTCAAGAACACCGACCCGTTGGCACCCATTGTTCCACATTGGGCAGGTCATTCACCAACTGTTCCAGACAGGGGGATACCCTAGGTTGACCTTCTTTCCCGCTTAGGAAAATATCGCCGAGCTGGCACTGTTCCCAGGTTATCATTGCTCCACCTTGTGGGCAAAGACAGTGAAATGCAGGGGTTACAGGAAAGGTGTTCTAATTATGATTGCGAGTGTTTGAACATGTTTGTGCCAATTTGTTTTCAGTATGGTGTTCCCGTCATTAAATACAACAGAAACGGTTTCAAACCGAGGCCAAGGCAGCTGCTCTTGATGCAGGCAAAAGCCTACATCGTTGAAGAGGACAAAATCAAACAGAAAATCGAATATGCGACCCTCAAAGGTAATAGGCTCAGGTCACTGCAATCGTTACAGTTTCAGTGGGGATATAGTAACTATGGAGCCCACCTCCTGTCTGCTTCAATTGCACCAGGTGTTAAGTCAGACTAAATGGCGAAAATATTACTTAATATATTAATGTTACTAAAATAGCAGAGAACATTTATGCTGCAATTTGTATCTTTATTGCCAGAGTGCTCCTTTAAATCCCCATCGCATGCAATTCCACTCTTGCCATGCCATCCCTCTTATGCCGTACCCATGCATTCCTTTCATCCCTCTCAAATCATCCACAGCCCCTAACCCATAGGGGTTTCTTCCGATAACACCCCACCCCACCATTCCATAGCCCCCATGCATTCCCGCCACCCCACCCCACACTATCCCTCTCTCCTCTGCCACACTCCCACCCGCTTACCCAATCCCTCCAGCCAGGGTCAATTTGTTATTAAAAGCAAAATACGCGGATGCTGGAGACCTGAAATAAAAACAGAAAGTGCTGGAAAAGGTCAGCAGGTCTGGCAGCGTCTCTGGAGAGAGAAACAGAGTCATTTTGCCATTGGGCTCCCTTTACGTTCCGACATGCAAAATATTTGCGGTGATTAAAACCTCTGGATCTTTCACTTGTGAGCTCTTGTTGGCTGCATTGGAAAGAGGAAAGCAGAGGCAGGGAGAAATGCTATCACACTCTAGACTCTTGAGAATAATGGACAAAAATTCATGCAGGCTGCAAAATCAGGCTTCCTGATTTGTGTATACAACTTGCCAATGTTTCCTTTATTCATTCAAGGGATGCGGGCTTCACTGGCTGGGCCAGCATTTATTGCCGATCCTTAATCGCCCTTGAGAAGGTGCTGGTGAGCTGCCTTCTTGAACCGCTGCAGTCCATATATATATTTCAAAATCTTGGAGGGGAACTTCCAGGTGGTGGTGTTCCCATGTGTCTGCTGCCCTTGTCCTTCTAGATGGTAGTGGTCGTGGGTTTGGAAGGTGGTGTCTAAGGAGGCTTGGTGAGTTCCTGCAGTGCATCTTGTAGATGGTGCAACATGATTGCATAGAATCAAAGAATGGTTACAGCACAGAAGGAGGCCACTTGGCCCATCAGGTCTATGCTGGCTGTCCACGCGAGCAACAGGAAGCTCTACACCAGGATCACTAGACAGTATAAATTTACCCTTTAGTGCCTAGCAACAGAGAGAGCTAAGTCCTCACACCTGAGTAAGAAAAGCAGCTATCAAGGGTTGCCACATTGGCACTGTTATACATGTTAATATTGGAGGCATACTCTGGTGCACAGTTATACACAGCAGCATTGAATTGTTCACATTTCAGCATCAGGAGGTTCTGTTGGCAGTAGTGCCTTGGTGGATGGGGGAAGCTGGGCAGTGCTGTTTAATGGCAGTGGCCAGGATCAAAATGCATTTTGAAGTAAGCTACTTCAATGTTAAAGTAATCTAACTCCCTCTATGGTCTTGCCCCATCATATCTCTGTAACCCACTCCAGCCCTACAACCCTCTGAGATCTCCACCCTCCTATAATTCCGACCTCTTGTGCATTCCTGATTTTAGTCGCTCCACCACCGGCGGCCGTGCCTTCAGCTGCCTGGGCCCTAAACTCTGGAATTCCCTCCCCAACCCTCTCGGCCTATCTGCTTCACTTGCCTCCTTTAAGAAGCTCCTTAAAACCTAGCTCTTTAACCAAGCTTTTGGTCACCTGTCATAATATCTCCTTATGTGGTTCAGTGTCATATCTTTTTTGACAACACTCCTGTGAAGCCGCTTGAGACTTTTTAACCACGTTAAAGGTGCTATATAAATGCAAGCTGTTGTTTAACTGATGGAGTCGCTAGAATATTTACCCAGGGCGTTTTTCAGCAACCGAGTCAATTTTTTTGCATAAATTTTATATATGTTTTTAATTACTTTAACTTTTTAAATTAAAAGCATATATAAAATTTATGTACAAAAATTGACTCGGTTTAATTAAAAACGTATGTTAAAGGCACTATATAAATACAATATTCTGTTTTTAAAAGAGTTGGAATGGGTTTCAAAAGAATGTCCTTTTGCCTCTAGGATTCTATTTGGCTATGTTGAAAAAATAATCAATGTGTCCATAGCGACTGTGCACGTGTTTTTGCTTGTGATTTAATCTGTTTTACCGAATAGGAGGAGGGCAGCAGTTCTTCCTGTTTCCATTTGCTTTTGGTCTGACCATGGCACCAGCACCATTGTGCCCATTCCCACAGCCAAGAGTCATAGAGACTTACTGGCCAAAAAAACCCACCACAAAAATAGCAACCTGCCTTTCCCACTCTACCCGATGAGAAATTTAGGCCTTGGTTATTCAAACAAGGGGATTTCGTTGATAGAGGCATCTAAAATCATGAGGGATCTAGATGGAGTAGATAAGGATGTTTCCATTGGTATAAGGATTGAGAGCCAGAGGGTACAGATTAAAGGCAATTGGCAAAAGAAGCAATGGTGACTTGAAGAAAACATTTTTCACGCCATGAGTGGGTAGGATCTGGAATGCACTGATTGAGAGAATGGTGGAGGCAGGTTCCATTCAGGCTTTCAAAAGGGAATTGGATTCATGATCTGAAAAGAAAAAGATTTGCAGGACTACGGGGAATGGGCAAGAAGTAGCGCTTGGTGAATTGCCCCTTCAGAGGGCTGGCACAGACACAACGGGCCAAATGTCCTCCTGTGGTGTAACCATCCTATGATTCTATTGATTCTATGATACCATGCCCAGGTGTTTTGTGGGAATTGAACATTACTGATCTCACGCTGCTGACAAGTTCCGTTTCTCTGTCTCCTTTAGGTGTGTCTGTCAGTAATCTGAGTGACGGGGTCTTCGTCATCCACGTTCCCTGTGAGAACAACAATCAGAAAGTAAAGATTCAGCTCCTCGCTACCTGATTTTCTTCGCACTTATATGGGCGGCCATCTTGACTCGGTGTTGACTTTGTAAAATGGGCAAAATTGGATGAGCTGCCTGTTATGAATCCCGCCCTGGGTTTGATTTCCATGGAATTCAATGGAAAGCAACTTTGGGGCAGGGTGAATAGTGAGCAGCTGATCTGATACCTGGGCTGTTTCTCATTGTCCATCTTCCCCAACCCACACAGATCAAAATGACCTCCTATAGAGTTCTCGTGTCATTTTGTGAGTGAAAGCAAAATGAATGGGGTTAGGAAAAAGAAAGCACTCGAGCAACCAATAATGAAAGGAAATTTGATACTCCTGATAAATTTGATCAATAATACATCAACAATGTCCGAGGTTCTTTGGAGTTTTGTTATATTGCTTCTCGTGGTCCTAATGTTCCAGGGCCTCCCCTGGGATCCACAAGGAAAGTTTAGGCTGCCATTGCCCGGGATTTACCTCTCTCGCACTTCCCACTGCCACCACTATTTCCTCTCACCAGCCAAAAACACCCTCCCCCACATCCTGCCATGGGCATCCATGAGCCACCCAATTCCTGAAGTTGCTCCCTGCCGATTTCCCGCCTGGAATGGGCAGGAAGTGGTAAAGCCTTGTGGCACTGAGGTCAAGAAGTTAAATTCACCATGGCCTCCCCATGGGTTCAAGAGCAACCGATTCCTGAGAATTCTGGAGTTAAAACCAATTCCGCCAACTTGTCTCAACCTAACATGTTTCCTCAATGCAGAATTAATACCAACACTGGCAGAATTTAAGGGAATTGTTCTAAAATATTCAAGCTAATGTAGCATTTACAGATGATTTGATCAAAGTTTTCAAGATATTAACGGGAACAGATAGGGCAGATAGAGAGAAGCTCATTCTGCTGGTTGGGAGTCTAGAATGAGGGGGGCATAGTCTCAACATTAGAGTCTAACCTTTCAGACAAACATACCAACATATGAATTAGGAGCAGAAGTAGGCCATTCGGCCCCTCAAGCCTGCTGCACCATTCAATAAGATCATGGCTGATCTGATTGTGATCTCAATCCACATTCCACCTACCCCCTATAACCTTTGACTCCCTTGTTAGTCAAGAATCTATCTACCTCTGCCTTAAAAATATTCATTGACCCAGCTTACCCCGCTCTCCGGGGAAGAGAGTTCCAAAGAGTCATGACCCTCTAGGAGAAAAAAAATTCATTCATCTTCACCTTAAGTAGGTAGACCCCTTATTTTTAAATTTGGTCCCCTTGTTCTAGTCTCCCCCACAAGGGGAATCATCCTTTCAGCATCCACCCTGTCAAGCTCCCTCAGAGTCTCGTAAGTTTCAATAAGACCACCTCTCAATCTTCTAAACTCCAATGGACACAAGCCCAGCCTGTCCAACCTTTGCTCATAAAGATAACCCCCTCCATCCCAGGTATCAGCTGAGTGAACATTCTCTGAACTGCTTCCAACGCATTTATTTCCTTTCTTAAATACGGAGACCGAAGGAGTGAAGTTAGAAAACACTTCTACCCAAAAAGGCTGGTAGAATTTGGATCTCCCTTTCCCAAGCAGCAACTGATGTGAAATCATTTGCTAATTTATCTGAGATTGATAGATTTTTGTTCACCAAAACTCAGGGTCATTTATGGCACAAAAGGAGGCTATTTGTCCCATTGAGTCCATGTTGTTAAGGGATAGGGATCAAGGTTGGTACACGGAGTTAGATCTCAAATCAACCCTGATCTCACTTTGTGACAGAACAGGCTTGAGGGGCCAAATGGTCTATTCCTGTTCCTATGTTCCCACTTCTTAGGGGGTAGTGTTTTAAAATTTTCTTTCTAAATGTACCTTTGCTGGCTATGGTCAAGGAGACGGATAACTTTAGGTATCACCCTGTGCCCTTCTGAACCAGTTAATAAGATAACAAATCTGGGCCTATTATTGATGAGTTGATGGAGATTGATCATTGTAATTGGACAACAACTCCACTGTTGTTGGATACCAGGATGGTGGAACGCAAACAAGGTGGGTCTTGGTGATCTTTTTTGTCTAACTATTCCTATGTGACTTAAACCAACATCTTCTCTTCCTTATTGAAGGGAAGTGGCTGGCTTTCACCATCCCAACAGTGTAGAGATTAGGGAATTCAGCTATGTAGTGAATCACAGTTACAAACATGGGCCAGAATTTTACACCCCCAATGCCCCAGCAGCGGGCTGGCAGCTATGGGAGGGGGGCATAAAATTGTGTGACATGGCAGGGGTGCCGTGCCCATTGCCTACCCACCTCTGCTGGTATTTTACAGTGGCAGGGGAGGTGTTGGGCAGCCCACCCGCCCTTGGGCCAATTGAGGCCATTAAGTGGTTAATTAATGGGCCACAAGGGCATCCTTCTGCCGCCACCGGGAGTTTATCAGGGGTGGGGTGCCTATGCCATGTGGCAAGAGTGCCATGTGAACTCTGGCAGCCTGTGCCCAATGGAGGGCCTCTCAATGTACGCCCCCACCCTGTTCCCCTCTGCCCTCCCAATGGCAATCCCCACACTCCCTCGTCAGGGCCTACCAGACAGGGTCTGGTGAAGCCCCACCCCCTCCACACACACCGACCCACCCCATCCACACACACACACACACACACTTTCTTATCTGACTCCAGAGAACGTATGGGGAGAAGTTGGGAAAATGGCACTAAGTGCATAGCTTATTCGGAGAGCTGGTGCAGACATTGATGGGCTCAATGGCCTCCTTCTGCACTGTAACGATTCTGTGATGACCATTGTTGGGGGACCAGCTGTGGTCCCAGCAGTGGCAGCCACTCCTGGGTGGCGCTGCTGGGGCTGGAGAGCTGCCAGTCGCTCGATTAGCCAGCAGCTCTTGGAGGCAGGACTTCCTCCCGGATGGGGGCGGAAGTCTCGCCCTGAGCCGACTAACACCCTGGTGGCCGTTAAGTCAGCTCAGGGCTTTCTGGTCATGTGGAGGGGTGGGCTAGTGCATGACTTTTAAGATGAGACCACTCTACATTTCACCATGTGAAATTCCGGCTATGTTTTCCGCTCTGCGCTGTACAATACATCACCGGCGTGCTACACATTGCTTAAAGTAATATTCTGTGCCACGTGTGAAGATGGTGGTGATGGCTCCTCCACCGGGTATTGGACTGACTGTCTGTCTCATGTATGCAGGGCGATGTTATTCTGCAGTGTGACTATGTGTTTGAGACAGTGACCAAGCTCTGTACAATGGCCAGCAAACAAAACAGCTTCAAAATCGTTCAGGGCAGGTAGGTAAAAAAAAAACAGAAACTTACATCGCACGACAGGGCCACAAATGTATCACACACTTCAGTCCTCAGCTTTTACCTGACATAGAATGACACCTGGGCAAAAAGGGTTAAACCATGAGGACAGGTTGGATAGACGCAGCTTGTATTCCCTTGAGTAAAGAATGATCTACTGAAGTGTTTAAGATAATTGAAAAAGTTGATAGAATATATAAGGGGTAACTATTTCCTCTGGTGGGGGAGTCCACAACAAGGGGGCATAAACCTTAAAGTTAGAGCTAGGCTGTTCAGAGATAATAGGTGGAATCGTCCCAGATTTGCACTAAGTGCAGTGGTGGGTGGGTAAAATGACGTTTCACCCACCAGCTGCAATGGTGGCTTTTCACCCCATATGCATTAATTATGCATTCCCGGGAAACAGGCCGTTTCCATGGCGGGCGGGCTCTCATTCACCCGCCATGCCATCACCTCGCTGCTTCAGCACAAGGGGCTGGACATATTTAAAGTCCAGCCGCGCACACACCTCTCAGTGCTTCCAGCCCACGACTGCAGCAAAGAAGACATGGCCCTGAAAGGCAAAAAGACCGCAGCCCCCAGGTTCAATGACGGGACCCTCGATCACCTTTTGGACACAGTCGAGGCTCGCCGTGGTGTCCTCTACTCCCACCCTGGCCGCAGGATGGGCAGCAACCTCACTAATCCGGCCCGGGAGACAGTGGCAGCGGTGGTCTGCGCCAACGCCCTTCAAAAGAGGACAACCACCCTGTGCCGCAAGAGGGTGAATGATCTCCTCCGTCCCGCCAGGGTAAGTGACTTTTCTCATCACTCTCAACTCACAGACTCACAAACCAATCACACACCCACAGGGCCCTCACTCACTGAAAGGACATCACCATCCACTCTCTCACACAAACCATCATTGTCCTCATCCCGTTCCTGGGAACACTCACCACCCACACAGGCCAGGCAAACCTCTCATCTGGCCCGGCAAGTGTCCTGCTTACACTTTCTCCATCTCTATTCATGCAGCACAAGCCGACACACAACAAGAGAGAGAGGTCGCAGACCAGTGGCGGAATGTCAGAAATCAAGGTCCTCACGGACTTTGAAAACAGAGCCATCGAGCTGGCCGGCGATGACCAGGACCGGTCCTGAGCTGACGGTGAGGTTGGCGCTGCTCTACCAAGTGAGAACACAGCAGTGCAACATCCATCAGATAACCATGCTGTGAGTGATGTGTCCTCTTTCACAGTCACTGCCATCCACTGATTATCTCCCCTTGCTTTCGCAGGCACATCTGGGACACAGCTGACGGAGTCCATGACTCAGGGCTTCCAGTCAAGCCCGGAAGAAACCTTTGAAGAGGAATCTGGAGGCACCTTCCCTGAAGTCCCATCACAGCGCTCACCCACACCCTCCACCAGCGCAGAGACACACACCTCGGTGGGACCTAGCTTTAGAGTAACCTCAGGATCACAATCTGGTAGGTACTTCACACTCTAATCCACTGCAAGCGGCAGCAGGGACTTCCCAGCTGGTCCAACTCCCAGAGGACTGCTGGAGGCCAGAAATTTGCTGAGTCTGAGTCAGATGAGGAGCCTCTGGACTCGGTCATTTCACAGTTGCTGGAGCTGCAAAGGCAAGCTCAGGGACATCAGGAAGGGATGTCAGCTGCACTCCTTGGATTGGAAGGCATGATGGAGGAGTCTGTCCGCCTTCAGGCTGAGCTGGTAGCACCAGCCAACGCATCGAGGTCAACACTGGTAGGATGGCGGCTGCCATGAAGACCTTAGTCCAGGACGTCGCTCCTGCACTGCTGTGCAGGCTGAACTCCATGCTGATGCCGTAGTTGGCTTTCAACAGCGTGTAAGTGAGAGGGGTGCAGGGCAGCTCGATCTCACTCGAGCTACCCCTTCTCCTCAAGGAGTCAGCCAGGGGCCCTAGGGCACCCATAGGGAGGAGGACCAGCAGCTGTACTCTACGGGACCACCCTTCCGGGAATGTCTGGCCCATCCAACCCCCTTCTTACTGTGATCTCAGCAGCTCCAGTTCCACAGGCCAAGGAGGGTGGCATTGTCACATAGCAGGACCCCGAAAGCAGGCCAGGGCCCACCAGGTCTCAGCCCTCCAGAGGACATCCACCAAGTCATCACAGACAGGTCGTAGCAGTCAGCAGGCTGCCTCCACCTCTGCTGTGGATGTCTGGGGAGCTCTAAGACGTAGCGTCAGGTTAAGAAAGTTAAGAAGATGCGGTCGCACAGCCTGGGCACGGGTGTTAATCACTTGTACATAATGTTCACTATTGTCAATAAACTCCCAAGAATATCTCCCTGCCTATGGCTCCTTGTTCTGTTGAGCAATGTTCTTGTCTCTCAGATGTGAAACCTTTCTGTACAAGATAAAGGCAGGTATCTCAGTCCAGGGCCTCTTCCCTGTGCTCAGTGCAGCCTTCAGACCAAAGTGATGGTCGGGCCTCACACACCCTGGACACATTGCTGACGCCTGCACCTCAATGGTTCTTGTCATTGCTGTCAGAATGTTGTGGGCAGGCGTCACAGAATTCCGTCATTCTCTCTGTGTGCTCTCAGCACCTTTAAGGTGGGGCTGGCCCCCATCTCTTCAGCGTCTGTGACCAGTGAAGCGGTCAGATACTGAAGGTGGCAAAAGCATCAGATGCTTTTAAAGTTTCATGGCTGTGTCTGTGAGATGGCCCTGATCACAGAGCGCAAGCAAGCTGCCCTCAGCCAGACAGGAGTCAGACATTCTCAGAGGCTATGTGAAGATCTATGGAGTGTCCTCACTGCGTGTTGTCATCATCCTCCTGGAATCAAGCGACGATTAGGGTCTCCACTGCATCTCCATGACAGGAGCCTTATCACAGAGGGTATATGCGCTGTCATAAGCCAGACTGAAGTCAAACGTTTGTAGATGCAACTTGAGGATCTATGGTGTCACCTCACTGCATGTCATCATCATCCTCCACAAATCTAGCAGCTATGAGGGCCTCCTGAGCACGTCCACCTCGTCTGGCCAGAGTGAGGACCTCATCCCCACCATCGTCACCTTCGAGGACCTCCTCACCCTCATCCCTGTCGGCCTCCTCATCGGAGGAGATCTCCAGCTCCTCCATCTCCTCCTCAGCCAGCTCCTCTCCCCATTGCAGCACCAGGTTGTAAAGGGCGCAGCAAACGATGATGATGTATGACACCCTCTGCGGACTGTATTGCAGGGCTCCACCAGACTGGTCCAGGCACCGGAACCTCATTTTCAGCATCCCAATGGTCTGCTCCACCAATTTGCAAGTTGCAGCACGAGGCTACATCTGAGGCTGCTGCACGGGTGTCATCAGCCACGGCCCCTGCGGGTAGCCCTTGTCCCTGAGGAGCCATCCCTGCAGTTTGTGTGGACCCTGGAAGATTCCAGGGACCTGCGACCAACTGAGATTGTAGGAATCATGCACGCTCCCTGGAAACTGCAAGCAGACCTGCAGGATGCGTTTGTGGTGGTCGCACACCAGCTGCACATTCAGCGAATGGTTTCTCTTGCAGTTGACATAGTTCACTGCGTGTTACGACAGAGACCTGAGCGTTACATGAGTGCAGTCAATGGCACCCTGCACCTGTGGGAAACCCGAGATCTGGGCAAATCCAATCGCTCTTGCATCCTGGCTGCCCTGGTCCCGGGTGAAATGCACAACATTGTGTGGCCCTCGCAAAGGTGGCATCTGTGATCTCATGGATGCTTTTGTGGGTGGAAGCTTGTGATATCCCACAGAGATCATCTGTGGAGCCCTGAAAGAAGCCACCGGTGTAGAAATTGAGCACCGCGGTCACTTTCACGGCCACTGACAGTGGATGCCCTCTATGTCCCTGTGGTGCCAAATCCTGCAGTAGCTGGTAGATGTGATCGACCAGTTCCCTAGACATGCGCCATCTTTGGCAACACTGGCTCTCAGTCATTTGCAGTAATGAAAGGCAGCATCTATAGACCCTGGGTCTGGCTAGGCACTGACCAGCGACAGCTCGCTGTGGGTCTTTGGCGGTGTGTGCACAAGCCCCAGCTGCCCCTTCTTCCTGAGGGTGCTGCTCCTCCCTCTGCACAGCCAGGTGCCTCAGTCACTCTCTCCTCGGTTGTCTTCGCTCCCTGTAAGCCACAAGGCCTACAGCTAGTTCAGCAGGCTCCATGATCCTGCTGTATTCCTCCTACAACGCACCCCAACCTTGAAGTTCACTAGGTGACCCAGGTGACGCTCTGCACTGTTACTGTGTACTCACCTCCGAGTTCCCCTCAAAGTGCAGGGCAGACAACTGCAAACTGGTTTCACGATGTTGTGAACCTGAGTTTTGGCCCTTCTTGCCATATTGTCTGCCCACATCAGTGAACGCGCCCAGTGCCAGTGGGCACGGACGATTCCACCCAATGTCAGAAAGCATTTTTTCACACAAGGGGAAATGGGAATCTGGAACTCTCACTCCCTCAAAAAAGCTCTGCAGCCTGAGGGTCAAGTGAGAATTTCTAAAAGGCGATTGATAGATTTTTGTTAGGCAGGGGGTTTAAGGGTAATGGAACCAAGGAGAGTAGATGGAGTTAAGATAGAGATCAGCCACGATCTAACTGAATGGCAGAACAGGCTGGAGGGGCTGAATGGCCTACTTCTGCTTGTATGTTCTTGCACTGGGGCCTGTGATGAAACAATCTGCATTATTCTAACATTGTCACCTTTCCTTCTGAAGGCGTTGACTCACATTCGGATTGGCATTACAAACCCCGGCAGCTGGTCTGAGCTCGTCCATGGTATTGTCCCTGGGTAACCTCGGACAGCAGCCGGTTTGGCCCCGGGGCTGCAATCCTAACAACACCCAATCTCTCCATACGTGTACCTCTCAGCAGGAGCAGTGCTAGCAGCCAGGAGTAAGAATCTTGGCTGGTTTGCCCTGTACTAGCTCAGGAGCATCAGGCCAATGGCGGTGTCCCAACAACTGCCTTGGCTGACTTCAGCGACCACTGCACAAACTGAGATTGAACTCAGGGCAGTCCTTTAGTTTATTGAACAGTTTGCTGGATCGGCAGCAAAGATCTTGTGTTTCTTAAGTTCATTTACATTTATCACTTACTTTAAATAAAGCAGAAAGGTGAGGTTTTAAATCTGATTGCTCTAAAGAGAGATTCTGGCCACAACTGGGGCAATGTTTTTAAAAATTCTGTCCGAGGATGTGGGTGTCACTGGCAAGGTTGGCATCTCCAGTTACCCTGGGGAGGTGATGGTAATTGCTCTTGTTGAACCATTGCAGTTACCAATAGTGCTGGTGCCACTTGCCTAGTATATGAAGTAACAGAGCCCATGAAATTAATATAGCTCACAAGAGTCCCTGACGACAGACAGCAGCGATGAAATTAACAATGTGATGATGTCGATTAAAGTGCGTTACAACCAAGGGTCTTATAATGGTGGGGGAACAAGTAGCAGAGAGTGTTGTAACTTAGAGCCTTATGTTGGGTGAGCAAGTAACAGAGAATGTTATAACTGAGAACCTTAGACTGAGGGCGAGGCAGTGTTATCACTGATTGTATAACAAAGGTAGAATTGTAACAGAAGTTCATAATGAGAATGTGACGTGTAACAGAGAGTGTGTTATAACTTGAAAGTCTTATATCAACACTGGAGGGGAGTAATCTGTGACAGAGTATTATAACAGAGTTTTATAATAAGATCAGAGAAAGTGCTGCAGATTATTTATATATTTTGCAGTCTCCTAAATTATTTACCATTCTTTATATCTAATAATTCAAAGGAGTTTTAATATCTCACCCTCTATGAAAATGTTTCCATTTCAGCTTGAAATTCACAATTCAACCCGGGAAGGAAGGTGTCGTTGATTTCACCTCAGGCCATGAATCACAAGTCTTCAAAGGCAAGAATGGTCATCTGATGGTGGTAAGGAATTTCTATCAGTGTTATTGGTATAAAGGACTGGTTTGAAATCTTATTGCTGAGAGAGTGAGTTCCCAATCATAGTACAAGGAGGAACCAAGCAAGGTCATTTATTCATTTCCAAAGAAGCCGTGTTCGACTCCAAGCCTAATTCTGTTTCTCTCTCCAGCCAGACTTGCTGAGTTTTTCCAGCAGTGTTTTTATTTTAGATCATTTACTCTGCTCCTGTGGCAGTGGAGGAGAAGAGGAAAATAATATAAGAAGGAGACTAGGTGACTCCATATAATGTCATCAACCTGGTCCAGTCTTTGTAATTAGACTGTCAACAGTGAGTGCCAGTGAGATGTTTCAAGACGGTAAATGCGCGAGTTATAGCAAATGTATCAGTCCATTGCTAACCTTGAAAACATCACATTGGTCACCTATCAGTCATCTCTTTTTGAGTGAGAGCATTCCACAGTTTCCAGTGGCAGGACGGTGGGGGAGGGGGGTGGTCATTAACCAATGGACAACATTTAAGATAAACGGCAAAAGACCAGAGAGGAGATCGGGAGAATTTTATTTTACACACATCATGTTGTTATGATCTGGAATGGAAAGGGTGGAGGAAGGAGATTCAATGGGAACTTTCAAAATGGAATACAATATATACTTGAAAAAGAGAAGTTTACTGAACTATGGGAAAAGAGTGAGGGAGTGGAACAACTTTGATCGCTCTTTCAAATGGGCTGAATGGCCTCCCTCTGTGCTGTATGCGCTCTACAAACAGAGTCCTTAACAAATGTAAAATACTCCAGGTGCTAGAAACCTAAAATAAGAACTGAAAGAAGGTTCCGTGAAAACTCAGCAGGTCAGCAGCATCTACAGAGGGAGAAAGAGAGTTAATGTTTCATGTTTCCTCCCAATTTAGATTCTTCATACCCAGAATTACCTCACTTACTCACATATGTAGGACAGGAGTATTCTTCTTCAGATTAGGTGACCAGAATAGCACACAACTGTCCAGATGAACCATGATTTCTTACAGCAGCAAACACTTTCTCTTTTGATTTGTCCACTACTCCTGTTTATCCATTCCACTTGCAATCTTGAAATCTTCAAAAGCAGCGACCTGTGTTTATAAGAAATCAGAGCAGGAGTAGGCCATTTGGCCCTTTGAGTTGGCTTTGCCATTCAATAAGATCTTAGCTGATCTTCTACCTCAGCTCCGCCTTCCTGCACTTTCCTCATAGTGTCCAAAAGTCCATCAACGTCTGTCTTGAATATAAGAACATCTATATTGAGCTTTTCACATAGTAATCTACCCCAAAGGAATCTCACAGGAATGGTTATCAAACAAAATATCACACCGAACTAACTCAGGATATATTAGGACAGATAACCACAAGTTTGGTCAGAGAGGTAGTTTTAAGGAGTGTCTTAAAGAAGAAGAGAGGCAGAAATGTTGAGGGAGAAAATTCTATAGCTTTAGGGCCCAGGCAGCTGAAGGCATGGCTGCCAAAGGTCAGGTGAATAAAATTGAAAGTTGCGCAAGAGGCCAGAATTGGAGGACGCCTATATCTCGGAGGGTTGTAGGGCTAGGGAAAGTTACAGAGATAAAGAGGGGCAAGACCATAGAGGGAATTGAAGGCAAGGCTGATCATTTTAAAATTGCCAGAGGGCAGAACGTCGGATGCCAGCCAGGAGCATATTGGAATAGTCGAGTCTCGAGGTAACAAAGGCACTGATGTGGGTTTCAGCAATAGGTGAGCTGAGGCAAGGATAAAATCTAGCAATGTTACAGAGGTGGAAATAGGCAGCCTGAGTGAAGCTGCAGACATGTGGTCAAATATGACACCAAAGTTGCAAAAAATTCTGATTCAGCGTCAGTCACCAAGGAGAAGGACGGCTAGGGAATGGAGTTTGTGGGTGATGGGGGGGTGGGTGGTATCAAAGGCAATGACCCCCATCTTCCCAATACTTAGTTAGAGAAAACTTCTGCTCATTTATTACCAGATATTGAACAAGCTGCCTGATAACTTAGAGACAGCAGAAGGGTTGAAAGGGGTAGTGGTGAGGTAGAACTGGGCGTCATCAGTGTACAGGTAGAAAGTGACAGTGTTTTTGGATGATGTCGCTGAGGGGCATCACATAGACAAGAAATAGGAGGGGGGGGTCAAGGAAAGATCCTTGGGAGGACACCAAAGGAAATGGTGCAGGAGTTGATCACTTCAATTCCTAAAAGAGAGGAAACCCAATCTACTGTCCCTCATTGACCTGGCATGAAATTTAACACTCACCACGTTTTGGGCAATTAGCTGCCTGAATGTTGCAATTTCACATTACTAGTCCTGAAAACAGTGAGGTTCGGAGCAGATCTGAGAGATTGCTGGTCCCTAACCGGAGCGTAGATTCGCAAAACTGAGAATTATTGTTTCTTCACATCTTTGTGCCCTCTGAAAGAGAATAATATCCTACCTGTGAGTAAATGAGCAGAAGTATGCAGACCAATGACCTGTGCGTTGTGTAAAACACTGACGTTTGTTGAATATTCATTCCGGCAGAGCTATTGTGACAAGTTTTCTCTCTTTTCACTTTCACAGATGACCCCAAGGGTAAAGTCTCGATGACCTTCTGTCATTATTCGCCTGTTCTCATAAATTTCATGGGAAGTAGCAATTTCCTACAAGTTCCAAAGGTATTCATAGTATTACCACATTACCCACTCAATGATATGTCACAGTATTGTCCGCCCATACAGTGTATGTCAGGGGCAATGGGTCTGCCTAATACCATCTCATTGTAAAAGCCATTCTAGTTCCTGCGAATCACAAACAGCCAGCTACAGAAGAAGTTTGATCCAATGAACGGGGTCATATCTTGGTAAAGGCAGTGAGTGTGTGAACTCAGTCACACAAATCAAGACGTGCCACATCCGGTCCTCATCCTGTCCTGTTAGCTGATCTCATCCAGGGTGGCAGCACCAGTGCTCCAATTGACTTCAACATCCCTGAGCTATGACAAGAGGAACCAGCAAGGGTTCTTGCTCATGATCACTGTGTAGGGACACCTGCAAGGAATACCCTCCCATATTTAGTAGCTCCTCATATTGTCCCATACTAAGCCTTACTCACCTTCCTATCCTCACTGGAATACATTGGCTAACCATCACCATCTGAAATTTAAAATCCTGGCGTATTTTCTTTGAATTCTTCCACACATGCACCTCAGTGACCTCCTCCAGGCCTGTACCTAACTCGTTAGCCTCTTAGCATTGCGCCAAAAGTGATGCACAAGGGACTCAGGTGAAAATGGGCCTCTTGTGCGATCAGGTCTTGACCAGGGGACATCAGTCAAGCCCCAAGAGCTAGTGTGCTAATCTTGAAGAGGCAAAAAAAAGTCGACCAGAGGGGAGGACACCACCTGATCCACATTGGATGCAGGAAGGTGGGGCATCAGGGAGGGGCTGGGTGGCGAGTGGTGGCAGGTAGCAGCGGGCAGTTGTAACATGAAGCCAGGAGAATCAGTTTGCTCTTCCTGGATCCTCATTCAGGTGATTTAAAAAAATGGTTACTTGCCTTTTTTGCCAGTGGCCTCAGTTAGTTTGATTGCTTTTCACCTGAGAAAAGTGGTCACGGACTATGATCAGCTGGGCACCAATTACTCTTAGGTGATCTGAAATGGGTGACAGGTCTCCGATTTACACATGCAATGGTCTAATGGCTACAAGGGCAGCCTAATCAACATGATGTGTGGTGGTTAGCTGGCACAGAATGAGCAGGCACATTGCCCATCATATCGAACACTGCAGCACCCACCTCATTCCCTGAAAACTGCTGCTATGCGATAATTGACTTTACGGACGTACGCGTTAGGAGCAGTAGGCCATTCAGCCCCGCAACTTTCTGGGCCTTGGGTTCCTCTGATTCTGGTCTCTTGCCCTCCCCTTTCATTGCAAAGCCTTCAACCCCCCCCACCTTGGTTAGAATCCCTGGAAACCTCTTGCCCTATGTCTCATCCGTTAAAAGCCACATCAAACCTCTTCACATCGTCCACTTTCCCCGAATTGGTGTCAGCTTTCCCTACTCCGACCTTCGATGTACCTGGGATCCTCCTTTGCTTAAAAAGTAAAATATAAATAAACGTAAGCCATTGTTTTTCTCTGTGGTCTACCCTTCGGTTTACCATTTAAAATAGAAATGAATCACCCTTGCTACTTAAATCAAGTTGTACTTGTGATGTGAAACTGCGTGGGCTTTAACCAAGATGCTGAGCTCAGAGCAAAGGCCACTTCTAGGAAACAGCACACCCGTGAAGGTGAAAAGCACAACGAGTGGAAACTTCTAATTTGTGTCATCTTTAATCTGTGAGAATGTGACAAAAATAGAATTAAACTATATATATATATTATCCACGGAAGCAAAGAATAGTATTGTATGCACTGGAAGAATGTGTGTACACTATATGAATGTTCTCTTACATGTCATACAAAAATAAAAGTGTAATTATGCTTTCTTAAATAACCTTTTAGCATTTAGCAGTTTATTTACATTTGAAAATATTAACGTTAGATTTCTTAACTGAGATGCTTCTGCTCAGCAGTGTTGGGAGCGCGGAATGTCTCTGCAGTAACCAGAGACTTTTTTTTCCCAATCATTCATGGGATGTGGGTGTTGCTCATTAGACCATCATTTATTGCCCGTCCCTAATTGCCCTTGGGAAGGTGCTGGTGAGCCACCTCCTTGATTACAAGTGAGTGGCTTACTCGGCCATTTCAGAGGGTGATTAAGCGTCAACCATATTGCTGTGGATCTGGAGTCACACATGTGCCAGACCGAGCAAGAATAGCAGATTTCCTTCCCTACAGGACATCAGCAAATCATGAGTTTTTAACGACAATCCGGTAGTTACATGGTCACCATCACTGATCCTAGCTTTTCATCCTAGACTTATTTGATTAACTGAATTTAAATTAAGCTGCTGTGGGATTTGAACTTTTTTTTTGTTCATGGGATGTGAATGTCACTGGCGAGACCAGCATTTATTGCCCATCCCTAATTGCCCTTGGGAAGATGGTGGCGAACTGCTTTCTTGAACCGCTGCGGTCCATGTGGTATAGGTACACCCATAGTGCTGTTAGGGAGGGAGTTCCAGGATTTTGACCCAGTGACAGCAAAGGAACAGTGATATATTTCCAAGTCCGGATGGTGTGTGGTTTGGAGGGGAAGTTCCAGGTGGTGGTAGTCCCATCAATCTGCTGCCCTTGTCCTTCTAAATGGTAAGGGTCATGGGTTTGGAAAGTGTTGTCTAGGGAGGCTTGGTGAGTTCCTGCAGTGCATCTTGTAAATGGTACACACTGCTGCCACTGTTCGTTGGTGGTGGAGGGAGTGAATGTTTGTAAATGTGATGCCAATCAAGCAGGATGCTTTGTCCTGGACGGTGTCAAGTTTCTTGAGTGTTGTTGGAGCTGCACTTGTCCAGGCAAGTAGGGAGTATTCCATCACACTCCTGCCTTGTGCTTTGTAGATGGTGGACAGGCTTTGAGGAGCCAGGGGGTGAGTTAATCATCACAGGATCCCTAGCCTCTGACCTGTCTTGGAGCCACAGTATTTATATGGCTAGTCCAGTTCAGTTTCTGATCAATGGTAAACCCAGGATGTTGATAGTGGGGTATTTAGTGATAGTAATGCCATTGAATGTCAAGGAGCAATGATTAGATTCTGTCTTGTTCGAGAGTCATTGCCTGACACTTGTGTGGTGCGAATGTTACTTACTGCTGATCAGCCCAAGCTTGGATAATGTCCAGGTCTTGCTGCATTTAGACATGGACTGCCTCAGTATCTGGGGAGTTGCAAATGGTGAACATTGTGCAATCATCAGCTAACATCCCCACTTCTAACCTTATGATGGAAGGGTCATTGATGAAGATGGGTGGGCCTAGGACACTACCCTGAGGAACTCCTGCAGTGATGTCCTGGAATTGAGATGATTGACCTCCAACAACCACAATCATCTTCCTTTGTGCTATCTCCAACCAGTGGAGTTTTTCCCGATTTCCATTGACCCCAGTTTTGCTGGGCTCCTTGATGCCACATTTGGTCAAATACTGCCTTGCTGTCTAGGGCACTCACTCTCACCTCATGAGGTCAGCTCTTATGTCCATAATTGAACCAAGGCTGTACTGAGCTCAGGAGCTGAGTGATCAGGGCAGAACCAAAATCAAGAGTCAGTTTTAAGCAAGTTATTGTTAAGCAAGTGCCACTTGATATCACTATTGATGACCCCATCCATCACTGTACTGATGATAGAGGACCCCATCCATCACTGTACTGATGATAGAGTAGACTGATGGGGGGCGGGGGGGGGGGGTAATTGGCTGGATTGGATTTGTCTTGCTTTTTGTGCACAGGACGTACATGGGCAAGTTTCCACATTTTTGGGTATATGCCAGTGTTGTAGCTGTACTGGAACAGCTTGGCTAAGGCTGCAGCAAATTCTGGAGCACAAGCCTTCAGTACTATTGCCAGAATATTGTCAGCGCCCACAGCCTTTGAAGTATCCAGTGCCTTCAGTCTGGAGTTATGTCCAGTGTTCTTACTCCCACATTTCTCCTGTTCTGGTTTGTGTTGGAAGGGTTTGCAGGTAGATACTCAACCTGTTTGGCCATATTATGAATGCACCTTCCTTGGCCATCAAGTCCCGGGGTAGGATTCGAACCAGAACTTCTGGCTCAGACGCAGAGACGCTACCTGCCATGCCACAAGACCTCCTAACTGCTAAAGAGGGAAGATAAAATAGAGGTCAACATCTGTGGTGTCAGTTTGATTTTCAACTTCATCATAAACTAGACTAACACTTCAGTGCTGTGTGTAGGGGTGACATGGTCAGAGGGTTACGTATTTCAATGGAGACAGGAAACCCACTGTCATGTTGCTGTACAGTGCCCGGTCTGACGTTTATACTTTAACCAAAATGTCTTAAGTGGACAAGTGCCTTGGCGCTGTTTGTGTGATTTTGCTTTGTTCAAATTGGCAACCATCGCAGGAGTGACTGTCTCTTCAAAAGTAATCAACTGGATTGCCAAGAACGCTCTACGGCCATAAAAGGAGATGAAGGGGCACTTTTAAAACCAGAGGTCCCTCTTCTTGTTCGGGTCACGATTTCAAGACAATTATTTTCAAAATATTTGGTGATGAACGAACTTAGCAAAAAAAAAAAAGAAATAAAAGCTTTTATTTAACATATTCAAAAGTCAATGTCAAAGCATTTTACAAGCAAGCAAAGCATTAACGAATGAATGAAATACAGACATATTTACAACGAAATTACATTTTAAAAGCTTTTAGTCATGGACTAAATTCAGACATTTGAGGAAATTCTGTAGTTGGATATTTTAACTTCACTGAGATACTCATGGGCCATTGGAACAAAAAAAAAATCTCAGCCTGATCTGCTAAATGTGTGTTATGTTCCCAGAGAGGCGGAAAAGATTTAACCAAATTTCAAAACATGTAACTGTCTAGTAATAATGCCCCACCAATCAAGGTTAATACAAAAATCAGTTATGCTGCCCAGGCCTGGCTAATGATAATTGAGAATTTATCACTCTGCATGGTTAAGCCTCAACGCGATCTCACCAACGCACTCCTCCTCCTGACTGGGCTTACAGCAACTTCCAATTGATGGGAGTCTTCCCCGATTTCTTCAGCAGCTCGTTGGTTTTGGAGAAGTGCTTGCAGCCGAAGAAGCCTCGGTGTGCAGAGAGGGGGGAGGGGTGAACCGTCTGCAGGACATGGTGACGCTTCTGCAACAAAGTGGCAACCCCAGTTAGAGGGAGGGAGAGCGGATATCACTATACACGGTCTTACGAGGGGCTTGTACACTTCATGGAATCAATACATCCCTCACACAAAACCAAGCAATAGTGCACACGGTACCGGATCAGACATGACAGATATAAAGCAAATACCTAACATCTCCCGTTGCCCAGATTGGTCCAATTTTGGTATCGAGCCACACAGCAAATAAAAAGGCCCCAGACGCAATTCCCATTTGTCACACTAACTGACTCCAGCCACCAGCAGCACACGGAGAGACCGGCTGGAGGGCCACAGTACACATGATCAGAAAGCAAACTACCACACGACCAATGGCACCTTCACAACTACTCAAGACTTTTCTGCCAAAGGAACCACTTTTGACCAATACCGCAGGTGGCAAACTCAGTGAATTTTACTGTGGACACTCACATGGTAACTATGAGAGAATAGAATCTTTACGTAGCTTTTTTTTTTTTACTGGGGGTTTGAGAGAAACTGAACAAGTGAAACTGGAGACAATCATTGGAAAAATTCACTATGTACAATGTGCTAAATTATACCGCAACAATAACTTTTTGCCTCCCATGTGAATATTGCTACTTGTGACACCCCTTTTAAAACATCATCACTGCCTTTCCACATGTAAACAGAAGCCCGACAGGAGAAGATAAGCCAGCAGCAACAACCAACCTAAACCAATACAAAGGCGACCAGAATCAACAAAACTACCAGTTAGTTACTGGAACTCCTTCCTTCCCCCAGGAACCAGAGACACTAACTGCCTCAAACTTTGAAGATGCATCAGTCTCTGTACAAACCTGTGTATGTACACCCGAGAGATTCAATCACCTATTGGGTGAGACATTCAACCAAGGCACCTGTTCACATGTATGCAAGATTTTGTGGCACATTTGTCCCTCAAGTAAGAGATTAAACTTTTTTTTTTTAAATTTATTTCATCACTCTTTATGGGGATTGCTAAGTCCTGACTGGCTGTCGCCTTTGTCTACCTAACAGTGAAGCACATTGGGATATCCTGGGAATGTGAAAGATGCTAAACAAATACTAGCGCTCGCTCTTCTCTCACACATGCAAAATGGTTTCACATGACATGTGGGTGAAAGTCTTCCCTAGATTACAGTCTACCCTGGAGGAAAGTCTACAGCAACATACCCTGTCGATCGCAATGCCCTTTCGCTGTGCATATGCTCCCCACAGCATGAAGACCAAGCCGTCCAGCTTATTATTTAGACAAGACACCACCGCATCCGTGAACTCTTCCCAGCCTCGCTCCTTGTGCGAGTTTGCATTATGTGCTCGCACAGTGAGGACTGCATTCAGCAGCAGCACTCCTATTTCAATTAACAAAAACATAACACAAAGAGGTTTGGTTTAAGTCTGGCACACAGCAGGTCCATTGATCTAAACTGCCCAGGCCTAGACATGAATTACTGCCCCTTACATTTGATGGATTCACCCATCTTCCCCCATTTCTATTTGCAATCCTGCTCTCACTTATTGTGCTTCCCAAAGATATACTTTATTCATAAAATTTGCAAAAGTAACATTATGCAATGTCAAATTTGAACTGTTATGTAAAGTGCAATACATTTCATTACAGGATGAGGCACCTCAATTACAGGTTATATTTACAATATATATTCCATGTCAAACAACAGCCAGAGGGGATTTTACATAGGTTCCAGCCCTTCAGTATACTATGACAGGTGGGCTTTAGACACTGGTCCCAGTATCCCCTCCAATATTAAAAAGAACACCACAAGCACTGATTTTACCCTTGGATAGCAGCTTTAAGTCTAGCGACTATCAACTCCACTCCCCTCCCTTCCCTCCCAGTAAACCCCAACACAAGCAGAATGCAGTTTTCCAGATGTGCATTACCTTGCTTAGCCCAACCAGTCAGGTCTCCATGCTGTGGGGGTTCAAAGCCTTCAATGTCCCATTGGAGCTCCTTGTACATATTTTCCAGACTGCAAGGAAACAAGACAATTACTGGTGACCTCGGTTAGACTGTTCAACTCACATACAAGAGCAGCCAAAGGGTTCATCTCTTCACTCCCAACTCCTTTAGAAACCACCAGACCCACTCACTTTCTCTGATTATTAACAGGAAACCTGCTTAAAGTCTAATTCTCCTACGGGACATTACTTTTAATATACAGGAATACGATATTACTTTGGCAACACCACACCCTCAAACTGCAGTGCGAGATCAGAGTGGAGCTGTAACAATTATGTAATAAAATCGAGACCATCTCAGCAAAGCTGGCCCGCGCACACTTAATAGGCGTCTTTAAAAACCCAATCTCCCTCACACGCTCAACTTTACAGGAATGAAGCAATAACAAACAGGAAGGCCCAAGTTTCGGTCCTCAGTTTGTACCGTCAGACGGTCTCAGGTCAGCTGCTAAAATCAGCCAATGTTCTACATCCTGATGGCTATTTACAGGAAAATCCATGTGTGTAAATCTCAAGACTAGAAAGAGGTCAGGATCCAGCTCAATGAAGTTTAATCAAATGACCCACCCAGAAAAGATTTACTAAGATGATTTGGGAAAACTGGGGGCCTATGGGGCAATAATAAATGAGCATCTCCAAGCGATTTCCTTCACAAGACAAGCTGCTTTATAGCCTCACACACCGCAACCCCCCCCCCCAGCCTTAATCACACCCAGGGAATAAATTTCATCATAATCAGAAGCACAGAAAAGCATCTCTGTAGAGGGAATATGCACTCAACGCTGGATGGTCTTGGAGATAATAAATGGTGCGAGGGAGAAGTTACCAAACAGATTCTAAACCTTTGTGGCTGGGATGTTAAAATAAAAAGCGACAAGTCACATTATTACTAAGCTCCCTCTCATTACCTTTGGACCGGTACAACTTTAAAACCCAATTTTAAAAAAATACATAGGCTCAAACAGCCAACTCAAATTCACACTGCAGTATAGCTGCAGTAGCAGCTGCCCTCCAACACCCCATGCACTTGGCCACCCTTCACTCATATTAGACAGCAGGAGTTGACAGGCTATTGAACACAGGCAAGGCAGGAAAGGGCAGATGGACACACCCTCAGCCAGCAAGACATTTCCGTAAGGTGGCATGTCTACAACAAATGTTGACGAGCAGCAGAAACTTTTCCAGCTTCCCCGACACAGGGGCACAAGGGCAAATGACCTTCCCTAACTCAGCAACTTGGACTAGGTCTCTAGAATATATGTTGCTGGCAAATGTGCTGGGTGCTGACTCTTCGCGTGACTTCAAATAGGAGCTGGACCAGATCTTCGCTGAGACAGAGATTGCATCATATGAAAGGTAAGTGACTTTATTTAAACACCCAGGTCCATGTGACTAGTTTAGATTGTATGGTGGGGGTGCAGAGAGAAATCCACCCCCACCCCCCCCACCGCCAGTAGTTTTTTTTTTCCTGTAGCTGGCCTCTCCCGGAGATTACATGGCTCAGGGAGGAGAGGAGTGGGGAGTGCCTAGACTCGTTGCCCCAGCTTTCACCAGTGTGGGGCAGGCTTGATGGAGCAGCTGGTCTTTCCCCTGGCTGACAGTTTTGTACGTTCGCCAGAAACTGATGCTGGGATCTACTTGGTTCTTAAATATCGCTGATCTGAGAACATTAACGCTTTATACAGTGCGCCAAGAGGCTTTACTAAGCAAATCATTACTCCTTTAAAGATTTGCAGAACAGTTGTGCAAGTTACAGATAAAAAGTTAATAATCAAAGTATGACCTAGGACACTGTAGATGGGACAACAACATACCTGGGTGGTGGCAGCACTGGGCGCTTTACACTGAAGCACAGCCCGTGAGCCTGCTTTGGTCCATGATACGGATCCTGGCCAAGAATAACCACCTTCACCTAGACACAAATACAAAGCTTCCTTTTACTCCATTATTCTCCATTCTGAAGAGTCCCTTCTCCTGTATTTTATCAGGGTTTAACATTTCACATTGAATTAATCATCCGAAATCTAAAAAGAGGTTTCCGTGATATTTCACTTCAAAATTTCTGCCCACACTCCCTAAACCAGGGCAACTAAACCACATCACTCGATCAAATTACAGGCAGCATTCCCCTCAAAGGCAAGGTCTAGTGCCAGAGAAATAGATTCACCCATTAACCCTAAGGCAGCCCAGGCACTGTACCTTTAGTAGAGGCAACTTAACACCGAGAAATGCAGAATATTCTATTTTGGATGGAAAAGGGAACAGGAATATAAACTGAATTGGAAAGATGCTAAGGGTGCAATCCTAGAGGTGCAATGAGAACTGGTTTTGAGAGTACAAATGTCAGGATATATGGCCATTAAAAAAAAAAACCAATAATATTCAGTTTTATAAACAGGGACAGAGTACAAGGGGTTGTCGCTAATGGTTATGCCACAACGTACCATGTACAATTTGCAGTGTCTGATTACAGAAAAGTATTAAAAGATGAGGAAGAAATTATTGTGGAATCGCTAGGGACAGGAAGCAGTAGTTATGACAGACTCAAGATCTTGGTGTTTGCATAGGAACAGAGAAAGGCAAGAGGAGATTTTAAAAAGAATGGAGGGTTTGGATACAGTGAAGAGAGAAAGATTACTGCCTCTGGCCGCAGGGTGGCTGGGAAAAATACAGGGTCAGTTACAAGGGGTCATCCATTGCAAACTGACACTCAAAAGCATGGAATTATTTTAGCTACAGGGCTAGTTAAAACAGGAACCACTGCACCTTTTAAAAAGTAAAAAGATAAAATGTTCAAAAAGGGAACATACAGAGCTATTGTGATGGTCTAGGGCAGTGTCATTAGTATCAGATTTTCCAAAGAATTGATCGGCCAGATGGTTTGTTCAGGAAACTTCCACAATACAACGTGCTGCAGCACAGACACACACAAAACAGGAAACCTCCAGGCTGAAACCATAGATTTCAAACTATTTGATATTAACTAGGAGTTTACAGAAGTGGGTGCAACAACCACCTCCTTCAAATGAGGCACAGAGAAAATAAAGTGTTTGTTCCTGATCATGATTTGGGTGATTCCTGCACCCATGTGAAAGTTTTCACATGTTAAAGTTCACCACTGAATAGCTCCCGTGAAGAGGCGGGGGGGGGGAAGCCATTTTATAGAAGAGCCTCTGAAGTCTGCAACAATGTGACATTAGCCAGTTGAACGTTGACCCCCATTCTCCATATTAAACAAGGGACCTTGACAAACCATGACTGGTTCAATCATGCTAGCGAATATGTACCAGACCACAAGTTAAAATTTAAAAAGGAAAACCAAATAATTGGGAGAGTTAAATTCAGCAGACTGACGACAGAGCATTAAGAAAAAAATTAATGCTGAAAAGCTAAGGAATGGAAAATGCTGCTGCTTAAATCAGAACAAAATTGAATTTGGGGTTAGCAGGCTATACCAGAGCTTAGAAACATAAATCTTTCTTTTCCCTGTTGTAAAATTCCAGCATTTTCTGGTTTTACTCCTGATGGAACTTTGGGGTAATGAGAAAGTAGCTCTATGATGGGAACTACCATACAAAAAAACTGCCTCAACTCCATGTCTCCAATGAAAGTAACTGGAAATGCCATATTTGTATGACAGCGGGAATGCTTCAAGTCAAAGCTTTACAGTTGGCTGTAACACTTCTGTACCAAGAGTGCTCAAGACTAGACGTCTTAAACAAGTAAGTTTAAAAGCAAGGGCTCATCTCCTGCTTCACTGCTCATCCTCCAACGCGCTATGCGTTACCATTCAAGTTTTTTTACGTTTACTTTGTAGTTACGGCCGAGGCTCTTCCCGTAAGCAGAGAGTTCCTGACAAACCGAAACGCATGCCCTTCTGCAAGCTACAAGATAACATGTCACCGGATGAGCAAGACCACATGTCCCAATGCTCTCCTGGACACTGAATGGCAGGTAAATGCCACAGGAAAAAACAAAAGTAGGAAAATACAGGTTGCTGGTTATTTACACCAAGATTAAATGAGTTTCTTTAGAATATTTTCTTCACACAATCTGCTACACTTTCACAGTAAAATGTCTTTCAAAAGGCATTGGCCGAATGGCTTCCTCTATGCCATTATGTCTCTGACTATATATAAGACCTTCCGTACGTAATGTTTGCATTTCGAGGAACCATTATTTCTGCCTTTTGCTCAAATCCCAAGTGTTAAATCCTAGGAACTGAAACAAAGTAAATTGAATATACAGTATCGATGGCTGAACTGTAGAGAAGTGGCCAGGTAGTACCCTGATGCAGTAGCTTGCTTCAGCTGGTTGCACTCTTGCCAGGGTTCGCAGACGGACTTGAGTATAACCTGCCGACACTTCAGCGAAGCAGGAGCTCTGCACTGTTGGAAGTGCAGTCTTTCAGATGAGATATTAAACTGAGGTCCTATCCACCTGATGTAAAAAGTTACCCTTGCACTTCCTGAACAGCAGTTAATTCTTCTGATGCTCTGGCCACCAAATGATGCCCTTTCTCCAATTTATAGTCGGTGGGATCCTGCTCTGTGCGAACCGGTTGCCACTCTTGCGAACATACCTGTGATGACACTTCAAATTAAATCGCTGGCTATGAAACTCTCTGGTGCTAAATGCAAGTTATTTGTGCCAAAGTAAACCTGCCATTGATGAGTCTCAAGAGGTTAACTCATTTCCCTTTCCTAACTGGTGAGCCATTGAATTAATCTATTTCTCCTGGTCTGCTGCACGTTCTTTTCTAAATAGATTGAAAGGAAGCAAGCTAACCCACATCAGCCATAATCTTATTGAACGGTGGAGCAGGCTCAATGGGCTGCTCTTATTTCTTATGATCTCATGGAAACCAGATTTCATCCTAAAGTGTGTATATTGGCCTTGCACTCAGTCATAAATACAAAGTACATTTAGCAGCTTATAGGTATATGAAACTGGGTGATCGACTCTTGTAAAATAACCGATACTTTGTGGGACTCAGGGTGGGATGGTGCTGGTGGCTATAGCTTCCCCTGGTGGCCAACACCCACACTGCATGCACTCCAAAACAAAAGGCAAGAGAAGACTCCCAGGATCAGTCTCCCCACAGGTTGACCTAGAAATAAGGGACAGAAGGCATCCCTTAAGGTACGTGAGACAAACAGACAAAGTAAGGGACAATCCCTTAAAACATGGGACAGTTGATCGCCCTGAAATGAATTTTACTCCATCTATCTTGTCAGTACGATTTAAAATAAGTACAATAATACAATTGTTTCCCCTGCTTTGTACCTCCACGGTACTGTAATGGTTTGTGCTCAAGCGTGTGGAGTGAACTTGAAGGCACAAGCTTTGGCTCTGAAGGGAGTGCACTAGCATGACTGACACGGACCTTACAAGTTCTCTCTACCTCAGATTTAAACTGAATGTTTGCTTCAAAAAGTGCAGGTTGACGGTAGACATGTCTACATCAAGGCATATTCCCCAAATAGGGAGAGCGTGCAATTCGAACAGACGCCCTTGCAGTACTTACATCATGGAAATTACAAATCTCTGTCCACGTGAAGACTTCATGCGGTGGTGGGTAAACCATGTAGCGTTTCCTCTCCATTGCTACAAATCCCATCAGCTACAAACAAAGCAGATGTTAACATTTCAGACAGATGTAAAGTAGCAGACTCTCAGAATCTCCACCACTCACTAGCCCACACGCACCCCAGCTAAAAGATGAATGAAGACTGTTGACCAATTGAGTTATTCTTTTCTAAGTCTACAATATTGTTCTCCCAAAAAAAAAGAGTTGCACCACATCAGAAACCATCCCAACTCAGGAAGCTGAAAGCCCCTTCCCAGGCATCAAACTACGGGGCAAAAGTAACCATGTGCTCGGAATGGGGAGAATACAAATTAAGTCTACAAAGACCAATATCCACCACCCTATGGCACAGCGCTCTGGCCAGAGTCAGAAAGATCTGAGCTCAAGTCCCAAGAAAAATCAAGGCTGACACTCCAGTAGTAAGGGAGAATAGCAACGTTTCAGAGCTGTTAAATCATGCCTGCATAGGTGTAAAAGATCCCATGGCACTATTTTGAAGAGCAGGGGGGTTATCCCCAGTGCCCCGGTCAACATTCACCCCTCAGGTAACATCCCAAAATAATGATTATCTGGTCATGATCATCTGTTTCTGGGAGTTTGCCGGGTGCAAATTAGCTGCTCCGTTTCTCACATTACAACAGTGACTACACTTCAAAAAGAACTTCATTGGCTGTAAAGCACTTTCGAGACAAGCAGTGGTTGAGTAAAGTGCTATATAAATGCAAGTCTTGCTTTCTCCTAAAAGTTTATATCTCATTATTGTTGTGTATCATGGCCAAAAGAACAGTGGCTTCGGAAATCTGATTGGTCAGATGAAACATATAGTCTTGTCACTAGAATCATGGGGAACTGGTGACACAGTGGTAATGTAATGTGGTCTAGTAATCTAGCAGCCCAGGCTAATGCTCTGGGGTCATGGGCTCAAATCCCACCACAGCAACTGGTGGAATTTAAATCCAATTAATAAATCTGGAATTGAAAGCGAGTGTCAGTAATGGTAACCACGACAACTATCACCAATTGTTGTAAAAACCCACCTGGTTCACCTATGCCCTTTAGGGCCCAGCATTCTTCTGTCCTGTTGGTAGCTCTCTTGTCTCTGAGTCAGAAGGTTGTGGGTTCGAGCCCCACTCCAGAAAACTTGTTATGTGTACAAAGTATGCCCTTTAGGGAAGGAAACCTGCCGTGCTTACCCAGTCTGGCCTACACGTGACTGCAGACCCACAGCCACGCCGTTGCCTCAACTGCCCTCAGAAACGGCCTAACAAACCACTCAGTTCAAGGGCAATTAGGAACAGGCAGGTGACGCTGGCCTTGCCAGCGATGCCCACATCCCTATGAAGGAATAAAGCAAAATATTGGTTGGAAAACCACCACTCAACAACTCCACTCTAGGAAGTACACAGGCTACAATTCAGATTGGATTGGAGACGAGGTTGCAATGGTTGTAAAGAATACAGAAGAAATACAGCAAATCCCAAATTAAAACCAGAGAATGCTGGAAAGTCTGTGGACAGGTAAACAGAGCTGATGCTGAGAGTTGGTGAACTGCCACCAGTGGTGGTAAATGTTGGGGATGCAACAGGTTTTCAGCAAGTAGAGAGGAAGAGGAGGGCAGGGTGAAATATGAAGTCACATGTCAGGGCTACTGATGGCTGCAGATGTAACAGTCTCCCTTACCCTGCTGAAGTATGGCTTGCTGAACTCCACCAGCAGCTCCCTTTTCCAGCTCTCCCCGAAGCCCGGGGGCACGTTGCGGGCCGCGAGTCTCTGCAGGGCCGCCTGCTTGTTCCTCTCGATGCGGGATAGCTGCTCGGGGCTGAGCGGGGAGCTGGGCGGGCTGGCCGCCTCCTCGCCCCCCGGGCCGGCTCTCGGCTTCTTCACGGGCGTCCTCAGGCCACCCTGCTGCTGGGAGCGGAGAGAGAAGCGACGGGTTAGAAGGGCGCAGAGGCGCGGAGCAAGGAGAGGGACAGAGAAGCGGGCCATCGCCGGCGGGAATCCCGTTTCCCATCCGCAGCCCCCGGGCTGGGCAGGAAGGAAGCGAAACCGCGGGAGATACGCGCAAACCCCGCCCCCTACTTGTCGCTACATTCCAAAGCAGCCCCGCCCCCTTAACTCCCATTGGCCGGTGCCCCACCAAACTTTTTTTTTCCTTTCCAGAAGTAAATTTTCCCGCCAACTCTGAATGAGAAAGGAGAAGATATATTATAAACTGCAGTGGATTTTAACACAATTTTATAATATATAAAAAAAACACTTCCCACCATTAATTAAGGTTAAGGAAAATAGCACAAACTTAACCTTTTGAAGAATCTATAAGGAATGACTGCAGGCCAGATAAATTTGCCTCTCACTGACCCCACAACATGAATTTAATGTAAAAAAAATATAAAAACAAAAAAAACTGCGGACGCTGGAAATCCAAAACAAAAACAGAATTACCTGGAAAAACTCAGCAAGTCTGGCAGCAGGTCATTAGGTACCGAGCTAACATTTTGCAGAATCGCAAAGGAATGACTGCAGGTTAAAATGAAGGGGAAAAAATAAATCTGCCCCTAAGATTAAATTCATGTTGTGATAGGTTATGTTTGCGGATAAAATGCAGATTTTTAATTTCTTGTGTGTGTGTGTGTGTAAACCACGCAGTGAGCACCGCCACTTCATTTTAAAACATTTAAGACCAAATGTTTACACTAGGATTTATTGTAACAACTGCAATTAAAACGCCGAAGTTAAGAGGTGGATAGAGAAAAAAAATCCCAATCGGGAATATTTTTTTTTAAAACTGAATCCAAATTACTCAAACCACAAACCACTCCAAAGATAATGTAACGTCTTCAAAAGACAAGGATAGCTAAGCAGGAACTCATACTGCACTCAGAGCAATAAAATACACTGAACTCACTATGCAAAATTTGATTAGTTCACATTAATGCTGCACGAAGAGCACTTATTTTTCTTTTTACCTCCTCTTGGTTTGTTTCCTTCTCATTCTCATTTTCTTCCTCCGAAACTTCAGATAGAGTTCTTTTCTTTGCCGCAGGACCGAAGTAAGATGCAATCGTTTTCTGCCCGATCATTTTAAAGAACCGTTTCCCTCCGAATGAATTAATAATTTCAGAGTTTTGAAAGAACTCAATTCACTCAATCAGCACACACCATACAACCGGTCTAACTAGGCTCCCTGACCAGCGTGGTTCCTTTCGCGCCAGATCCCCAGGGCGGGACGGAAGTTTTTTTTTCTCTCTTAAAACTTTTACCAAACCTCAAATTTCCCCGCCCTCGGAAACTCCGCTAAAATAAAGCAGCAGGGGAAACTTTGTGAATAGAAAGTTCACGCAAAAAAAAAACAGAAATAGAAAACCAAGTCATTTTTTTAAAAAACAATTACTAATTAGTTCACTACTTCACCCCCCCAAAAAAAATTCATTTGACTTCCCTCCTAGGAACCTTACAAGGGGATTCAAACAAGCCTAGAATGTTAATAAAAGAAAGTCCTCGCGTGTTGTGTTTCCAACCTCACGTTTTTCATTTTTTAATCATCTCTTTTCATTACCTTTTCATCAAAGTTTAAAATTTGTTTGTTGTAATCGATAATTTGTAAAGGGAAAAAGTCAGCGGAGGAATTAAAATAACTTTACTTCCAATGAATGTCACATGGTTAGTTATTTATTTGTAAGTACAATAACATTAAACATTGATCCAATTACGTTAATTAACATTAATACAATAAAATTAATGAATTGAGCATTAACTAATGCCCAATTAAATACTGAAGGTGTATTTGTGATACTTTTGGGGGGGGGGTGGTTTATTAGAAAAAGTGCTTCCTCTCCCCCCCCCCCCCCAAAACCCTCCAAAAAAAAATCATATATTAGACAGGATTCATTCATTCATTGCCATTGATTTATTTGGAATGCCCCGGCATGTATTGGGTTAATTTGGAGTAAAGCTGTGCGTTGACTCGTTGATCCACGTCACGTACTGCGCTACAGGAAGTAGGAAGTGAGCAGTTTACAAAGTGTGGTTGTGCTGAGTATTGGCTGGAAGATGTCGGAAGATAAGTTCTGCTGAGATG
Organism: Carcharodon carcharias; assembly: GCF_017639515.1. Taxonomy (NCBI): domain Eukaryota; kingdom Metazoa; phylum Chordata; class Chondrichthyes; order Lamniformes; family Lamnidae; genus Carcharodon; species Carcharodon carcharias. The sequence goes on along the minus strand of NC_054479.1, from coordinate 16,602,292 downwards.
AGGATTTAGCTTAATGTACACAATAACAGCTTTGCCATAACCGTAGTTTTAATCGTTTCAAATCTTTAGCAGTCAAAATCATAAGTGGGCTTATTCTGGAAAAGGACATGTTTCATCTGTCCAATTTCAGTTCAGAATAACCATGATTGCTGGCCAATAATCCCCACTGAACAGTGGAGATGTATAAAAACAGGATTGGGTTGAGCTGATGCCTCCCACAGTTGTTAAGTGTGAATGGTAGAGGTAGTGGGGACTGTGCCACTTAAGGTGTGATGATGGCTTCAGGAGGCAGTGTTGGAGAAACAAACAAAGCTAGACACAGCATTGAAGTGGGATAGACTATTGTCAAGTATGTTTATAATGTGCTTATGCTGTCTTCTAAGTAGGCGCTGCTAAAGGTAACATCACCTCAATACTACCCAGTGTATTGTGTGTGTGACCAGAGACAGTGATGGACAAGTTTGTGATTAAGCAATCAAAGAACTCTGACGATCACAAATTAAAACAGCGTGAAGTAAAATGCCGGAAGGACCACCAAGTGGTAGATTTGAGAGATGAAAGTCCAAGGAAGAAACTGAAAAGCAGGACGGAAGGAAGTGAAGAAAAAGAACCTCCGCCCCTCTTATCTGAGCAGGAATCGGTGAGAGATGTTGAATATTCCTGGAAGCGACTGAGAACTGAGGGGCTGAATTGTGATTATACCAAAATCTTCAGCAAGCCTGAGGCAGATGACATATTCTTGCAATTGGAGAAAGTGCTGGAGTATTTTTCAGGTACAGATTAAGACAATGGAGTGGGAAAAATTGTTTTTCCCAAAAATATACTTTATTCATAACATTTGTAAAAGTAGATTCCAAAACATTTGAAATTGAATATTGCAGGAAGTATAATAAGAGTTCAACTTTTTGCCATACAGCATGTTCCACTCTGAGGTGCCTCAATATGATTTTAATACACTGATATTTATAATATATATTCCATGTCAGGCGCATAACCCATGGGGTTCTACACAGTTTCCAGCCCCTCGGTACATTATGGCTGAAAGGTCTTAGACAGCCACCTTTCCCCATTGGGCCTTTGCAGTGGCTGCCCCAAGCTTTAGTGCGTCCCTCAGCATGTAGTCCTGGACCTTGGAATGTGCCAGTCTGCAACACTCGGTCATGGACGACTCTTTGCGCTGGAAGGTCAACAAGCTTCGGGCAGACCAAAGAGCGTCTTTCACTGAGTTGATGATCCTCCAGCTGCAGTTGATGTTTGTCTCGGTGTGTGTCTCTGGGACCAGCCTGTAGAGCACAGAGTCCTGTGTCACCACGCTGCTCGGGATGAACCTGGACAGAAACCACTGCATCTCTCTCCAGAACTTTTTTGCAAAGGCACATTCTAGAAGGAGGTGGAAATTGTTCTCCCCTGCCCCCCAACCACAGCTGCCTCCAAGGGCAACGTGTGAAGGGATTGAGACTCCGGGTGTGTAGGAAGGATCTGACAGGGAGGGCCTTTCCCATCACCAGCCAAGCTACATCTTGGTGCTGGTTTGAAAAGTCTGGTGATGAGTTTGACAACCTGCTCAGGGAACCATCCATCAAACAGATCTACCATTTCCTTTTCCCCCAGGGCCTCTTGGACATTGTGTGGACCACTGCCTGATGTAGTGGGAGGAACTTACAAAAGCACAGTTCCCTTTAAACAAGAATGTACTGTGAGCAGCAACCCTGGCTCACTGACTATCAGGCTGCCTTTTTTCTGAACCAAATGGAAGTTGGGCCAGAAAAGTTGGTAACAGCTCATTTTCAAAAGCTTCTATTTGAGCTAGTTCCACAATGAATGTCAGTGCTGTATAATCAGCTGTGTTTACAATGCAGGGGAGATTGGCCTTCCTAACGTGCATTCAGCCCATCTAAATTCATGCACCTGCAAAGATCTTTTAAGTAGTTCTTCTTGTATTGTTCAATTGTTTCTGGAGTTATTACAGGTTTCCTCCTTCAGTACCCTTTCTCGTTCTGCTGGACAGCTTTCTGGTCTATTGCATCTTGTTAAACACCAGAGTGTGTACACATATGCAATTGTAACAGTGCAGGATCAGGTCTTTATTGGGACAACATATTTCACAATTCTAGTATGAGTAAAGGCTATGCAATGCTTCATTCGCAGCTCCCACCAAAAAATCATCATAAAACAGATACATACAAGCGACAGCAGAATAACATGTGTTCTGTAATATGCACTTAGCCTCTCTCAATCTCTTTTAATCATTCTGTTAGCATGATTATGTTGCACTCTCAAACCCTTCCCTCATTTTACTGTTTAAAAAAAACAAACCCCCACAAGTTAACAGATGAGTGAATGTCACACATTCTGTCACCCCCCCCTTACCTGAGAAAATATCCTGCTGACAAGCTTGCCTAAATGATGCATCCATGGTTAGCAGAAAGCTCTTACAGAGAAAATAGGAGTAGGCCATTCGGCCCTTCGAGCCTGCCCCACCATTCATTATGATCATGGCTGATCATCCAACTCAATAGCCTGCTCCCGCTTTCTCCCCATATCATTTGATCCCTTTTGTCCCAAGAGCTATATCTAACTCCTTCTTGAAAACATACAATGTTTTGGCCTCAACTACTTTCTGTGGTAACGAATTCCACAGGCTCACCGCTGTCTGGGTGAAGAAATATCTCATCTCAGTCCTAAGTGGTCTACCCCATATCCTCAGACTGTGACCCCTGGTTCTGGACTCCCCCACCATCGGGAACATCCTTCCTACATCTACCCTGTCTAGTCCTGTTAGAATTTTATAGGTTTCTACGAGATCCCCCCCTCATTTTTCTGAACTCCAGCGAATATAATCCTAATCGACTCAATCTCTCCTTTATGTCAATCCCGCATCCCAGGAATCAGTCTGGTAAACCTTCACTGCACTCCCTCTATAGCAAGTACATCCTTCCTCAGATAAGGAGACCAAAACTGCAAACAATATTCCAAGTGTGGTCTCACCAAGGCCCTGTACAATTGCAGCAAGACATCACTGTTCCTGTACTCAAATCCTTTTGCGATGAAGGCCAACATAGCCTTCTTTACCGCCTGCTGCACCTGCATGTTTACCTTCAGCAACTGGTGTACAAGGATACCCAGATCTCGTTGCACATCCCCCTGTCTCAATTTATAGCCATTCAGATAATAATCTGCCTTCCTGTTTTTGCTACCAAAGTGGATAACCTCACATTTATCCACATTATACTGCATCTGCCATGCATTTGCCCATTCACTCAGCTTGTCCAAATCACACTGAAGCACCTCTGCATACTCCTCACAGCTCACCCTCTGACCCAGCTTTGTGTCATCTGTAAATTTGGAGATATTACATTTAATTTCCTCATCTAAATCATTAATACATATTGTGAATAGCTGGGGTCCCAGCACCAATCCCTGCAGTACCCCACTAGTCACTGCCTGCCATTCAGAAAAAGACCTGTTTATTCCTACTCTTTGTTTCCTATCTGCCAACCAGTTTTCTATCCATTTCAATGCACTATCCCCAATCCCATGCACTTTAATTTTACATGCTAATCTCTTGTTGGCCTTTGTCGAAAGCCTTCTGAAAGTCCAAATAAACCACATCCACTGGCTCCCCCTCATCAACTCTACCAGTTACATTCTCGAAAAATTCCAGTAGATTTGTCAAGCATGATTTCCCTTTCATAATTCCATGCTGACTCTGTCCGGTTCTGCCACTGTTTTCCAAGTGCTCAGCTATTAAATCTTTTATAATGGACTCTAGAATTTTCCCCACTACTGACATCAGGCTGACTGGTCTATAATTCCGTTTTCTCTTTACCTCCCTTTTTAAATAGTGGGGTTATATTAGCTACCCTCCAATCTGTAGGAACTGTTCCAGAGTCTATAGAATTTCATAAGATGACCACCAATGCATCCACTATTTCTAGGGCCACTTCCTTAAGTACTTGGATGTAGATAATTAGGCTTCGGATATTTATCGGCCTTCAATCCCGTCAATTTCCCCCAACACCATTTCCCTACTAATACTGATTTCTTTCAGTTCCTCCCGCTCACTAAACCCTGTGTTCCCCAATATTTCTGGTATGTTATTTGTGTCCTCCCTTGTAAAGACAGAACTAAAGTATGTATTTAGTTGGTCAGCCATTTCTTTGTTGCCCATTATAAACTCCCCTGTTTGACTGTAAGGGACCTACATTTGTCATCTTCAATCTTTTTCTCTTCACATACCTATAGAAGCTTTTACAGTCAGTTCTTATGTTCCCTGCAAGCTTACCCTCTTACTCTATTTTCCCCTTCTTAATCAATCCCTTGGTCCTCCTTTGCTGAATTCTAAAGTGCTCCCAATCTTCAGGTCTGTTGTTTTTTTCTGGCCAATTTGTATGCCTCTTCCTTGGATCTATTGCATTAATTTCCTCTTTAACCAGCAATGCGACTCCATCGCCTTTTCCTTTTTGTCTGTCCTTCCTAAATACTGAATACCCCTGGATGTTCAGTTCCCATCCCTGGTCACCCTGCAGCCATGTCTCCATAATCCCGACTATATCATATCTGTTTCGATCTATTTACGCAGTTAATTCATCCACTTTATTGCGAATGCTCCTTGCGTTAAGGCACAAAGCCTTAAGGCTTTTAGCATTACTTGTCCGGTTCCCACTATTTTTCACTGAGGCCCTGGTTTGATTTTTGCCCTTGATTTCTCTGCCTATCACTTTTCTTATTCCCTCTTTTGTTCTTGTCCTAGATTCCCCTTCCCCTGACTCCTTGCATAGGTTCCCATCCCCCTGCCATTTTAGCTTAAATCCTCCCCAATCACTTTAGCGAATATTCCCCCTAGGCATCAGTCCCCATCCTGCCCAGGTGTAACCTGTCCAATTTGTACTGGTCACACTTCCCCCAGAACCGGTCCCAATGTCCCAGGAATCTGAAACCCTCCCTCTCACACCATCTCTTTAGCCACATATTCATCCAATATATTCTGCTATTTCTACTCTGACTAGCATGTGGCACTGGTAGTAATCCTGAAATCACTACCTTTGAGGTCCTACTTTTCAACTTGCTTCCTATAATTCTCCCTATATTCTGCTTTTAGGACCTCATCCTTTTTTTACCTATGTCGTTTGTACCAGTGTGTACCATGACCACTGGCTGTTCACCCTCCCCCTTCAGAATATCCTGTAGCCGCTCTGAGACTTCATTGACCCTAGCACCAGGGAGGCAACATACCATCCTGGAGTTTCATTTGTGACCACAGAAACATCTGTCTATTCCCCTTACATTTGAATCCCCTATAGCTATTGCATTCCCACACTTTTTACTCCTCCCCTGTGCAGCAGAGCCAACTGTGGTGCAATGAATTTGGCTATTGGTGCTTTCCCTGAGAGGCCATTCCTCCCAACAGTATCCAAAGCAGTATATCTGTTTTGCAGGGGAATAGCCACAGGAGATTCCTGCACTGCCTGCCTAGTCCTCGTGCTCTGCCTGGTGGTCACCTATTCCCTTCCTGCCTGTGGACTCTTAACCTGCAGTGTGACCACCTCTCTATATGTGCTATTCACGATATTCTCCGCCACGCGGATGCTCCACGTGTCCCCAGCCGCCGCTCCAGCTCTGAAACACGGGCTTCCATATGTTGGCCCTGGGCACTGGAAATGTTCCTGGCTTCCCAAATAGAGCAGGAGGAGCACACCACATCTTTGAGCTCTCCTGCCATGACTTCCCCCTTTAAATTAAATTAAACCTTTTGGAAGATACTTAATATCAAATAATATCAATTACTCTAGGGCCCATCTTCCCTGCTCCTCGAAACAGAATATAGCCCTTAGAAACTGCTGAAGCCAAAAAAAAGACCTTTAAAAACTATAAGCGATAAAAGTAGTAAATACTTACCCGACCATACTCATGGTACTCAAAGGATCACCTTGTTCCCTCCTCACCTCCTCCCTCAGTCACCAAACTCCAACTTAAGCAATCTACTGTAGCCCACAGCAGCACTTCAGTGCAGACAAAGTTAGCACTGTAAGATGGCCTGTTTTTGTACTCTCTGAATCTAGCCTCTGAAAACCTGTTTAAGCCAGTTCTCTAATTAACTAGTTGTAGCTGCAAGCAGAGCCTGTTTAAACCCTGTTTTAAAGCTGGCCTATAACTAGTTAATTATGAAATTAAAGAGAGACTAGACTTTAGATAGAAATTAACCCTTAAATTCCCTCAGTCACCAAACTCCAACTTAAGCACTCTACTGCAGCCCAGAGCAGCACTCCACAATGCAGACTTTTTTTTTAACTCATTTGTGTCCCCGGGATGTAGAGGTTACTCTGGTATTGTGAACTCTCATTCCTACACGTTTGGTGCAGCGTGAAGAGGAATTTCCAGATATCGTTCCTGTGGTCCCTCGTCTCACTTTTTCAACTGAGAATAATGTTTCAGATTTATCGTCTTCCATTTTTATTGGCCTTATAAGATCATCTTCAAAACCTTTTTGTGGTTTGAAAAGCTTGACTGCCTTCTAAGTGACGGTTTTGTGTGTCAGTAATTGGACCCCTGAGGAAAGGTTAATGCAGCACAGTCTATTTTCTTTGGAAAAGAAACTCGGAACGGATCAAACTGCAAGTTTCAGCACCAGGAAGGCAATTGATAAAGTTGCCCCAGTTGGGTAAATACTGTGATCTCTGTGTCTTTACTCATTCCTTTGCTGAAAATTGTTTTTTCTTCAAGGTGAACAGACCAAAGTACAGGTGTTTGGGAAATGGCATAATATTCCACGCAAACAGGTGACGTACGGCGACCTTGGTCTGACCTACACATATTCAGGGGTGACCCTGGCCCCCAAACCTTGGCTTCCTGTACTGGAGATGATAAGAGACAGAGTCACGCAGGCTACAGGGCACACGTTCAACTTTGTGCTGATCAACAGGTGAACATTCAAAGACAGCAGAGTGGGAAGGGAAGGGAAGGGGAGGGGAGGGAAAGAAAGGGGATGAAGGCAATGGGCTGAGGTGATTTGATAAGACTGATTACTGGCAGCAAACTGAGGCTCCAATTTGCAGTGAGGCAGAACAGCAAGTGGCTGATCCATTCCAGCAGTTCACCACACAAGAATTCCTGATATTGACTATATCGGGGCTAGGTATTTTTCCAATGAGGAAGGTAGTATCTGAGTGGAAAAAAAAGTTATATTTGCATAGTGCTTTTCATGACCTCAGGATGTCCCAAGGTGCTTTACAGTCAATAAAGCACTTTTGAAAGTGTAGTCTTTATTGTAATATAGAAAACGCAGCAGCCAGTTTGCACATAGCAAGCTCCCAAAACAGCGATGTGATAATGACCAAATAATCTGGTTTTTCTGATGGTGATTGAGGATAAATCTTGGCCAGAACACTGCAATGCAGCATTCCTTCTGCACTGGGAGTGTGGGCCTTGTTATGACTGAGTGAGGAGGGATAAACTGGCTTCCCTTTATTCAGCCTCCTCGGTTGGTGGCAACAAAGGTTTTTTTAAAAAAAAACTTTGCCTGTAAGTGCCTTTTCCAATCCAAATGTATTTACTTTTTTTAATAAGGAGCCAATCAAACCAGGTTTTCTTGAGTCAAAGTTAGAGCAAGTTTGAGATACTAAACTTGATTTTAAAAAAAACGGTGTGATGACACACGCGCACACACACACAGTAAGAAATGTTAGAGTCCAAATATAAGTTAAAAGAATATACAATTAAGTCCTTTGCTTGTCCTTAGGGCGTAGATTGCTGAATGTTGTAGCCATTTGAAATTAGCTTGTTTCCTTTTAAATTCCTGGAGTTGAATTGAAGTAACTGCATTTTGCTGGAGACAATTTCCTTCCTTTTAATTCCATGATCCGTCTCCCAGTAATCGTGCCTTAACTTCTGACTCGGGGCAGGTGAGTATAGTGCAGTGCAGTGGGCTCTTGAGGCCTTGAGTCTGGGGAAAATAAGCCATGCCCCCTCTGTATGACACTAGCTGCTGTAGTGCAGGTAGGTTTAAAGGTCCCAGCCACTTTGAGAAGCCAGGTAGAAGATAAGTACACAGAACGGAGAGGGAGTGGGGGAGAGCAGTTGGCTTGTAGGGGTGGGGGGGGGGGCGGTGGTTGTCGGATGTGTCAGGGAGGGGTAGGATGAATAGGGTGAGGTGTTGGGTAGCCAGCCAGTGGGGGAGGGTAGGATGGGTCAGGGAGTAGGGGGTAGGGATTCAGTGCTATAGTTACCCAGGGTTTATAAATGGTTTTAACCCTTCTAACTTTCCTAGGTAACTATTCTGCTAAGAGAGTCAGAACCATCTGTAGTCTGATTTAAATCCGAGTTTCAGATGGTTTCCAGTGCAGGATAATTGTCCATCGGAAGTTTGAACTTCCTGGGCAATTCCCGTGCAGCCCTTGTGTGGGGACTTCTAGGGGTTTCCCCAGTGCATCTTCTGGGGTACCTCCTAGGTACGACCCCCACCATCCGGAGAGCGGAAGCTCTGGGCTATTACTTATTTCATTGCTGCTGGATGGCTGCCTTATTTACTTATATAAGGTACTGTTGTCTAAAAGCAAATTGCTTTGTGAAAGAGTTTTAAGATGTTAGTGCTACATAAATTCTCCATTCCTTCCAGAAAGACTAAAGAAAATTAATGATTGTTCCCATGAAGCTCTTCTGATGGTTTAAGAATCAGATTGATGCAGAGCCATATAGAATGAGAGATAACAAGCAAAATACGGATGCTGGAAATCTGAAACGAAGAACAGAAAATGCTGGAAAAATTCAGTAGATCTGGCAGCATCTATGGGGAGAGAAACAGAGTAGTTAACGTTTCGAGTCCAATGTGACTTCTTCAGTTCCGATGCTGCCAGACCTGCTGAGTTTTTCCAAAGCTTTGTTTTTATTATAGGAGAGACTTGGGTTCAACCTTTGGTTTGTGTCAAGTCAGCTGATTTCAGCCAGGGGGCATTCGAGACGCTTACCCAGCCTCTGAGTTCAGAGCAAGTTTAAACACTCCTGGATGCTCACTCCTGATCACTACATGATCTCTGAAGGAAGTGCATGTGCGTGAACCTCTGATCTATCCCTGACTCTCCTAATTCTCATTTACATGCTGCCTCTTGGTGACATCATCTGGGAATATATTGACATATTCCACATGAACGTTGATGACACCCAGCTCTATCTTACCACCGCCACCCTCCACTGCCTCTGATTTGTCGGACTGCTTTTGCAACAATCATTACTGGATGAGCACAAATTTCTTCTAACTAAATATCGGGAAGACCAAGGCCATGTGTTTTTTTTTTTGTCCCTGCCACAAACTCTGTTCCCTAGCCACCAACTCCCATCCCTCTTCGCAACTGAGACTGAGCCAGACCACATGTGAGTTTGGTGTTGTATTTGAACACAAGATGAGCCTCCAACCACAATCCTGCATTCTTCCCTTGTAATATTGCCTAGCTCCTCTCCTGCCTCAGCTTATCTGCTGCTGAAACCCTCATCCATATCTTTGTTCCCTCTAGACTTGACTATTCAAATAACTCCGTCTCCCATCTCCCACTCTACATAAACTTGAGCTCATTCCAGAACTCTACTGCCTGTGTCCTAACTCACATCAGGTCTGCTTATCTATTGTCATTATGCTAACTGACCTACATTAGCTACTCTGGCAATGCTTCAGTTTTAAAAAATTCTCACCATTGTATACAGATCCCTCCATGACTTTGCCCTTCCCAACTCTGATATATGGAATGGGAGTTACAATTTTCACCCTCGTGAGAGCTTGTATCACAATCCAGCCACTGGCAGATATGTCAGACTAATCTTCCGTCCTTCACCCACAGGTACAAAGATGGAAGTGATCACATGGGGGAGCATCGTGATGATGAGAAGGAGCTGGAGCCCCTCAGCCCTATCGCCTCGGTTTCCTTTGGTGCCTGCAGGGACTTCATCTTCCGTCACCGAGACTCACGGGGGAAAAGTGCAACACGCCACCTGGAACCAGTGAAGCTGCTTCTTGGCCATGGCAGCCTGCTGATGATGAACTACCCAACAAACATCCACTGGTACCACAGCCTGCCAGTCCGCAAGAAAGTGCTCATGCCCAGGGTCAACCTGACCTTTCGCAAGGTTCAGCCTCCACTGAAAAATTGAGATTTATCCACCCCACCCCCCCACCGCACCACAGTGACTGCTGTTATGAGGAAGAGATTTTTTTTTTGTTCCATTTTAGTTTTCTCTATTTCTTTTTAAGCTGCTGGGTTTAGGGTTACTGCCACCAACAGGCCTTGGCCCATCAGTATTGGCTGATGAGTCTTAAAACCAGCCCCTGTCTTCTGTCTCAGGTGGATGTAAAAGATCCCATGGTACGATTTTGAAGAAACGGGTAGGGTAGGTGATCTCCACTCTCCTGGTCAATATTTAATCCTTCAACCAACATCACAAACAGCTCAGTTCAATCAATGTCACGTTGCTGTTTAGTGGGATCTTGCTGTGTGCAAAATGGCTGCCCTTTTCCTGCATAGTGACTACACTACAAAAGTACTTAATGAGCTGTAAAGGGCTTTGCAACATCCTGAGATTGTGAAAGCTGCAATGCAAGTATTTTTTCATAAGTAATTATCCACCAGTGATGTAATTATGGAGGGTTTCACATCTCACCATCAAGCCTGTCAGTCTGACATTTCATGCACTTTATGGCAGGATGCATTGTAAGTGGTATTGAGTGGGAAACTTGTATGATTTTTATGCCTAGCTCCATAACCATCGCCCAGCTACACAGAGACCGATAGTAGCATCCCATGTGTTGACACAGCTGATCCAGCAGATTAAGAGTCAAGCCTAGGACTCTTTGGATTTGTAAGACCATCTACACTGGGTGAGGGTCAGTTTCGAAACCCATAAAAGTTGCATTATGGAATTCAAATAAGAATCTGGTCTCCTCACCGATCATTTCTGTTCAAGGACAGGTCTCTACATTGGTAATGTAGCCTTGTCCTGGGATTCCCTAGGTTCTCTACTGGCTATAACTGGAGTGAGTGCAGGCCTAGTATTACCATTGTCAGGCTGGAGGAGAGGCACAGTTGGTTGGAGCATGAGTTTTCAGCATTGGGATATGCAAATTTCCAGCAGAGTTGTTGGATCATGATCAACAATGGAAATGTTGGCCAGTTTTTCCCCTCCCTAGCATAGAGGCATATTGTAGCAATCCAACTGTTGTCCCAGTTGAGATCCGTTAACTCACTGCATAACTGAGGATTGAGACCATGGATTAACTCAGCCAGTCAAACATTAAATGCAGGCCACTAACAGAACATTCTTATAGATTGAGAAAATCTAACTAAAATATTCTTAGGGTAAGGGGTCAGCTAATTACGACCAAGACGAGAAATTTCTTCCCTCAGAAGGTTGTACAATTCTCTACCCCAAATGCTCAATCGTTGAGCATATTCAAGGTTGAGATCAGTAAGATTTTTGGACACAGGATATGGGGATAAGGCAGAAAGTGGAGTCGAAGGAAAAGATTAGCTATGATCTCATTGAACGGCAGGACAAGTGAGTCATTCTGCTCTTACGTAAAAGACTAGCACCCATTGTGCAGGAGACCATCAAGGTTGAACAGTAAAAGATGCTGGAACAAGAGGCAATGAATAGGTAGCATTAGGTTTGAAAAATATAATCCTAGGAATAAAAAGACTGAAGGAGGGAGTTCCATAACTTGGCAGTGCTGGAGAATGAGTTTGAACAGGACAGTGTCCAAAGCATAACTTATCACACAATAAGGAGTTTAGGAGGAGCAAGGGGAAGTTCAGAAATATTGATAAAATACATATCAACTCCACACTAAAATGGAGATTTGCTGTTAGCCCAAAGAAAATTTTAATTAATTTGTCAGACAGAAAAGTAATAAAACACTTGGAAAATACTTTCTCCTGCAACCATTTCATTCATATATACATATACACACATGTACAATTAAATGAGTTAGTGCAAAAATTGCTTTCTTTTCATACAGTTTCTTGTTTATACAATCAGAACTTCACATTATTTTCTCACAAAATATTAAAAATCAAATATCTGAATTTTCCCACTCCATCTCGCATATTGGAACAACAGATGCACAACCTCTGTTATACCTTCAGGGATGATTAACTGGTACATCAACAGTTAAGGCAGGGCCTGACCCTGAAGACGATCTACTTGGGTTAGATGGTAAGGTGTGATTGGGCGCGTAGCATATTTGAGGCACTTGCCTCATAATCTGGCCTTTCTCACACCTCCACGTATAGTGGCTGTGCATCAGGCTCCTCCATCATTCCTTTGATGCATCTCTGTAGGACAGCACTGACCTTACAATGAGTATTTCAGGGGCAGGACTGTTGCCTACAATGAAGGGCCCAAACTCAACCATTAACAAACCTTGGCTCCCAATCACCACCATGGAAGTTTTTGGTGGCTTTAGAAGGTCATTCTTACTCCTTCCCCCATCCAGCAGACATGCAATAAAGTACAAAATAAAGCAGACTTTCTGTCATCATACAAAAACACTAAGGGCACTTTGAGGAGTCCTCATCCTCGATTCAATACAGAAACAGCTACAGCACATGATCCATAACCTAAGTCTTTGGGATAAACACAAACTCTGCTCAGGTGAATGGAACAGAGCTGGGATTTCAGGCTACTGTCATGTATTTAACAAGGTATGGAAACAGTAACACCGAGACAAGGTCTTAGATTAGCCTTCCAGCCGAGCCATTTACAAATTAAACGAGGAAGCACCTTTTCATACTAAGGACGATGGAAACCTGGAACTCACCCTCCCAGAAAGGCCGATAGTCTTGCAAGTTCTAATTGACAGTGATAGATTTTCGTTCATTAAGGTTAGCAAAGGATAGCAAAAGAGCCAACATAGCTGCAGATCAGCCATGATCTAACTGAATGACAGAACAGGTGTAAGGGCTGAATGGCCTGCTCCAGTTCTTTTGGGACAGGTTTAAGGCAGCCAGAAAGCTGTAGTGTTGAATTTAAAATACAAAATGGACTGGAACCAGCCAGCTGGACTTTGTCTTTTCCAACCCAGATCACATTCCTAGATCAGATTAGATTCAACCAATAGACACTGATCACATTCATCTCTTCCATATTTAATTGAAAGTTTAAATAAATGATTATAGCAACACTTCTTTAATGTAACCCCGTTTCATCCGTTTATGAGTTAGTTTAGTAAATCTACTGACAGGCATAGTATAGACTGCACCCAAAAAGTCCAACTGTAGGTGGACAGGAATGGAGCCCCACACTGTTCATCCATTTTAGTAGGGAAGGCTTTTGAGGAATAATGCAAATCCCTTTACTTTGCTGAAAGTGTTAGTATCAGAACATAATCTGGCAGACTGTTCATGGCGGATAGTATCACAAATATATCCTATCCAACATGCCGTACCCCTGAATTGTCTCCCGATCCCCCACCAACCCTCTGAGGTAAATACATCACCCAACGGAAAATGTGAGGCCCAATCCCTACTCTCTATAAAGCCTGCTGATCCAGGTTGGAACAACCCTGATTTGCAATTCAGTGATGCATGTCTGGTGAAAACTACCAGGCCCAGCTATGGGCAAAGACTAAGTAAGGTACTGGAGAATGGTCAGCATTTATGGACCCATATACCCAAGAATCCTTGGGGCAGGAAAGAGAAAACTGGGGACAGAGTAACAAGGGAAGCTAGTTAATGCAAAACACAGTGAGTGTCTGCAGGTTGCATGATCATAGAGAATGTCACTGCCAAGCCAGATCCAGTCCACGCAGACGGACTTTATGGTGGGGGAGCGAGGTCACTGAGTAGCAATCACCAGCAGGAACCTTGACCCAAGGGAACTGAAGTCAACTGTAACCATCCAAACGAAGGTCAGTTAATTTGGTCCACTCAATCTGGGGCTTTCTTGGTATTTATGGTTCAGACCCACACTCGATTTGTCAACTGAGCAACGGGGAATGCACCTTTTCTTATTCCAACCCTGTCTGTACAACAGATCCTTTATTACTCACAACTTTATCCAGTCTAATATCACAAAACACCCTGGAAATTACTGATATCGATGGCTTAGGCGAGGGTACCTCACTTTAATACCGAACTTATACTTTTGTTATATAGTGGTTAAAAAATAAAATTAAGGTAGTGGAAATATTGTGCGTGAAAAGCTCGCCGGAACAAACACCCATTCAACCTGAAGCCTTCCACCACTTTTGCGTGTGACACTTTGTTGCACTGTGTGCCACATTCTACCATAGCTGCCTGTTTATGACCCAGTGAGATTGACCCTTCAACTCTCACACCATGAAATGTGTTTGTGGAGTACAGTACACAGGCTCCCTAACACCCTCGCCCCCTGAATGGTAAACACAATGCTGTATAACACCCCCCACCCCCATTTTCCTGACTATTCAAAGAGGTTCAGTATCTCAGGCTCTGGAGGAGCTATTCAACCATGAGAGGCATCAAAGTCAAGCTCTGGTTCTTAACCACTATATCTACAACCCACTACACTCACAGCCCATTGTACACATACATACGTCGTTCTAGGAGAAGTGAACAAGAGCCGGAAATCTGGATAATTTCGTCCCGTCAGTGGGAATGCAAGGTTAAACTGTGGCTCTGCCCTGTCTGAAACCAGCTAATTGAGCTCAGAGCAGCAATGGAATGTGGATTGCTTGGCTCAGCACACCACCATGCAATGCCTTTATCCACCAGTGCTCTTAATGGGGAAATCAGATGATAAGCAGACTTGGCAACTTAGCTGGTCCCATTAACAGCATAAAGCAACAGATCGGTACACAGCTTCACCCAAATTATAAACAGACTTTATGCATGTTGAAGAGTCTCCCATGAGAAAGGATTCAGAAGCGCTAATTAAGGGGGATACAAGGGGCACACCAATTTGTATAGAATAAATAAAAATTGCCAACCAAATTTGAAATGAAACAGAAGACAGCCAACGAAAAAGGCACGTTCTGTACATCTCCTGAACATGGACAACAGTGCTGAATAAGACTTGGTGCCAATACAAATCAACCCATGGATGAAGGAAAGTTTAAAAAAGACGCTGGGTGGGCTGCTCTCACCTGTGCAAGCATACTTACTGCCATCATGCAGTCAGTGGCAGTAAGTGCTTTATGTATCTTCTGATTGAAGGAGGAGGTCTAAAAGTGCCAGGCTAAAAGAAATGGGTGGATTACCGACTCAATTTTCCCCTCTTTCCAACTCAGGGGTGGTGAGACCAATAGTTGTCCAGCCAAAACCAGGCATCAAACTTGGTTGTCCCGGCCCAGAAGCTTAGCAATTCTGTCTCTCCAAGCCTGACTTGTTCTACTATCCAGTTAACAGGACAGAGGCCCTAATAAAAATGACCCAAGGTTTATTTTTGTTATATCTGAGTGTTTCAGGTTGGCGGAACTTTTACCCCTACAATAAGGGACTCATTTCTTGTTAATTTTCACAGGTACTCCATGCAATCAGAAAACCATGTCTGACTCCTCTGAGTACTCGCAAGGATTCAGTTATCAGCATGATTGCATTGAGATCTGCACCCTCTGGAAAAAGTGGTGAAAATCACTTTGGTGGTTGACAATTATGTTCAGGGACTGTATCAGCACCCCTCCAGTCACATTTCATGGCAGTGAAAATAACACATGAGCAATTTAGTACATCACAATTCGCATGATCTGTCATGTTCTTGAACCCATTTCTTCTAGACGCTCCTCTCCTGAAGGTGTCAATGCTTGCTGAGACATGGTCCCATAGGCACTGGCGATCCTACAATACCTCACCTGAGTCCTTACTGTACAAATCTCAATAGTGAGTGCGAGTAGATTATCTGACGGGGTGGGTGCACCATGATCTAGTCCTAACCTGACAGCCTCTCAATCCAATGGCTGTTAATTAGAACCTAAATTTTTGCCCTCCCTGTACAGGGTAATTGTAGCACCTCTACTATCGTCTGTGTTGGAATTAGCACAGACTGGAGAGCGAACCTGGGACCATCTGTATATGCAGTGTATGCACCCACTAAGTCTTTAAGGGAGCTTCTTCAATCTTTCATTAAAATCTCCACACTATGCCTGTGACTGACAGTTATGGCTCTTTTGAGAGTTGAGTCATGACTGCAGCAATATTCTACTTGCTAGTACCCACAAAATGTGATTGTTCCAACCTGGATTTATGTATGTGGTTGATTTGATATCTCACTTTAGGATTTCAATTCAATAATCCAACATGACATTGCTGAGCTGACCCTGGCTTTTCTCTGCAATAACATTGCACATATTCTCAATTGCTTCAAGCGCACAGTCAAAGTTCATAAATATATAACCATTATGCCCTTTATGGAACTGTTATCGTTTGCTATGGAATAAAGTGGCAAATTAATATTTTAAAAATACAACAGACCTCTTGATCTTTTGGTTCACTGCACAAATATTGACTTGGGTATCTGGGTGAGTTAAAACTTGGGCTCCAGATCCTTTCAACTATTGGTTTCCTCTAAAACCCATGAAGATTATTTGTCCCTTTACAGCACCAGCCAAATGCCCAGCTATGCCCAGTCGCTCACTCCTCCGGCCCGAACTCGCGACTTGCTCGCCTCACCAGAGGCCTAACTCGCTCGTAGAAAAGCAAATAGGCGTTGGAGGCAAGGACTTCCTGTGGGTTGGCTCTGCGCACTGTGTCATCAGATATCCACAGCCACTGGTTGCTCACTGCCGCCGGGTTCTTTGAGGTGGATGGCGAGCGGCGGTAGGTCACAAAGTGGCCCGAGTGTATGTCACCGTGATGGACAACCACAGACATCAGCCGGAACAAGTACATTGACGAGCTGTGGGAATAAAGCAAAGCATTGAGCTCACACTGGACAGAAAGGTTATCTTTTTCCTTCCCCCTCCCCTGCTCTGATGTACACTTATTCAGTGGGCGTCCTATTGCAATATCTTGCCAAAATGCACACTCTCAATGCATGAACCTAAATATTCAACAACAGGGAGTGTTGGAGGAATAAAATATCTTACTATCAGTACTTGGCTTGGTCGGTATTATCACTCTATTGCCCATCTTTAGTGAAAACCCAATCTTGGTAGAGGCAAAATATTTTGTTCAGCAAATAGGAATGTTGTTTCTGACAAAAGTCATACAATTTCTTTGATAGATATTTTATTTCTTGCATAAGAATGATGTGCACTAGCAGGAAATGGAAAGTGATGTACAATAATCACAGTATGATATAGCACAGAAGGCCATTCGGCTCATCTTGCCTGTGCCAGCTCTTTGAAAGAACGAACCAATCAATTACTCCCACTCACTTGTTCTTTCTCGGTAGCACTGGAAAATTTTTCTTTTCACGTAGATACCGAGATCATCTCAGTAATTATAATTTGTCATTAGAGGAAGCATTACTATTTATTTTATTCATTGACGGGATGTGGGTTTTGCTGGCTGGGCCAGCATTTATTGCCCATCCCTAATTGCCCTTGAGAAGGTGGTGGTGAGCTACCTTCTTGAACCGCTGCGGTCCCTGTGGTATTGGTACACCCACTGTGCTGTTAGGAAGGGAGTTCCAGGATTTTGACTCAACGACAGTGAAGAAACAGCGATATATTTCCAAGTCAGGATGGTGAGGGGCTTGGAGGAGAACTTCCAGGTGGTGGTATTCCCATCTTTCTGCTGCCCTTGTCCTTCTTGATGGTAGTGGTCGTGGGTTTGAAAGGTGCTGTCGAAAGAGCCTTGGTGAACTCCTGCAGTGCATCTTGTAGATGGTACACACTGCTGCTACTGTGCATTGGTGGTGGAGGGAGTGAAGGTTTGTGGATGTGGTGCCAATCAAGCGGGCTGCTTTGTCCTGGACAGTGTCAAGCTTCTTGAGTGTTATGGGAGCTGCACTCATCCAGGCAAGTGGGGGTTATAACTTGTGCCTTGTAGATGGTGGACAGGCTTTGGGAAGTCAGGTGAGTTATTCATTACATGATTCCTAACCTCTGACCTGCTCTTATAGCCACAGTATTTATATGGCTAGTCCAGTTCAGTTTCTGGTCAATGGTAACCCCCAGGATGTTGATAGTGGGGGATTCAATGATGGTAATGCCATTGAACATCAAGGGGCCTGACACTTGTGTAGCGTGAATGTTACTCACCTCTTGTCAGCACAAGTCTGGATATTGTCCAGGTCTTGCTGCATTTGAGCAGTTGCGAATGCTCCTGAACATTGTGCAATCATCAGCGAACATCCCCACTTCTGACCTTATGATGGAAGGAGGGTAACTGATGAAGCAGCTGAAGGTGGTTGGGCCCAGGACACTACCCTGAGGAACTCCTGCAGTGATGCCCTGGAGCTGAGATGACTGACCTCCAACAACCACAACCATCTTCCTTTTTGCTAGGTGTGACTCAAATCAGTGGAGAGTTTTCCCCCCAATTCCCATTGACTCCAGTTTTGCTAGGGCTCCTTGATGCCACAATCGGTCAAATGCGGCCTTGATGTCTAGGGCAGTCACTCTCACCGCACCTTGGGAGTCCAACTCTTTTGTCCATGTTTGAACCAAGGCTGTAATGATGTCAGGAGCTAAGTGGCCCTGACGGAACCCAAACTGGGCGTCAGTGAGCAGGTTATTGGTAAGCAAGTGCCATTCTATAGCACTGTTGATGACCCTTTCCATTACAGATGATGGAAAGTAGACTGATGGGGTGGTAATTGGCCGGGTTGGATTTGTCCTGCTTTTTGTATACAGGACATACCTGGGCAATTTTCCATATAGCTGGGTAGATGCCAGTGTGGTAGCTGTACTGGAATAGCTTGTTTTTGGGGGGGGGGGTGGGGGGGTGGGGGGAGTTCTGGAGCACAAGTCTTTAGTACTATTGCCGGAATATTGTCAGGGCCCTTAGCCTTTGCACTATCCAGTGCCTTCAGCCGTTTCTTGATGTCACATGGAGTGAATCGAATTGGCCGAAGACTGGCATCTGTGATGCTGAGGCTCTTCTATTTAACTAGGGCTCTAGAGCAGAAGCCCAGGACTGCTACTGTGCAACACCAGAATCATCCTGGAAACCCACCTGAAAGATCTTTCGATTCTGAAATGCATTTTGATGTACCATTAGTTCCACATAAAGCCAAAACAAAATTAAGTTTTAGGGAGAAAAATTAGATTGGAAAAACTCACGCATAACTTCGAGTTACAGAAGACGGTGAGGTTGCGAAAGAAGCTGATAGCATAGATGATGAACACGCTCCGTTTGCAACTTGCATTTTGCTCAGGCTGGGCTGCATGAATCCTGAAAGGAGACAGACAGGGAAATAAAATGATTTCAAAGCACCATTTTTGAAGTAACTCACTGACTGCTGCTGGGAGACAATGAAATCTAAGTTTCTAACGTATGCAACGTATCAAGGTTTGCTGATGATACCAAGCTCAGTGGAAAGGTAAGCAGTGGGGAGGACAAAGAGGCTGCAAACAGGTATAGACAAGCTAAGTGAGTTGGGCAACAAGATGGCAGATGGAGTATATTGCAGGGAAGTGTAAAGTTATTCAACTTGGTCATAAAAATAAAAAAATAAAAAAAATTTTTTATATATAAGAGAAACTTGTAAGTGTTGAAGAAGAGGAGGAGGAAATTAAAGGCAGGGAAAAGGTGTTGAAGTTCAATTAGCTGATACAATCTTTAATAAGATTGTTCAGGAAGAGAGAATGGAAGAGAATGAAGCTGACGTGTTTGGCTCCAGGCAGTTGGTAGAGCTACAACAAAAAGATCCAGGAGTAAAGCAGTTATATCAGACAGTTTACTCAGAAACAGAGACAGAATGTACTCCAGAATGTTATTACCTTAACGGTAATGTGTTAATGAGGAAGTGGCGACTGTATCAAGTTTCAGCAGATGAAAAATGGATGGAAGTGCATCAGATTATTATACCGTCTGGATATAGAAATGAGATACTGAGAATAGAGCATGAAATTCCATAGGGGGACAGTGAGGAATTAGAAAGACATAGGCGAAAATACAAATACACTTTTATTGTCCTAGATTGCATAGTAAAATTCTGTAGAACATGCCACAAAGTCAGGTGATAGGGAAACCACAAGCAGTGATTAAGCTGGCACCTTTAATTCCAATTCAAGCATCTGAGGAACCTTTTACTAGAGTCATGATTGAGTGTGTAGGACCCCTCCCTAAGATTAAAAGTGGAACTCAGTACATGCCAACAATAATGGATGTGGTTACAAGGTTTCCAGAAGCGATACCTTTGAGAAATATTACAGCAAAGAGAATTGTGGAAGAGTTGACTAAATATTTTACAAGATATGGTTTACTAAAAAAAATACAATTAGACCAGGGTTCAAATTTCATGTCACAGCTGTTTAAGGAAGTGATGAACAGTTTGGGGATAAAACAGTTTAATTCAACAACTTATCATCCAGAGTCATGAAGGGCTTTGGAAAGATGGCATCAAACTTCAAAAACCATGATGAGGGCTTATAGTCAAGCCTATCCACAGGATTAGGATGGGGAATTCCATTCTTGTTATTTGCTATTAGGAATGATCCTAATGCATTGACCGGATTTACTTTTGATTTTGACTATGGTCATGAGGTAAGTGGACCGCTAAAGTTGAATCATGAGAAATTGGTGGGTCAAAATTCGAAAATACTCTCCTGGATTATGTATCAAACTTCAGAGAAAGATTGAACAGAGCATTGAGTTAGCTGGGGTGCACTTAAAGATATCACAGCAAGTGACGAAAGTGAAGGCAAATAGGAGTGCCACCGCTCGTAGTTTTGTTGCTGAGGAAAAAGTGTTGGTTTTGTTACCAGTACTGGGTGAATCATTAAAGGCAAGGTTTAGTGGGCCTTACAGGATTGAAAAGAAACTGAGTGAGTAAATTATTTAATAAATACTCCAGATAGAGGGAAGAAGCAGAGGGTGTGTCATGCAAATATGCTTAAAAAGTACTTTGAGAGGGAAGAGGACCAAAAGGAGGTATTAGTGGTGGTAGATAAAGAAAAAGAGGTAGAAATGAAGGATTCTGAAATTGATTTTCCTCCAAGCAAATTGGATAATGAGGGGTACTTAATGATTTAAATGTAATATTGAGTTACCTTCCCGACAAGTGTCAAAGTGATTTGGAGAAGCTATTGCAGTCACGCAAAGCTATTTGTTAGAATAAGCCAGGAAAGACAAATTTAGCTACACCATGATGTGTGTAGCAGATTCATTTTCAATAAGGCAAAATCCTTATGGATTAACTCCAGCAAAGTTATCACAAGTACAGAAAGAAATTGAATTAATGCTTCAAAATGACATAATTATTCTAGTTGCAGTAACTGGAGTTCGCCTATTGTGATGGTACTGAAACCAGATGGAACACAAAAGCTGTGTGTGAATGCAGTGACAAAAGCGGTTTCATATCCTATACCATGGTTGGACGATTGCATTGAGAAAGTGGGACCAAAGTTTATCACAAAGATTAACTTGCTGAAAGGATATTGGCGAGTACCGTTACCGGAGAGAGCAAAGGAGCTATTGGCTTTTGTGATGCCAGATGGACTATATCAGTTTAAGGTCATGTCATTTGGTATGAAAAATGCACCAGCAACATTTCAAAGACTGACAGACAAAGTAATTGCAGGGACTGAGCAATTTTGCTGTTTATATTGACGACTTGATAATTTTCAGTCAAATATGGGAGGAGCATTTACAAATTCTGGAAGAATTATTTAATCACCCACAAGAAGCTAATTTGGTGATGAACTTGGTTCAAAAGTGAATTTGCGAAAGCATACATTACATATCTAGGCCATACCATTGGACCTGGCAAGGTGGCTCCGAGAGATGTGAAAGTCAAAGTCATCGTGGATTTCCCCGTGCCTACAAGGTTTCTGGGCATGAACGGGCTTTACTGGAAATTTGTACCAAATTTTAGCCAAGTGGTTGTTCCATTGACTGAACTATTAAAAAAAGAACAAAAAGTTTCAATGGACACTGGAGTGTCAGAAGGCATGTGACAGTTTAAAAACTGTATTGACCACGACACTAGATTTGGGCAGTATCCAAATATGCCAAGCAATTTAAGTTGGCCATTGATTCAAGTGAGGTAGGCATTGCGGCTGTACTGTCGCAAGATGGAAAAACTAGAATTGAGAAACCGGTAGGGTATTTTTCACAAAAGTTGAGCGTCCAACAGATAAAATATTCAACGATCGAAAAGGAGACTCTGGGTCTGCTGTTAGCATTGCAGCATTTCGAGGTTTACGTAGCAAACAATTCATCAGAAACAATTGTTTATACAGATCACAATCCTTTAAAATTTCTGGACAGATTTCGAGACCAAAATACAAGGCTGTTCAGATGGAGTTTATTACTGCGACTATTTAACTTACAGATTATACACGTGGCCGGATGAGAAAATCTAACTGCAAATGCATTGTCGAGAGCTTAAAGTTCAAAAGGATTTGGACATTTAAAAACCTGGACACTGGACTGAAATGACCTCTGTTGATACAAAGGATTTGTATATATATTATGTTAATGCATGCATCTGGTAATGTAATAAGTTGGGTATATAGATAAGTATAGTAAGTACTGTAAAATGGGTTAAGAAAATGAAGCCGTCTTTTAAAATTATGATGGTTCATTTTTCCATAAGGATGGAGGTGTCATGAAACTAAGATTTTTTCCATAATATTTTTCTGATTTATTGTGAAGTAGGTTTATGGAGGTAAGTATAGTTGGGTGTGTGTGTGATTTAATTACATTCGGAGTCAAGTAAACTACAGGTTTAAATCATCAAAAGAAGCTAAGTGCTTGACATGCTAATGAGTAAACATGGATGCTGGCTTAGCATGTAAGGTGAAAAGGGAATTTGCATTTTTAGATAAATGAAGGGAGATTTGGATTTCAAAGGGACCTTAAGTCTGTTTACAACTAGCCAGATAAGCAAGGCTAAGGAATGTGTTTTGTTTTCCCAAAGGTTACTGACAACATTGGCACCATGAAAGTTTTTATATTGAGAAGATACAGTTTCAAAGGCATATGGAACAATAGAACTTACATGTTAAAAAGAGAGTAACATATATAAAGGAGAATGAAAGGTTGTGTGTCAGAAGGCCATATAAGATCTAACAGGAGTGTGTGAAATAACTTTAATGAAGCCTTCAGCATTTGTGCATATGAAGCTGGAGAAAAGCCATTTGGAATTCCACTGTCCAGGGTATTGTGTTAACTTGCTGAGTTTATTTTAAATCTAAAATTTATTGTGGGCCGTTGCCTTAAAGGAAGTATAACTGGGGTTCAGGTTAATTAGGAATTTTAGGAGTTATTACAGTAGTAATTGTAGTCTTATACATGTGCTTGATATCTTTTATTTTGTTAATAAATATTTTATTTTAATTTAACTTTTAAAATCTTAAAGGTCTTGGTGGACTTCTTACTTCTGAATTCAGTGCACAAATCTCTTAGTAAATACAAATTACAAAACCATTGTGATAGTGTGACCAAGTTTCCCTTGTGGGTTTGGTCTGTCTGGCACACATCATGCACCATGTCATAACAACAGTTTTGACCTTTGGCTCTGTGCCGAGTTGGCTGGGAAATATCATCAGCTAAGAGGTGATGAAGGGCAATGCGTGGAGGGGAGGGAGAGCAGCAGTGATCAGCCTCACTACACCAGAGCTGACGGCTAGCTGCTTACAGCTCAACAAAGAGGTGACGGTGGGGGAGCCACACAGCTAGCTTCAACATCCCATGGACGGGCTAAAGTTCCTGGTTATACCTCTGATCTGGCTCAACCATTGGAATGAGTTTGCTGTGGGAAAGCAAGATTGATCTTATAGGTAGCAGCCTCCATGGAAGAACAGCCTGTTTCTGTAGGAAGAATAGCCACTTGGGTGGAGTAGGTGGAAGGTGCCTGTGATGACCTATGAGATCTGTCTCTTGAGGGGGAATAAAGAGGAGTGGAGAGAATTTGAGGAATAAAATGTACCTCTTATAACTCTGGAGTAGATACATTAACAGAATCATAAATACTCCAAAAGAATTAACTTCTAATATGAAAATCCTTGATTTAAAAAAAAGAGCTTGAAATGGAAACAAGCATCACATTGTCAATTTCAGGTGCTGCCTGGTGAGCTTCTCATTAGTGTCACTGGACTAATTACAGAGGCCCAGGCTAATGCCCTGGGGACATGGGTTCAAATCCCACCATGGCAGCTGGTGGAATTTAAGTTCAATTAATAAATCTGGAATTGACAGTCTCAGTAATGGTGACCGTGAAACTATCAATGATTGTTATTAAAAACCCATCTGGTTCACCAACGTCCTTTAGGGAAGGAAATCTGCCATCCTTACCCAGTCTGACCTACATCTGACTCCCGACCCGCAACAATGTGGCTGACTCTTAACTGCCCTCTGAAATGGCACAGCAAGCCACTCAGTTCAAGGGCAATTAGGGGTGGGCAACAAATGCTGGCCTTACCAGCGACGCCCACATCCCATGAAAGAAGAAGTAAAAAATACATTGAGTACCTGTCTTGGTCTCCTCCAGCATACGTGGTAAACTCCCTGTACTGGCAGGTCTGCTCATTCTGCGGTGGCCCGGTCTCTGAGATGGGCTGCGGTACTTGTAGATATCGAGTGAGAGGAGCTCGCTGAACTGCACATGCTCATTGCGTTTCAGGGGGGTTCCATGGTTGGACCACGAAAGCCTTTGCAGGTGGATACACAAGCACTGAGGGAGCTTAGGAGCAAAAAGGTCAAATGAGAAAACTTTAGGACGCAAGGATTGGAAAGTACAGCACGTCTGTGGTCTTCACTGTCCCTGGTCTTTTTTTTGTATATGTTTTCTCACCAAATGGCATAGGCCCCAGCTGGGATCCAGTTTCTTAAGCATCAGTTTCCCTCTCATAGAGGCTAATAACATGTGAGCTTGCAACAGTTTGCATTTATAAAGCACCTTTGATGTAGTAAAACCTCCCAAGGTGCTTTACACCAAGCCATGTAAGGGGTGACTGGAACAAGTGACCATAAGCCTTGGTCAAACTTTCAGGAATATCTTAAAAAGAGGCAAGAAAGATAGAGAGGCGGAGAGGTTTAGGGAGGGAATCCCAGAGCTTAGGGCCCAGGCAGCTGAAGGCACGGCCGCCAATGAAGTGATGAAAATCAGGGGTGCACAAGAGGCCCCCACTGGGGGAGCACAGAGCCTAGACAGAGCATTATAAACAGCCCAATCCCTGTGCACTGGTACATTTTACAGTAATCAGTTGCTGCAGAGCAATCAGTGAGTGACATGGCCTCACCCTGCCTTTCTCTAACTCAAGTGGGCTGGGGTCAATTTGGTCTTCCTATGATTACCCTGGATGAGTTCTTTACTTTCTTTAAAAGAAAGGTATTAAAAACTCAAGAAAACGTTGCCAACATGGATCTGAGCCAGACTGAGTAGGAAAGCCCCAGATTCTATAGCCAGATTTTGCTGAGTTGTCTGATCACAACGAGAATAGGGATGTATGGTGTGGGCTTGGGGGAAACCTGTCATCTTTTTAGTTCCTGAGCACTGGCGACTCCCAATAAACATGTGAATGTTGTGTGCGAAAGGGACGTGGTTCAGCTGTGATTCTCACTCAGCTGCTGTCAGTAAGCTGCCGACGTCGCTATCTAAGCTCACACATAAATAATGCCTCCTTGAGCAGCACTGGAAGATGGCAGATACCTGTGAATCAGTAAGTACTTAGAAGCCAAAACCAAACTGAAGGGTGGGAGGCAATGGGAGATAGCTGAAAACTCATCGATCAAACAAAAGTGGCGTTTATGCCACAATTCTGATGCCGAGTGCTGCTGAGGGTTCAGCAGTGCCATATAGAAACTGACAATACCGGAAGCATTCTGCAGCATCTCTAAAGGAATGGTAGGGTTAACACTGCAGATTGTATAACCCTTCACCAGAGCTGTTCTGACAAAGAATTATAGACCTGAAACGTTCACCTCATCATCCTCTGCACTAACACTGTCTGACCTGCTCGATGTTTCCAGCGTCACAAAGTCTCTTCTCTCCCAAATGGGATCCAATTTTCTTTTTGCTTTTCAGTGGCATAACCATCAAACTCACAGGCAGCAGATCCAGCCACTGATGCAAATCTCACCTTTCCAATTTTCAGCTGTTTGATGAAGGTTGTCCTCTGGTTTTCTGCAGTCTGCCCGCTCAGTGTTTCTCCCGCCTGAATTTGCAGAAGAATGGAAAGTGTTGTCAGAACGGAGAAAAACGTTGAAATGCAAGCTGATGACCAACTTCTAACTTCCACATTGCACACTGAGGTCAGTGGCTGCGGACTCACATCGACTCACACTCCCATTTCTCCCCCTCCGGCTAGCGCTCTGTTCTCCTGACACGTCCGAGGTTATTCGAGATTCACAATTAACTTCTGTCTATCAGGCATTTTGGAGCTGCTTCCAACGTAACATCTGACGCCTTCCGGCTGCAGTATTTTCAGAAACCGCGCCTGAGGCAGTCTATTGAATAAACCAGATGAACACACAGGCCTCAGTTAGATGGGCTGTCTAATGCTCATACCTAGGTTGGATCCTTTACACTCCTCACCCCATCGCTCCTGAAAGCTCAGATTCATGCTGGGCTATCTTTCTGAGGCTCCAAAACGGCACACGATGGGTTAAATTTGTAAGTTTTCTTTTTAAAAATTCGGTCTGGACTTGACTGTTCACCAGCTTAACAAGTGGAGTACTGGCTACAGACAATAAGGTAGCTTGAAGAGTACAGGCGTTAGTGAAATGATTCTCATGGTAAACAAGTGCTGCAGGTTTTTTTTTTTTTTTTTGACTTATTCACAGGATGTGGGTGTCGCTTGCATCCAGTATTTATTAATTGGCCCTTGAAACAGTGGTGGTGAGCCGCTTTCTTGAATACAACTGAGTGGCTTGTTAGGTCATTTCGGAGGGCAGTGTGAGGGACGACCACATTGCCGTGGGTCTGGAGTCATGCATAGGCCAGACTGGGTAAGGACATCAGATTTTTCTCTGTAAAGGTTGCGAACGAACAATTAGTGACAAGCCAGTAGTTTCGTTTTCACAATTACTGATACTGGCTTTTTATTCCAGGTTTATTTAATTAACTGAGTTTAAATGTTGCAGCTGCTGTGGTGGGATTGGCACTCGCATACCCTTGACTAGCAAGGGAGTCAAAGGATATCGGGGGTAGACGGAATGTGGGGTTGAGGCCACAATCAGATCAGCCATGATCTTATTGAATGGTGGAACAGGCTTGAGGGGCCAAATGGCCTATTTCTGCTTCCAATTCGTATGTTCGAATTAGTTCAGGCCCCTAGATTGTGCGTCCAGTACCATCACAACTATGCTATAATACTGCTAGATAACAACTTCATGGCTAATTGTCTACAGCGATGCATCATCTCTCAGCTTTATTAATTTTAGCACCTTTTTCCCTCTAAATCTTTGGAATTGTTGTCATAGTTATGCTTCATATGTCACGGCTTAGACAGTGAGCATTAGCTAGCTGTTCAACCACTGGCAGCATCACAGCCCACGTTTTTACTTCATTTCCACAAACATGTTTTCCCAGTGGAGGTCAACACCTCATAAGTGGGAACCCCGAGTGGTATCTTTCCCCCTCCTCTTAGCCACTTAGAGCCAACTTTAGTGCAATTCTCACTGTTCTACCTGGAGATTAACTAAATCAAGATAGACCAGGGATCGAACCTCAAACCATCCTAGGCTGGGAT
This sequence comes from Carcharodon carcharias, assembly GCF_017639515.1. NCBI lineage: Eukaryota > Metazoa > Chordata > Chondrichthyes > Lamniformes > Lamnidae > Carcharodon > Carcharodon carcharias. Next base: position 16,574,532 of record NC_054479.1, on the reverse strand, counting down.
TTTCCGGCTCCGTCGTGGTGGGAGTCCAACGACTTTCAGTGGGACCAGACGATCCTGGCAGTGAACGGGGCTGGAAAATCCCACCGCTAGCCTGTGAGATCCAGCATTTACCAACCGAGCCATCAGGAAAAGGACCTTATTTCTATTTTTAACCCATAAAAATATTTCTGACTTTCTTTCACTCATAAACCTCATTGCAAACTGGCACCACCACCTTAGGTGGCCAAAGTTTATCTGCCCAATAAGAATCACGTGTCCATTACGTGTAGAGTTCTTCTACTTTGTCCAAAAACCATCACCGGTGTTAACTGGAATAGATGGGCGTGCTGTTCACCTTAGTGCAATTCTCACACACCACATCTTTAATGGACTCGGAGGAAATGAAGTGTTGCAGGCAGAGGTCCAGTGTCACAGGTCTGCCCTGGGGAGGTAGAAAAATAACAGGTCATTTAAAACCAGTTCTGCACAGAGCAGACACATCAGCTCAATGTAACACCCACAATATTTACATTTATATAGTTTCCTCCATTATTACCATCATCCATGATAATCATGACAGAAAAAGTGTAGCTATCAATTAAAGTTACTTTTCAGCTTTAGTGAGCTGAATAGCAAGTAATTAGCTTATTTTGCTTCCTCTATCTCCACTTCCCAGTCACCTGCAATCCTACTTAAACCATGACAATATATCGGATGATAAGTGTGTTGATGGGATCATGGAGTCTTTTACGTAGTTGAACAGAGTGTATATGCCGCTAGAAGCATAGATCCTAACAAAGGGTAAATGGAGTAAACTCTTATATCTCTTCAAATCATTAACATTTACAAACTGTCCACATAAGCTACAACAAATGGCAAAACCCTAACTAAGCAAATCAACACTTTATAGTGGGAAAACTGCATGCAATCAGATGCACGTGACAATGGGGTTGCACATCTACAGCCACTAGATGGCAATGCGGCTCAAATAAAGGAAGACTTGCATCTACATTGCACCTTTCAGGATCTCGGGTCATCCCAAAAGGGCTTTACAGATAATTAAGCACTTTTTTTTAAGTGCAGTCACTGTTGTAATGTATGAAACATTGTAATGAGAGTATCCAAGCACTCATTTTCTTCTCCACAGACAAAACTTTGCTTTCAACTTCACTTTTCCCCCCAAAAATAAGTTATTTTGATTTAATCCCATTACTTTGCTCTCATCATGTCTCCTCTTTACTCCTTTCTACGGTATCACTACCTTCTCTGGTCCCCTTCGAAGTTTATACCAGTCTTCCCTACCCGAGTCCCTCCCGTCCTTCCCCTGCTGCCCCTGCTCTTGCACTCAACTGATCTCCCCCCCCAACTTGTCTCAAACCTCAGTTCCCACTCTGAAGCCAACATCCTTCCTCTTCCACGCTCTCTGGTACCAAACAGGTGAGCTAACTTCATTCGTTTAGAATGAAAAACCTGCATTTACTGCCATCGTGCTTCATTTATTTTTTTTATTCATTCATGGGATGTGGTGTCACGGGCTAGGCCAGCATTTATTGCTCGCCCCTCGTTCAATCCGTTGTCACATGTAGGCCGCCACCAGACAAGGACAGCAGGTTTCCTTCCCTGGCCTTTTGCAACAATCAGCAGATTTTTACTGAATTCAAATTTCACCATCTGCCGTGGTGGGATTCGAACCCGGGTGCCCAGAGCACTACCCTGGGTTCTGGGTCTCTGGAATACTAGTCAGTGACAATACCACTATGCTGCCACTTCCTACTTTAATGCCAATGAAGTACTTTGGAAGTGTAGCCACCGCACATACAAGTCCCCACAAACAGCAATGTGATAATAGCCAGAATAAATCTGTTTCAGTGATGTAGGTTGAGGGACAAATGTTATCTAGGACACTGGAGAAAACTCGCCTGCAACTCTGAAAAAACGCCAAGCCACTTTGTGTGTCCATCCGAGAGGGCAGATAACATCTCATCTGAAAAATACTCCCCCCAACAGTGAGCTACTACACGAGAGATTCAGCCTAGACTATTGTGCTCAAGTCTCTGAAGTTGGTTATAGTTCTACACCACAATGAATCATTTTTTTTTTGTAATCAGTAGAAATAATACAATGTAATCAGCCTAAAATAAATAGTTGGCAATACATACCCACGTGATTGTTGGAATACTGAGGGAGAGGCTGTCAAATGTGTCGTACCTCACAGGACTCTAACAAGAAAATGCAAAGCCAGTAATAATACGATAAAGTCAATAAAGTGGTAAAGCCAGTGATAATGTGGTAAAGTCTTTCCCTATACCAGCGCTTTGCATAATACACGATGGCCAGAGAGCGGAGGGAGGGCAGTAGCAGTCCATCTCCCTCCCTCATCTGTATTTGCAACCTTAGCAGGGGCATTCTGCTCCATTTGTTCTGTGGGCCTGAATTCACAGCTCACCATCTATGGAGCCAGGACTAGGGAAAGAGAAACGATGTGTGAGCGAATAAAACGAAGCAAAAATCAGCACGTGAACGTGCAATACAAATGGTTTAGAGCAAGTCACGGCTCAGGACTGTAGCTCTCAATAAACAGAAAACAAGTTTTGTCCTCTGCATAAAACAGGGGGGATTTGTGTGGCCCATTCCTTTACAGGTTTACAAAGTCTCATACAAATTATGATGGTGTTTGAACCGGTAGACATAGCGAACATGTTTTCACTTGTGGGGTAAGTCCAAAATTAGAGGCCTCGACCCCCTCTAGGCTCCGTAAAAAATGCCACTAATAAATCCAGTTCAGAATTCAGGAGCTGAATTTTCAGCTTGTCGGGCGGGTGTGTGTACCCGACACAACCGAGCGTAAAATGACACCAGGCGAGCATCCCGACATCACTGAGCATTCGTGTGATATTTCAGTCGGCGGGCACGCGCCGGAGTTGGCAGCACACCTGTCGACAATTAAAAGACCTATTGAGGTAATGAAAAGAAATGTTTCCTGCCTGTCTAACCTTATGGTCCGTGGGCAGGCGAAAAGGCCAAGCAGCTTTTGCAATTTTTCGGAAGTCTCATCCACGCAAATGAAAAATCTTAAAATTTAATTAATAACATGTCACATGTTTTGCAACAGTTTTAACATAGTTATTTTTAAATTTTGAAACATGTTCACCTCCCTGAGGCAACCCCGTGCATCAGGAAGATTTTCAAGCACGCAACCACAAAGTTCGTGCTCGCCCTCCTCCCACCCACCACCCACCACCCTCCACCACCACCACCACCACCACCCCCACCCCCCGCACAAGCAGCACTGAGCACTGCAGCTCACATTTCACGCTGGACGGGCCTTTATTGGCCCGCCAGTGTGAAATCGCTGTCCGGGCCCCGATCGCGGGCGGCTTCTCGCCCACCCCTGCCGAGCCCTCCTGACCAGTGCAAAATTCTGCCCCAGGATGAAGGGCTTTAACAAGTGTGCTTAGAATGTGTAATGCGCTACCACAAAGACTAGTTGAGGGAATATCATAGATGCATTCAAGAGGAAGCTACATAAACGTATGGAGGGAAAAAGGAATAGAAAGTTATGTTGATGGGGTTAGATGATGATGGGGTGGGAGGGGCTCTTAAGGAACATGAACGCCAGTGTAGACCAGTTGGCTGAATGGCCTGTTTCTGGGATAATTCTACAGAATTCAATACTTGCAATGGTGATAGCGAACAACCTCAATCATCCACAATTCTCTTTCCACTCGTTCTCACCCACAAGGGTTTCTAATGGGAGTAAGTCCACCAATGCTTTTGTGTAAGCCAGTTAATTAGCAATATAGGGATTGATGTGGCACTTGGACACCACTGCAAGTTCAGATGTTAGCATTTATGGTTCAAACATCTAATTTTCAAAATGAGAAAAGAAATATAGTTCATGCTAGAACTTCAGTAGGTAACTAAAATGCACCATTTGAAGCTTAAAAACTCATGTATGTTTACACAGAAGCAGGAATAGACCATTTAGCTCCTTGAGCTTGTCCTGCCGTTCAATGGGATCATGGCTGATCTGCAACCTAACTCTGCCATCGCTCCATATGCCTTGATAGATTTTTGTTATTCAAAGATATTAATCTTAGTTTTAAAATGTAGAATTGATTTTGCAACGATTGCAGTTTGTGGAAGAGAGTTCCAAACTTCTACCACCCTTTGCTTGTGGAAATATTTCCTGATTTCACTCCTGAAAAGTCTGGCCCCAAGTTTTAGACTATGCCCCCTAGCATGCCGAAATAGTTTCTCTATAATCTACCCTATCTGTTCCCCTTAATATCTTGTAAACTTCGATCAAATCACCCTTCACCTTCTAAATTCCATGTAATACAACCTTAGTTTGTGTAATCTCTCCTTGTAATTTATCCCTTGGTGTCCAGATGTCCTTCTGGTAAATCTACACTACACTCTCTCCAAGCACAGTCGCTGTTAGGTAAAGTCCCCTCTTTCTTCACATGAACCCACCTGTTGCTCGCACCGTTTGCACACCATGTTACTGGTCAGTCGGCCGTGGAACGGATGCTGAGACCTCCAAGGGCTTGGTGGTGGCAGCAAAGGCCCTTAAATAATCAGATAGAATGTGAATTAACGGTTATAAAATTTGTCTTACCTCCTGCAAAACACATCAGGCAACTTAGTGGAGTTCAATTTTAATGGCTGCTGTAAAAAAAAGACACAAAACGATCCCAAAAAGGCAGATGGAAATTGAATTGCGATAAACGAAGGTTGCATGAAAAGACCAATAGCAAGTAACTAACTATCAGGACTTTCTTGAGTAATCTTTGGACTGAGTGCATCTGCACTCCAATTTGATAAAGAAACATTTGTGACATCTTGCAGAGAATTTTTTCAAGGCGAGGCCTTTGGTAACTTTGAGTCACCAGTCTCATTATCACTTTACGTGACCCAGTGTCAAATTTTGTTTGATAAATGCTGGCGAAGCTCCTTGGGACATTTTACTAAGTTAAGGGTGACCTTTAAAATAAACATACAAGTAACATGCTTTTAAAAAATTGAACGCAGGGCTATTTTTTCAGCTCAATATTCAAAGCCACAGTCACAGTGAGCCTTTACCACGATGTATTCCTTCAAATCAGAACTCAATCCTACCATTTTCCAATTTATGCAGGCAGTGAGCGTGATATCTCATTGCCTGGAAAATTTATAGTTTTAGCCTCTCCAGTCACGCCGTTATTGTTGCTCTGTCCCCCGCTGGGCAGTTATTTACTAACACAGTTGGATTGAGAACATACATTACTGAAATTCAATTTAGAACAAAGATTCTTACCTCGGCTCCTGCAGCTCAGCTGATTTTCCTGCGATTCTGGCGGAGTCTACAAAAACCAGAGATACAGATTACCAAAGCTGGCGCAAGGCAAAATACTTTTTGTTTGTTTTTAAAAGGAATTTGTTAATTTCGATCAAGAATCAGGTAGGAAAAGCATGTGTTTCAATAGGGTTTGAAACGACCTTGTGTTTGGGGTCTTTGTCAAAAATGCACATTGGGTCTGGTTGCACAAGTGTGTGAATGAGTGACCTTTTGTGAACAAGTAACACATTTATAGTCTGATATTCTCTTAGGTTAAGTGTATTTGGTACCTGTAGCATTTAGAACAGCAGTTGTACTGTTGAGTATCCACTTAAACAATGGTATAGACCGGGGCGAGAGTTGTCATAATTATACCACTTCGCACCCTGAACTGGTCCCTTCCAATGACCTACATTGCCTCCCATTCCGCCAACATTTTAAATTTAAAATTCTCATCCTCATGTTCAAATCACTCCATGGCCTCACTTCTCCCTATCTCTGTGACCTCTTCCAGTTCTACAAGTCTTCAAGAACTCTACATTCCTCCAATTCTGGTCTCTTGTCCATCACCACCCCCCCCAACTTCCCTCACCCCACCATTGGCAGCCATGCCTTCAGTGGAGTAGACCCTACACTCCAAAACTCCCTCCCGAAACCTCTTCCCCCTCTCAGCCCTCCCTTAAGATGCTCCTTATAGCCTACCACATTGACCAACCTTGTAGGCACCCACCCCTATATCTCCTTCATTAGTCTGTGAAATGTGTTGGGACATTTTTTAACATTAACTGTGAGTTGCTGTTAAGCTGCTTTATTTTACAGGCAGTGAAGGAATGTAAAGTGAGAGATATAATCATAACTCACTGAATTCACAGCCTCTAATCCCAGCTCATGAATACATAAAAACCAGGCCATATTATTCCACATGGGTGAGCAAGCTTAACTTTTTTTATCAGGCTCTGATTTTTGCTAACCAAGCCTATAGTTTTCCCTCACTAGGCCCACACACTCCCACCACAGGCTGAACTGGGCTGGATTCCAGGGCAGTCTTTGCCCCTTTATTTTGTGTCTGCAGGAAATGGGAGGTTGTCCCTCTGACTTCTTCCTGCTCAGGGAAACAGGTACATCTTCCCACCCCATTCCCCTTTCCCTCCCCATTCCTCTCTGGGACCCATATAAACCATCTCCTGTTATTTTCAAAATGAATGGGGAACCATCTCAAGTTAAAGAGTGCGCGATGAGTTGATTGGCTTTTAATCTCTCGGCTCAAAGTGAAGTAGCAATATTTCACAATCTGGTCAACCAGTTTTAATACACATTTTCAACACATGGCTCATTATCAAGAAAATACTCCCCCCACCACTTCACCTGAGCAGCTGCAGGGCATGTCTGCTTGAACCCACTTCGAATTAAAACATGTTACATAAACGTGAATTACTTCCAAATCCTTCCTGTGGAAAGATGCTGAAACACAGCAACAATTGCAATCGGACTATTTGGCGCTTGTACACAGTTTCTCTTTAAAAGCCCAGTTCAGTTTTTGGACACAACAAAAGGGGGTAGTGGACTTTCTTAAAGCACAACAAGCCCTGCTCACCACGTGTCCTGTACTTACGTTTGCAACCATTAGAACACAATCCCAGTGTAATAAGCCATTTTACCTCCAGAGACCGAACGTCGAATAAATGTGCAACTCGAGGCTGGCGATCCCGCTCGTCTTCCAGAGCCGCGGTGAGAATGTGAAACAACTCGTGAGCATCCTGCAAACACAAGACGAGGAGAACAGTGCTGCTCAGTGGAAACAGGAAAAGGGGTCAAGGAAAGCGAGAGATGTGACAGAAACGAGCACTCCTGTACACCAGAAGGAATGGCTTAGGGTGGGCTTTGGCAGGAATTGACAAGTTTCCCATTTTGCCAGGCCATTGTTTAAAAGTAGAAGCATGTGAACATAATACAGAACGCAGATATCAGTCATAGAAACTCAGAGCCAACAGCTTTCAGTAATGGTACAGAGGTGAAATGAAGTAAATGACCCTCAGTATTGTTATGGAAGACAATATAGAGAGCAGGACATTCTTTTGGGGGAGGATGAACAGCCAGAGGTTGTGATCCGCATTGGGACCAATTATATAAGTAGGAAAAGGGATGAGGTCCTGAAAGCAGATTTTAGGGAGTTAGGAAGGGAATTAAAAAGCAGTAATCTCAAGATTACTCCTAGTTCCACGTGCCAGTGAGTATTAAAATAGGAAGGTTGAGCAGTTAAACACATGGCTGGAAAAATGGCGTAAAAGGGAGGGCTTTAGATTTCTGAAGCATTGGGATCGGTTCTGGGGCAGGTGGGACCTGTACAAGAAGGACGGGTTACACTGTAGCAGGACCGAGACAAATGTCCTTGTGAGGAGGTTTGCTGGTGCTGTGGGGCAGGGTTTAAACTAGATTGGCAGGGAGGGTGGGAACCTGGAAGGAAATTTAGAGTGCAGAGGAGAAAAACTGGCAGTGGGAAGTAGTGAAGTATCAACTGATAATGAGGATATATTAGATAGTAGCATCAAGGTAGATAGAATACTTGGAGAGTTTGGTAGAATTAGAATGGGCAACAATAAGTCATTAGATGGGGCCAGAATATAGGCAATAGTAAGTCATTAGATGGGGCTAGAATAAGGGGGAAAAGTAAAAAAGCCTAAATCAGGGCTAAAGGGCATACATGTGACTGCATGGAGTGTGGTTAATAAGATTGGTGACCTGCAGGCACAGGTGTACAAATGGAATTATGATATTATTGCTTTAACAGAGACCTGGCTCAAAGAAGGGCAGGACTGGGCGTTAAATATTCCTGCATACAAGGAGAGACAGGATAGGTTGAAAGGATGATAAGTGGGGTGAGTGGGGGGTGGGAAGAAAGGGTGGCAATATTGATTAAAGATGGTATTACAGTACTAGAGAGAGGTGTTCCAGAGGGGTCAAGGATGGAATCTCTCTGGCTAGAGGTAAGGAATGCAAAAGGTGCAATAACATTGATTGGTGTAGTGTATAGACCACCAACTGGTGGAAGGGATGTGGAGAAACAAGTTTGCAAAGAAATTACAGAGGTGCGGGTTCAATTATCCAAATATAGGCTGGGATAGGAATAGTACAAAAGGACAAGAGGGGCGTGAGTTTCTGGAATGTGATCAAGATAATTTTCTGCAGCAGTATGTTTCCAATGAGAGGACATGCATTTTGGGACCTGGTTCTGGGGAATGAGTTGGCCAAAGTGGATCAAATGTCAGTGGGAAAACCTCTAGGGGACAGTGACCATTGTATCATAAAGTTTAGGTTAATCATGGAAAAGGACAGGGAACAATCCAGAGTAGGGATAATTAACCGGGGTAAAGCCAACTTTGACGGGATGAGAAGGCATCCAAGTCAAGTGAGTTGGAATCAAATGTTGGCAGAAAAGATGGCACCTGAACAATGGGCCACCTTCAAAGAAAACGTATTGCAGTAAATATCAAGGTGTATTCCCTTGAAGGGGAAAGGTAGGACAAATAAATTCAGAGTGCCCTGGATGACGAGAGAGATAGAGGTGAAGATGAAAAGGAAGAAGTGCTCATACAACAGATGTCAGGTAGAAAATACAACAGAGAATCAGGCTGAATGTAGAAGGACCAGAGGGGAAGTGAAGAAACTAATAAGAAAAACAAGGAGAGAACATGAAAAGAAATTGGGAGCAAACATAAAAGGGAATGCCAAGGTCTTCCATAAGCATGTAACTAATAAAAAGGTGATAAAAGAAAGAGGAGGGCCAATTAGGGGACTTGCATGTAGAGGCTGGAGAAATAGCACAGGTGTTGAACGAGTACTTTGTATTTGTCTTTACACAGGAAGAAGATCCTACCCAGGCCGAGGTGAGAGAGGAGGTAACTGCTACACCAGAAGAACTTACAATTGAGAGGAATGTAGTGTTGGAAAGGCTATCTTTACTTAAAATAGATAAGGTACCAGGACCGGAAGAGATGCATCCGAGGGTACTGAGGGGATTGAGTGGAAATTGCAGAGGCACTAGTGATCTTTCAGTCTTTCTTAGACACAGGGGAGGTACCAGAGGACTGAAGAACCGCAAATGTTACACCCTTGTTCAAAAAGGGGTACCAGGATAAAGCTGGCAACTACACACCAGTCAATTTGACCTCCGTTGGGAAGGAAACTTCTTGAAACTATTGTTGGGGATAAAATCAATAATCACTTAGACAAGTGCAGGATAATTAAAGGAAGCCAGCATGGATTCATTAGGGAAAAACATGTTTAGCTAACTTGGAGTTTTTTTGAGGAGGTAACAGAGAACGTTGATAAAGGAAACACTGTTGATGTGGCGTATATGGATTTTCAAAAGGCATTTGATATAGTGCCACACAACAGACTTGTGAACAAAATTCTAGGTCATGGAATAAAAGGGAAAGTAAGCTCTTGGATAAGAAATTGGCTGAGTGACAGAAAACAGAATTGGAGGAAGGTTTGCAGTAGAGTTCCCTAGGGGGCAGTGTTGGGACACTTGCTCTTCCTGATCTATATTAATGACCTAGTCTGTGGTATGCAGGGCATGATTTCAAAATTTGCAGATGATACGAAGATTGGAAATGTTGTCAACTGATGGGGATAATCTTGAACTTCAAAAGGACAAGACATGTTGGTAGATTGAGCACACAATTGGCAGATGAAGTTCAATGCACAAAAGTGTGAGATGATTCGTTTTGGTAGGAAAGATATGGAGAGACAGTACAAAATAAAAGGAAAGCCTCTAAAGGAGGTGTAGGAACAGAGGGACCTTGATGTATACGTACACAGGTCATTGAAGATGGCACAGTATGTTGAGAGAACAGTTAATAAACCATATAGTATCTTAGGCTTTATTAGTAGGGACATTGAGTACAAGAGTAAGGAGCTCATGTTGACCTTGTGTAAGACACTAGTTAGGCCTTATCTGAAGTACTGCGTCCAGTTCTGAGTGCCATACTTGAAGAAGGATGTGAAGGCATTGGAGAGAGTACAGAGGAGATTCATAAGAATGATTCCAGGGATAAAAGCCCTTTGATGTCCTACTGTTTACCTGCTCTTCGAATGAAGACATTTGCCATTTGTACATCCTCAAGACTTCCAAGAGACTTCCTGCATCCACCACATCCTCTGCAGTCTCGTCCCCATTGGATAATACTGGCAGCAGAAAAGGAGAAAATAAAACACGCAATGTGCAACTATCCCCTTGCCCCTCAATTTACCCAGCTATCGGGAGCACTCAGCCATGCACCTGAACCACAGCTCAATGGAAATGCAGCAATTCATCTAAAGGAAGGGGGTCTTGCATTTCTATAACACTTTTTATCCCAAAGCATATCACAGACAATGAAGTACATTTATACGTCTACGTTGATCAATGTACTTTGCACATACTGACAAACAACTGGCAAGACTTATAGGAATTACGCTGTTGAATTCTTGAACCTGCCAGGAAAATCACACTGCATTTCAAACCACTAGCAAATGAAATAGTCCAGTCTGTTGTAGGTAGAGAAAGGTTTATTAAAAAAAGTTGCTCACTATTCAATCCCTGGGCTGTGCCGAGTCAGCTCACTTTAATCGGATGACAACAGAGGCACCACAATTCACCTCAGTGCTGCTGAGCTGGAGAAGGGAAGGACAATCAGTTCAGGTCAATCAGCTTCTGATGTTAACCAAGCTGGTTGATGAAGCCGAAACCAAGACACCGAGTTTTTCTTTATTAAAAGAGTTAATTGACTTATTCAGTCTCACAGCTCTCCTGCCACACAACCCAGTATCCAGCTATCCCCTATTTATATGCTCTTTTTAAAAAAAAAAACCCAATGAAGTAAACCATTAACAGGAGTGATAGCCCGTTAAAGATATGCACTGTAACAAAAAGAAAACTTTCAAAGGAACCTTGTCTAATTACATTAAAATGGTGTTCCTGGGACTGATGATGCACTCCAGCAGTGCCCAGAGGTTACGGAAAGCCTCAAGCATACCAGCGGACACCTCGTGTTCTCTCTCTACGGACACCCGGGCATGAGCATAGCCACGGAAGAGGGGCAATCGGGTCTAACAACCCCTTTAGCTGCCTGGACCTGTTAATGGCCACCTTGACCAGGCCCAGGGGCAGGCTTACAAAGAGGTCCACTGTCCTGCCCGCCACCCCCACACCAGGTGGCCAATGATATCCCCGAATTATATTCTCTTTTAATACAACAAATGGTCAATAAATCAAACTAACGAGGGTGGGGGGGGGGGGCAGGGTAGGCAACCCTTGATGGGGCACTGTAACAAAAATCAAAACTTCAAAGGAAACTTACAAAATCAAATCAAAATATTGTTCTCGGGGGGGGGGGGGGGTGATGATGCGCCCCAGCCCCCGCGGTGCCCACCAATCGCAGAAGGCCTCAAGCGTTATTGGTGGACACTGCGTGCTCCCTCTCCAAGGCCAACCAGCCACAGACACTGCCGCAGTAAAGAGGCAGACAGTCAAGTCGGATGAACCCCTGCTGCCTGGGCCTGTTGATGGTCACCTTGACCAGGCCCAGCAGCAGGCTTACAAGGAGGTCCTCCCCCCTGCCTGGCCCCCCTCCACATCTGGTGGCCAAAGATATCCCCTAATTATAGACTCTTCTAGTGAAACATCAATCAATAAATTAAACAAAAAAAATCAATAGATCAGAGGGAGTGAAGGCTCCTGGTGGGGCACTGTAACCAAAACAAAACATCAAAGGGAACTTACAAAATCAAATCAAAATATCATTTCTGTGGGGTGATGATGCGCCCCAGCCCCTGTGGTGCCCACCAATCGCAGAAGGCCTCTAGTGTACACAGGGTCCTAGTGACAGAGCAGGTGAGTGGGACTAATTGGATAGCTCTCTCAGAGAGCTCCCTCTCCAGGGCCACCCAGCTGCCAACACAGCCGCAGGAGAGGGGCAGGCAGTCGGGTCAGACAACTGCCCGTATCCTGGACCTGTTGATGGCCACCTTGGCCAGGCTGAGGAGCAGGCTTACAAGGAGGTCCTCTGCCCACCCACCCCATTGGCACCAGGTAGCACCCCCTACTTATAGTCTCTTTTGAATAGAACAAATGACCCATCACCTGTTTCACTTAACGTTAACAATGGAATTGACATAACATTAACAAACCTTAACAATGCAATTGACAAGGCATTAACATCTGACTGCTCCCCAATTACCCCTGTGCGTGGTTATCAGATCAGGCTTAGTTGTGGTGGCATCTATGTTCACACGTGAAGGGTACCCACTTGGCAGAAGGGTTGCGGTCTCCCACTGGACTGCACCCAAGCAGGAGTTGGTGCCCTTAGGAGAGAAGGCAAGGAAATGGGAAAGAACAAACTGCTGACTCCTGAATAGTTCAACCTTTAAAATGATTCTGTTTTTTAACTTTAACCGACAGAAGAAAAATGAAAGAGATCCTGAAATGGAATGGACAGACAGAAATCCATGACCATCGAATCACACAGCACAAAAGGAGGCCATTCGGCCCATCGTGCCCGTGCCAGCTCTTTGAGAGAGCTATCCAATTAGTCCCACTCACCTGCTCTGTCACGAGGGCCCTGCAGATTTTTTTTCCCAAGTGTTCATCCAATGTCCTCTGGAAATCATTACTGAATCTGCTCCCAATACCTTTTCAGGCAGAGTTAAGGTTGCACCTATCACCAGAACTATTTCATCAGAACTCCTGACATGAAATGCTAACTCTGTTTCTCTCCACAGATGCTGCCTCAACTCCCTAGTTTTTCCAGCCTCTTTTGTTCTTAAGTCAGATTTCCAGTATTTGCAGTATTTTGTTTTTGTCTTGTTACTCCTTCCTCACTTTAAGAGTCTCCAAACGAAGCTGCTGAGAACCAGCATCTCACTCCAAATCCAAACCCAGGAAGTACAGAATGACACAGTTCGGTGCCCATGAGTTCTCTCAACGAGCTTCTGGGTTGAAAGACACCAAGTACAGGGGAGACACACATGAAGAAATTTATCCACAGAACCAATAGTTTCCAAAGATTTTTTTTGTAATAAGACAAAAATAACGGAAATCTGAAATAAATGCAGAAAATAGAGAGAGAGAGTAGCCATTTAAGATCAAACCCTGAACGAAACATTATGAAATCTGGTCAGTTATTTGTCTTTCATGAATGGTAGTTAAATAAGCCTCAAGGAGATAAAGGAGGGACTTTGAGAGACTGAATAAAACAGTGGGTTAAACAAAACTCAGCCTTGGCTTAAGGCATGGTGAATGAATGGTACCCCTTCCACCACCAGCGCACAGTGGCAGCATGTGTGCCATCGACAAGATGTACTGCAGCAACTCGCCAATGCTTCTGCGACAGCACCACCCTAACTTGAGATCTCTACCATCTACTGAGATCTCTACCACCTAGAAGGACAAGGGTAGCAGCTGCAGGGGAACACCACTGCCTGCAATTTCCCCTCCAAGTCTCACACCTTCCTGACTTGGGACTATATCATTTGCTGCTTCACTGTCGCTGGGTCACTAGCTGGAACTCCCTTCCTGACAGCACTGAGGGTGTACCTACTCCACCTTCTCAAGGGCAATTAGAGATGGGTAATAAATGCTGGCCTAGCCGGCGACACTCATATTCTATGAATGATGATAGAAGGGCACAATGCTATGACCAACCTTAAAAGGTGAACATGTAATGGGTATTTCTGTTGGTCAAGACTGCTTTTGCTACTTCTGACTTCCACCAAAGAAAAGTACCTGTACCTTAGCCTGTCAGAACTTTGATCTTTACCTTGTCCCCTTCCCGCTCAGTATCTCACCTCGGAGTAATCGGAGAAGCGTGACAGAGAGATATGGACAACACTCTTCCTGCGGACTGTCCAGGTTGTAACGCCTGGTAAAATCATCGAGCCAGCGAATGAAGGATGGACAAGCAGCCAGACCCTGGACCAGGGAGTTCAGAAAGCAGGTGTTTCCCAGGTTCAAGAGGCCCGGAACTAGGCCTGGAAAAGAACAATATCCAATGTCACAATGGACTCTTAGCAAATTAGTTAATAAACTGCCCCATTAATAAAATCAGGCTGCTTAGATGCGTCACAGCCACAAAGTTTAAATCACTGCTCCTTTTACGTTGCATACATCTCAAAGCTTAACAAATCTAAATGCTCTGATTTAGCACAGGTCCAGCGAAGAGATAAAAACATTCAGAACCGTCCTTTCCAGACTTCCAGTGAGTAAGAGGCACAAGTTCCTTTGGCACTAAGGACTGGATTGCCAGGGAATGGGAATCCATGAGCAGTCCAAGTATGGATATAAGCCAAATCTATATATTTTCTTTTGAAAAAGTCCTGCGCATCTGTCGCACCACATTCAAAACACTTTGTTGCAAATGCAAGGCAATGATTAAAATAAAGTCAGGTCATTTCACCTGGTAAGTGGAAATTTACAAGGCATTTACTGACTTCGAATTGACCTGAGGAATTATAAAATTACCTACAATTACTTGGCTTCCCACAGAGAGTACAGGAGCAGTGGTCTTAAAGCAGCAGGGCACATTAACATCTGCATATTACGAACATGCTGCAGTCCAACCTTAAGCAATAACAAGGGTCGTCTGATAGTAAATAATAAAAGGAAGAAATCCACATTCCCTGACTGAGAAGCCTTGTATTCAGTCCTCCTCCACCCAGCCCACTGTAAATACCGATCTTCTGAAAGGAGCGCAGAGACAAGCTAGAAGTTTGAGTTTTGTCTCTCCGAATGTAATTCGGCTGCTTCGCTCTGTCAGAATCGGTCTCCTTCAAGCTACTTTGCCTTAGCGCTTAAGAATTTTAGAGTGCGAGGTGGGGTTGGGGGAGGGGGAAGGTGAGGAAGGGAGGAGAGAGACAGAGAGATAGAGAGAAAAACAGAGTGTCTTACCATCAGGATTACTTTTAAATATTAAACAGTTACAAAAAATCATGATTTAACATAAATCATCTTTCTGTTCTGCTCCATCCATGCTGGTTGATTGTTTAAAAATACTTTTTTTTTGCTTAAATGTGAAGTGATGATAACACTGGGGGAGTGTTAGCTTGGCAAGGTTACTGAGCCTGACCATTGGACAGAGCTGAATTAGCTGAATTAGTCAATGCTGAATCATCCTCCCCTGATCGATGACCACAATAATTCAGACCTTAACAGCCGGCCGACCTCACTGGCTCCTTGAAGACAACACATCCTGACAATGCCTTCCGAATGCACTGGTCAAGAAAAGGGAAGCGGAAAGTGTCTTGTTTGTTTTGTGAATTTTTCCGCTCAGGGCAAGGGATGACAGTTCTAGGACGTGGAACACTCTCCTACTGCAGGTGCCCAGTCTCTGCAGCAAGCACTCCGAAGGTCAGGTGCTACACAGTAAGATGCTGAGAGAGGCACATATGCCCTGTATCAAAACTGGAACATCACACCCTACTGTACCAGTTGAAACACTTATCCACCCTATGATGACCAATTAATGCCCGAACACGGGAGGTCTACAATGACTGGCACTGGGTTTGAGACCATCCAAACCCATTTTAAATAGGATCGGTACAGCCAACAGGCAAAAAGAGATGCTTAATTTTTCTCACTCTGAGCCAGATTCAGGGAATAATACAGCAAAGTAGGAGGCCATTTGGCCCATTGTACCTGTGCTTGCCTTGTTTTTTTTTCTTTATTCATTCACGGGATGTGGCTCAGCATTTATTGCTCATCCCTCGTTGCCCTTGAGAAGGTGGTGGTGAGCCGCCTTCTTGAACCACTGCAGTCCCTGTAGTGCAGGTACACCCACAGTGCTATTAGGGAGGGAGTTCCAGGATTTTGACCCAGCAACTGGTAAGAACGGTGATATATTTCCAAGTCAGGATGGCGAGTGACTTGGAGGGGAACTTCCAGGCAGTGGTATTCCCATCTATCTGATGTCCTTGTCCTTCTAGATGGTGGTGGTTGTGAGTTTGGAAGGTGCTGTCTAAGGAGCCTTGGTGAATTCCTGCAGTGCATCTTGTAGATGGTACACACTGCTGCTACTGTGCATCGGTGGTGCAGGGAGTGAATGTTTGTTAATGTAGTGCCAATCAAGCAGGCTGCTTTGGCCTGGACAGTGTCAAGCTTGTTGAGTATTGTGGGAGCTGCACTCATCCAGGCAAGTGCGGAGTATTCCATCATACTTCTGACTTGTGCCTTGTAGATGGTGGACAGGTTTTGGGGAGTCAGGAGGCGAGTTACTCGTCACAGGATTCCTAGCCTCTGAACTGCACTTACAGCCACAGTATTTATATGGCTAGTCCAATTCAGCTTCTGGTCAATGGTAACCCCCAGGATGCTGACAGTGAGGGATTCAGTGATTGTAATGCCATTGAACGTCAAGGGGCGATGATTAGTTTCTCTCTTGTTGGAGATGGTCATTGCCTGGCACTTGTGTGGCACGAATGTTACTTGTCACTTATCAGCCCAAGCCTGAATGTTGTCCAGATCTTGCTGCACATGAACATGGACTGCTTCAGTATCCGAGGAGTTGCGAATGGTGCTGAACATTGCACAATCATCAGCGAACATCCCCATTTCTGACCTTATGATGGAAGAAAGGTCATTGATGAAGCAGTTGAAAATGGCTGGGCCTAGGACATTACCCTGCGGAACTCCGGTCGTGTTGTCCTGGAGCCGAGATGACTGACCCATGTGAAAGAGCTATCCAATTAGTTGCTCTGCTCTGCCCTTTTCCCATAGCTCTACAAGCTTGTCCTCTTCAGGTATTTATTCAATTTCCTTTGGAAAGTTTCTACTGAATCTGCTTCCACCACCTTTGCAAGCAGTGCATTCATATCATCATAACTCGGTGCATAAAAAGAAATTCTCATTTCCCCTCTGCTCCTTTTGCCAATGAACTTAAATCAGTGTCCTCTGGTGACCTACTGTCCTGCCGCTAGAAACAGATTCTCCTTTTTATTCTATCAAAAGCCTTTGTTGTTTTGAACATCTCTGTTAAATCTGTCCCCTCTCTTGAGGAACCAATGAGGGAATGGGCTATTTTCGATCTAGTGTTACGTAATCAGACAGGGCTAATTAGTAACCTTATAGTAATGGATCCTCTGGGGAAGACTGATCATAAAATGATAGAATTTCAAATTAAGTTTGAGAATGACATGGTTAAGTCCAGAACCAGAGTCTTAACTTTAAACAATGCCAATGTCGGAGGTATGAGGGGTAAATTGGTTAGGTAGATTGGGAAATTAGATTTTAAAATGTCAATAGGTAAGCAATGGCAAACATATAAATGATGCTGAGAGTTTGCTTCTGCTGGCCGGGGAGTCTAGAACTAGAGTTGCAGACTTAGAATAAGATGTCAACTATTTAGAACTGAAATGAGGGGAAATTTCTTCACTCAGAGGTTTGTGGATCTTCAGAATTCTCTGCCCCAGAGGGATTTGAATAATGTGGCGTTGAGTATACTCAAGACTGAGGCTGATGGGCTTTTGGACGCCAAGGGAATCAAGGGATATGTGGATAGAGAGGAAAATGGAGCTGAGGTAGAAGTTTAGCCATGATCTTATTGAAACGTGAAGCTGGCTCAAGGGGTCGCAGGGTTAACTTTTGCTGTTACTTTTTATGATTTAGCCTTTATTCTAAGGTGAATAATGCTAATTCATAGAAGCAAAATGCTAGGCTCTTTCTACAACTCCCCTAATACCTAAAATTGGTGAATTAAAAAAAAAACATTAATGTTTATCATAACTATTTAATTTCAAAAGATTCCGATTAAAAAGAAAACCTCCTTTAAATACTTGATATGTGCTAGGGAGACCAGGTGAGGAAATATAAACAGCCAAATGACATAGATCACAAGGCACAAATCCTAACGGCCAAACGCAACCAGTTTATTTCTGAGCAACCGTCTCTGTCAATACTTGAGCATAGTTTACATTGATTTCTAAAGCTATATCAGACAGACAGTGAACTTGGATACAGGTTGCACTCACAGTAGCTTCGTATGCTTTGATTTCACAACGGAAAAGACACATTCTGCCACATGTAGCTATGCCAGAAGTCTGAGAAAAAGGGGTTGAGACTGTTTAAAAGTAGCTATCTGTCTTACATAACGGAAGGAGGCATGAACGCTCAGGCTCAAGCACTGGCAGAGGTGGGACACGTCGTGGGAGATGGTGGCATAGTGGTAATGTCACTGAACTAGTAACCCAGAAGCCCAGGATAATGCTCTGGAGATACAAGTTCAAATCCCACCGCAGCAGCTGGAATTTAAATTCAGTTAATAAAATCTGGAATATAAAGCTAGTCTCAGCAATGACCATGAAACTATCATTGATTGTCATTAAAACCTATCTGGTTCACTAATGCCCTTTAGGGAAGAAAATCTGCCATCCTTACCTGGTCTGGCCTACATGCGACTGCAGACCCACAGCAATGTGGTTGACTCTTAATTGCCCCCTGAAATGGCCTAGTGAGCCACACAGTTCACGGGCAATTAGGAATGTACAATAAATGCTGGCCTTGCCTGCAATGCCCACACCCCATGAAAGAATAAAGACAGTCAAACAGAGAACAGAGGTCATAAAATATAAGAAGTGAAAGAAAGGGCAAACACTTCAAGTAATTTCTGACAGTCACATTCTTCTTGTACAGTACCTTTCCTGCGTTTCTTTCTCTCGGTAATTGGTCCCCACAATACGTAGATGCTGGCTGCTAAGGCTGCAGCTACTCCTCCAATAACACCCCAGTTCTTCATCATTCTATTTCTGTAAAATAATAAACTGATTTTTATTTTTCTGTTGCCAAATCTCACTCCGTTCTTGACAGCACCTCTCAAACCTGCAGCCTTTCCACCCCATCAGGACGAGGGCAGTAGGTGCATGGGAACACCACCACCTGCAAGTTCCCCTTCAAGCCCCACACCATTGTGACTTGGACATATATCGGAAAATACATTGAAAGCAATAACTGCATATTGTTTTGCCGGCAACAGGCCTTTGGAATTAATTATCAGAAAATTATCCAGATAAGTGAATAGTACAAAGGGATGCACAAGATCACTGCAGCTGAGGAGACCTATTCTGCCCATTTTAATTCAGCCATTCAGAGGCATCCTAACACTTAACCCACTCTAGCACTCAATTATTTGTTAAATTCCCAGAATTTTACCTCACTACTCTTTCTGGAAGACTACATCTTTCACAACCTCCGTGCGTTGAAAGCTCTTTACTGCTAATTAATTATCTTTTGAAGTGCAGCCAAGTTGCACACAGCAAGCTCCCACAAACAGCAATAATATAATGACCACAAACAGGAATAATATGACAGCCAGACATTTCTTTTTTTTTAGCTGAGGAATTGGCCAGGGCAATTGATTTCCAAAAATTCTCGGTATTCTACAACTTTCAGTTTAGACAGCAGCACCTTCCCTCACGCACTGCCCTGGTTATAAAAAGGGGAGGGCACTTGTTAATTGTCAGAATGTCAAGGTGCATTTGGGCAATCCGTCCTGCCACCCAGAGATCTTCTCAAAATAATTGTCTCCAGGAACTCAGCCATCCACCAGGTTCAAAAAGTTCAATCCTTCGTCCATGCTGAGTGCACCAGCTCATGCAGCACAGGGGGAAGGCATTCGGCCCGTTGAGCCACTGGTGGCTCTCAAAGAATGGGCGGGTTGGTCCCAATCCCTTACGCCCTGCCCCCACCCCCCCAACCCAATACCCCCCCTCCCCCACCCCAACCCCCCCTCCCCAACCCCCCCTCCCCACCCCCAACCCAACCCCCCCACCCCCTCACCCACGCCCAACCCAACACCCCTCACCCACCCCCAACCCCCCCACCCACCCCCCAACCCAACCGCCCCCACCCCCCCTCCCCACCCCCCCACCCCCAACCCCACGCCCCCTCCCCACCCCCAACCCCACCCCCCACGCCCCCCAACCCCACCCCCCACGCCCCCTCCCCACCCCCAACCCCACCCCCCATGCCCCCCCAACCCCACCCCCCCACGCCCCCCAACCCCACCCCCCACGCCCCCTCCCCACCTCCAACCCCACCCCCCACGCCCCCTCCCCACCTCCAACCCCACCCCCCCACGCCCCCTCCCCACCTCCAACCCCACCCCCCCACGCCCCCTCCCCACCTCTAACCCCCCACGCCCCCTCCCCACCCACAACCCCACCCCCCCACGCCCCCTCCCCACCCCCCCAACCCCACCCCACCACGCCCCCTCCCCACCCCCCCCAACCCCACCCCACCACGCCCCCTCCCCACCCCCAACCCAACCCCACCCCACCACGCCCCCTCCCCACCCCCAACCCAACCCCACCCTCCCGACCCCACCCCCAACCCCACCCCCAACACAACGCCCCCCCTCCACTCCCTGAGTGATCTCAGACGGGCTGGGACACCCCCAAAAGGAGCAGGATAACAAGGGGTAAAACCACCTCATCCCACATCCTGGAAGGAGACCGCTGAACCAAAACAAACTGAGCCGCGATGCCCCCTGCAGTCGAATAGCTCGTTGGCATCCCACCCTCGCCCCCCCACCCCCACCCCCACCCCCACCCCAAAAAAAAACTTATAAAGAGCGGCTACCGCGGGTTTAAATGAAACGGTTCCGGTCAAGGCGGTGCCGTCATTGTCCGGGTTTTAAACTATCGAGGTGCCCGGGAGCAGTAACCCACCCCCCCCCAGGGCGAGGGTGTGCGTTCCCCCGCCCCGCACACACACACAGGCCCGGCTTCACCTCACCTCACTGCCGCTCCGCTCTGCAGGAACTCCCGGACCAGCCTGTCACCAGCCTCCGACCGGGCCCCGGCTCCACTCCGCATCCCCCTCGCTCCCGTCCCGGCGCTCGCCTCCCAGCAACGGGGGTGGATATGGGGGGGGGGGGGGGGCGGGGGCGGGGGGGGGGGGAGGGGAAAGGGGTTGGTGGGGGGAGGGGTGGAGGGGAGGTGAGGAAAACCCCCTTTCGGGCGGATGCGGACCCAAAAATCGCAACGACAATCCCGCCCGGACTGAAAAGCTGCCAGCGGCACCCCGCGCCCGCCAACGAGTGTCCGAGCAGGCAAGCTAGACCCTGTGGAGGAGTGCGAGTGGGGCGGGAGGAGGGTAGTGTCCGCTCCTCCCGCCCGCTGGGCGGCGCTGTCAGTGTTTTCCCCGCCCCTCCTCCTCTTCTTCCCCCACCACCACCACCACCACCACCTGGCCAAGGAGCAAGGATCCCATCCCAGCCCAGCTAGGAAATGTCAGGCACTCTCCACCTGCAGAGATTTCTGAGGAGTTTGATTTGGAAACTCTTAAATGGTGATGATGGGCTTTATGTGGGTTTCAGATAGCCAGCCGATCAAGGAAAGCCACCTTTGTAGGATGTCCAGTGGTGGGGAGATTCAATGCTGACAGAATGAGTAAATTTCCCTCTTATATGCACATAATGTCGATCAGCACCCCACCCACCACCGACGCACAGTGGCAACGATGTGTAAGATGCTCTGCAACAACTCACCAAGGCTCCTTCGACAGCACCTTCCAAACCTCTATCACCTAGAAGGACAAGGACGGCAGATGCTTGGGAACACCACCAACTTAAAGTTTCTCTCCAAGCCAGATGCCATCCTTACTTGGAACTATATCACTGTGTCTTCACCGTCGCTGGGTCAAAATCCTGGAACTTCCTTCCTAACAGCAATGTGGGTGCAATGACACCATATGAATTGCGGCAGTTCAAGGACACAGTCTACCAAATTCTCAAGGGGCAATTAGGGATGGGCACTAAATGCTTGCCTGCCTTGCCAGCGACGCTTGCATCCTATGAATGAAACTAGGCTGATACTGAAGTGTAGTACTGATCACCACCCCCCGCCCCCATCAGGATTGGAGAAAAAAGATCCCATGGCACGATTTAAAGAAGACAAGGAGAGATTTCCCCAGTGTCCTGGTCAATATCTATCTCTCCACCAACAGATAATCTAGTTCATTCATACAACTCATCAAGGCTCCTTCGAAAGCACCTTCCAAACCTCTATCACCTAGAAGGACAAGGGTGGCAGATGCATGGGAACACCACCACCACATGGGCCCACGCTGAGTGCAGATTGACTTACATCGTGTGAGAATGGATGTTATTCTTTTTAATATTTTGGGGGAATATTTTTCTTCCATAAAGAAGGCTGTATGTCTGTGTGTGCGTGTGTGTAAATCATTTAATTAAGCTTGGCAAAGGTTACTAGGAGATAGGTTGTCTGGAGGGTTTAAAACATGAATAGGAAAGAGGTGTTAGGTTTGAGGTACAAATGAATAGGTTAGATCTAATGTTTGCATTTTTACATAAGTTGAGAGATTGAATATCAAAGGGACTCAGAGGTAATAAGAAACATGTTTGCATCTTGCAGGAGTTCCATAGGTAAATAGAAGAGGGGGTAACTCACCTCCTGACTCCCCAAAGCCTGTCCACCATCTACAATGCCCAAATCAGGAGTGTGATGGAATACTCTCCAGTTGTGTGAATGAGTACAGCTCCAACAACACTCAAGAAGCGTGACATCATCCAGGACAAAGCACCCTGCTTGATTTTATTGACCTGAAAGCAAAGATAAAATAGAAACATAAACGGCTTTATATTTGGAAAGGTTTGAGTTTCAAAGAGGTGTGAGAACAATGCATCCAGTCTATCAAAACCTTTAATAATTTTAAAAGTATCTCTATTAGGTCAACACCTCAACCTTTTTTCAGGAAAAAACAGACCCAGATTGTCAATAATTTTCTGATTTGCAATGTTGTTATTCTTCGTTAATGGGATGTGGGCATTGCTGGCTAGGTCAGCATTTGTTGCCCATCATTAATTGCCCTTGAAAAGGTGGCGGTGCGCTGCTTTTTTAATCCGATGCAGTCCACATGGTGTAGGTGCACCCACTGCGCTGTTAGTGAGGGAGTTCCAGGATTTTGACCCAGCAACAATGAAGGAACGGTGATATATTTCCAAGTCTGAATGGTGAGTGGCTTGGAGGGGAACTTCCAGGTGGTGGTATTCCCATGTATCTGCTACCCTTGTCCTTCTAGATGGTACAGGTCATGGGTTTGGAAGGTGCTGTCTAAGGAGCCATGGTGACTTCCTGCAGTGCATCTTGTAGACGGGACTGCTACTGGGCGCCGGTGGTAGAGAGAGTGAATGTTTGTGGAAGGGGTGCTAATCAAGCAGGGTGCTTTGTCCTGGATGATGTCACGCTTCTTGAGTGTTGTTGGAGCTGTACTCATTCACACAACTGGAGAGTATTCCATCACACTCCTGATTTGGGCATTGTAGATGGTGGACAGGCTTTGGGGAGTCAGGAGGTGAGTTACGCACTTCAGAATTCCTAGCCTCTGACCTGCTCTTGTAGTCACAGTATTTATATGGCTAGTCCAGTTCAGTTTCTGGTCAATGGTAACCCCCAGGATGTTGATAGTGGAGGATTCAGCAATGGTAATGCCATTGTATGCCAAGGGGCAATGGTTGGATTTTCTCTTGCAGGAGATGGTCATTGCCTGGCACTTGTGTGGCATGAATGTTACTTGCCACTTGTCAGCCCAAGCCTGGATATTGTCCAGGTCTTGCTGCATTTGGACATGGACTGCTTCAGTATCTGAGGAATCACGAATGTTCATCAGCAATCATCAGCGAATGTTCCTACTTCTGACCTTATGATGAAAGGAAGGTCATTGATGAAGCAGCTGGAGATGGTTGGGCCTAGGACACTTTTCTGAGGAACTCCTGCAGTGATGTCCTGGAGCTGAGATGATTGACCTCCAACAACCACAACCATCTTCCTTTGTGCTAGGTATGACTCCAACCAGCAGAAAGTTTTTCCCTGTCCCTTTGACTCCAGTTTTGCTAGGGCTCCTTGGTGTTGTACTAGGTCAAATGCTGCCTTGATGTCAAGGACAGTCACTCTCACTTCACCTCTGGAGTTCAGTTCTTTTGCTCATGTTTGGACCAAGGCTGTAATGAGGTCAGGAACTGAGTGAACTTGGCAGAACCCAAACTGAGCGTTAGTGAGCAGGTTACTGCTAAGCAAGTGCTGCTTGATAGCACTGTTAATGACCTCTTCCATCACTTACTGATGATTGAGAATAGACTAATGGGGCGATAATTGGCCGGGTTGGATTTGTCCTGCTTTTTGTGTATAGGACATACCTGGGCAATTTTTCATATTGCTGGGTAGATGCCAGTGTTGTGGCTGTGCAGGAACAGCTTGGTTAGGGGCGCTGCAAGTTCTGGAACGCAAATCTTCAGTACTATTGCTGGACTATTGTCAGGGCCCATAGCCTTCGCAGTATCCAGTGCCTTCAGCCATTTCTTGATATTACGTGGAATGAATTGAAATGGCTGAAGATTGGCATCTGTGATGCTGGGGACCTCTGGAGGAGGCCGAGATGGATCATCCACTCAGCACTTCTGGCTGAAGATTGTAGCAAATGCTTCAGCCTTATCTTTTGCATTGATGTGCTGGGCTCCCCGATCACTGAGGATGGGGATATTTGTGAAGCCTCCTTCTCCTCTAGTGAGTTGTTTAATTGTCCACCACCATTCACTACTGGATGTGGCAGGACTGCAGAGCTTAGCTGTGATCCATTGGTTATGCAATCGCTTAGCTCTGTCTATCACTAGCTCCTTACACTATTTGGCACGGAAGTAGTCCTCTGTTGTAGCTTCACCAGGTTGACACCTCATTTTTAGGTATGCCTGGTGCTGCTCCGGTCATCCCCTCCAGCACTCTTCATTGAACCAGCTTTGATCCCCTGGCTTGGTGGTAATGGTAGACTGGGGGATATGCTGGGCAATGAGGTGACAGATTGTGGTTGAGTACAATTCTGCTGCAGCTGATGGCCCACAGCACCTCATAGACACCCAGTCTTGAGATCTGTTTGAAGTTTATCCCATTTAGCACGGTGGTAGTGCCACACATGATGGAGGGTATCCTCAATGTGAAGATGGAACTTCGTCTCCACAAGGACTGTGTGGTGGTCGCTCCTACTGATACTGTCATGGACAGATGCACCTGCGGCAGGCAGGTCGGTGCGAATGGGGTCAACTATGTTTTTCCCTCTCGTTGTTTCCCTCACCACCTGCCGTACATAGACCCAGTCCTTTAGGACTTGGTCGGTTCGGTCTGTGGTGGTGCTACTAAGCCATTCTTGGTGATGGACATTGAAGTCCCCCACCCAGAGTACATTCTGTCACCCTCACTGCTTCCTTCAAGTATACCCACATATTTCTGGTATTGTTCTTGTAAATCTTCTTTGCACCCTCTCCAGTGCCTCTCTATAATATGGTGACCAGAACTGCACATAGTACTGTGTGTGTGTGGTCTAACCAAGGTTCAATACACATTGAGCATCACTTTCCTACTTTCCAATTCTATCCTTCCAGAAATGAAACGTAGTGCTTGGTTTGCTTTCTTTATGGGTTGCTAAGCTGTGGCACAACTTTTAGTGATTGGTGTATTTGTACTCTGAGATCCCTTTATTCCTCTACCCAACCTAGACTTGCACCTCCAAAGTAATAAGTGACCTCCCAATTCTTCCTACCAAAATGTACTATCTCATGTTTATCTGTGTTGAACTTGATTTGCTAATTATTTGTCCATTTGGCAAGTTTATTCATGTCCTCCTGTAATCTTTTGAAGTCCTCTTTGGTGTTGATAATGGTTTGGTGTCATTCATAAATTCAGGAATTGTATTTTTGATTCCAAACTCCGAATCATGAATGTAAACTTGAACAGTGTTGGTCCATGTGGAACACCAGTTCCCACCTTCTGCCACTCTGAACAAGTACTCCCAGTCTCTGCTTTCTGTCTTGAAGCCAGCCAGCAATCCATTCTACCCCGACTCCACGTTTCTGACCTTGTTCATTAGTCTATTATGGGGCACCTTATCTAAGGTCTAGATTTATCTAGGTAACTTACATCTACCGCAATACCATTGTGTATTCTCTGTTACCTTGTACTACCATGTTTCCTACAACAGTGACTACACTTCAAAAAGTAAATAATTGGCTGTAAAGCACATTGGGACATCCTGAGGTTGCAAAGGGTGCTATGTAGATGAAAATCTTTCTTTCATCTGCCCCCTTCCCCACTCCCCACAGTGGTTTCACTGGTCCCTACCCTCTAAAACTGCTAGACCTGGAAAATTCAAATCGATCCAGACTAGCAATGTGCAATTCCACAGGGGACTGATTAATGTATTAGAAATGAGCAACCAGTTTGAAGGGGACTGCTTTGATCGGAGAAGACGAGATGGAGCTCTCTGTGAGCAGAGGCTAAGCTGCTGCATAATAATACTTTGGAATCCTGAAGAAAATTATTCCTTTTTATTCAATGTTCGATGACAAAGAACACTGGAACTAGTTGAATGTAAGAATGATATTGAGACGTCTATCAGTTTTGCTCCTTCAGATGCCTGCCGTGTTTTCCAACATTATCCATCTTTTCCCATTGATGACCTCCAAGTTCAATGGCTGCTTCTCCACCAATTCAGCTAAAAATTGTCAAGATACTTGTGACACAAGTACCTACTGTTCCATCTGTTACCTGATAATGGGAAATTTGATTTTAATACATAGCAATTATTCCAGGTGCAACCATTGCTATATATGGAACAGAAGACAGAGAAATGGAGACAGGGACCTGGAGAAAGGGATGGGTAACTGGGAACTGGAGAGAGGAATGGGATACTGGGAGCTGGAGAGAGAGGAATGGGAGATGGAGACCTTGAGAGAGGGATAGGAAAGTGGGGGCAGGAGGAAGAGGAATAGGAGACAGACGTGGAGAGAGATGATTGGTGCTGAAGGGTCTAGAATAGATGGAAGAGTGGGACTGAATCAGGAATAAGTGAGCATTCCCCAGGATGGGCTTTAGTTTCCCCAATTTCCCAGTGCTGGCAGGCTTTTCCCACCTCAGATTTGGTTCTGTTGTAGAAGGGTTGATGAAGTTCGATTGTTGTCATTATCACATCTCCAACATTGTGTTATGCGACTACCAGAAAGGTGAATTAAAGGGACCTTGGTCTTTATATATTCTGCAATTATTATATTCCTAATGATCTAAAGTGCTAGCCGGGCTCATGAGTATTGATATTAATAGCTTCAAATGTATTAGCAAATGCTGGTAAGAAATGTGAAGAGTATTCATAAACATTCTTTTTAATCCCTAAATAGATAAGAGCTTTTTAAAAGCACCAAGGCAAAGAGAGGCAGCTGCTTCGCTTTTATTGAAATAGATGCATTTGGAAATGGAGCAAGACTTGGGAAAGACCCGACACATTGTCACCATAGTTACACAGATGACATGACATTCGTTGGGCTCTCCACTGCCCAGATTGCAGAGGTGCCATAGCAACTGTTAGATTGGCATTGCTGTTTGTAACCTAATCAGTAGCGTGCCTGTCAAGAGAACAGATTGGACAATTAGGAGAGACAACTTTCCGACAAAGTCACCTTTGAGAATCTGGTCACTGATGCCCTGATGGGATGGGAAGAGGATGAAGCGAAAGGACCCATGCTGGGCCAGGCCAGATGCTGACTGGGGAGAGGAATTCATTAGGGGGATGGACTGAAAACAGCTCAGATCAATTTCTACAGTTCCAGCTGGCCAACACATTGGGTGTAATTTTAACCCAATCACTGTGCGGATGGACTGTTAAAATGTCTCAGATGTCCCACGAAGCTGCTGGACCACAGCATGTACCAGTTTTCATTTTTTTAATTATTTTACTGGATGTGGGTGTCACTGGCTGGGGAGCATTTATTGCCCATCCCTAACTGCCCTTGAGAAGGTGTTGATGAACTGCCTTCTTGAACTGCGCAGTCCCTGTGGTGTAGGTACACCCACAGTACTGTTAGGAAGAGAGTTCCAGGATTTTGACCACAACAGTGAAGGAACGGCGATATATTTCCTAGTCAGGGTGGTGTGTGGGCTTGGAGGGCAACATGCAGATGGTGGTGTTCCCATGTGCCTGGTATCCTTTTAGATGATAGAGGTCACGGGTTTGGAAGGTGCAGTCAAAGGAGCCCTGGTGAGTTGCTACAATGCATCTTGTAGAAGGTACACACTGCTGTCACTGTGCGTCGGTGGTGGAGTGAATGTTGAAGGTGGTGGATGGGGTGCCAATCAAGTTGCCAGCTTTGTCTTGGGCTTTGTTGGACTGGTGGCAAAGCTGTCTGGCTCAGAGCCAGCGGAGTCCACGTTCATACACACTAATCAGGGTGTAATAACACCCTTGGGGCTCCTGCAGCGATGTTAACTTTGACCTGGCTTTCTCCTCCCCACCAGGCTGAAGAGGATCAGAATGCCGCAGAGTTAAGTTTAAAATCGGTTAAGTGTTTCTCAAACAGTCGCTTGGTCGTACGGAACCTGAATCTAAGTGCTTTTCTTTTCTTTTCCCTGGCGGGGTCAAGAGGAGCAAAAGTGCTCTTCCAATGTGAAGGCAGAGTTTGCCTACCCCAGATTCTACCCCTCTGTCCCCACCTCCTCACTACCCTTCCAAATCACCCTGAGACCCCTCCCTGTTAAAACCCTTCCGTATCTAAGAGCAGGCAGCTGGCCGATTCCCACCCAGCGTACCTGCTCACTGCCTGGGTTCAGCACAAAACTAACAATAACCACTGGCCGGTTAACCTTCTGCCTCTCCCTGCCCCACTGGTTTAAATGTTATTACCTTCTCTAATACATTCCAAAGGGCAATTAGGGATGGGCAAACAATACTGGCCAAGGCAATGATGCCCACATCCTATGGACGAATAAAAGAATACTATACCTTATCTGAAACAGGTACCTTTAAGACTGCAGGCAAATTGATATCAGACCTCAAAATTGATGTTAATTCTTTGCAATAGTTAAAGGATTCTTCATTCAATGAGGCCACAGGACAGCTGGCATGGTAAAGAGAAAATGCCACCTTGGTGAACCAGGAGGCTCCTCTCAGATGCATCCGGAGGCTCACTGTTACATAGTGAGCCTGACTCTGCATCTAAGTTAAAAGCAAAAAAGCAGATGCTGGAAATCCAAAACAAAAACAAAAATACCTGGAAAAACTCAGCAGGTCTGACAGCATCTGCAGAGAGGAACATGGTTAACATTTCGAGTCCGTATGACTCTTCAACAGAACTAAGGAAAAATAGAAAAGAGGTGAAATATAAGCTGGTTTAAGGAGGGGGAGGGGAGAGCTGGATAGAGGGCCAGTGATAGGTGGAGATAACCAAAAGATGTCATAGACAAAACGACAAAGAGGTGTTGAAGGTGGTGATATTATCTAAGGAATGTGATAATAGGTGACATTAAGGGTAGAAAGCAGGACGAGCAAGGTACAGATAGCCCTAGTGGGGGTGGGGTGGGGGGAAGGGATCGAAATAGGCTAAAAGGTAGAGATAAAACAACGGATGGAAATCCATTTAAAAATAATGGAAATAGGTGGGAAAAGAAAAATCTATATAAATTATTGGGAAAAAAAAGGGGGGGATCGGAAAGGGGGTGGGGATGGAGGAGAGAGTTCATGGTCTAAAATTGTTGAACTCAATATTCAGTCCGGAAGGCTGTAAAGTGCCTAGTCGGAAGATGAGGTGCTGTTCCTCCAGTTTGCATTCAGCTTCACTGGAACAATGCAGCAAACCAAGGACAGACATGTGAACATGAGAGCAGGGTGGAGTGTTGAAATGGCAAGCGACAGGGAGGTCTGAGTCATGCTTGCGGACAGACCAAAGGCACCCAGTCTGCATTTGGTCTCTCCAAAGTAGAGGAAACCGCATTGGGAGCAGCGAATGCAATAGACTAAATTGAGGGAAGTGCGAGTGAAATGCTGCTTCACTTGAAAGGAGTGTTTGGGCCCTTGGATGGTGAGGAGAGGGGAAGTAAAAGGGCAGGTGTTGCACCTTTTGCAGTTGCATGGGAAGGTGCTGTGGGAGGGGGTTGAGGTGTAAGGGATGATGGAGGAGTGGACCAGGGTGTCATGGAGGGAACAATCCCTACGGAATGCCGCGTGGGGGTGAAGGAAAGATGTGTTTGGTGGTGGCATCATGCTGGAGTTGGTGGAAATGACAGAGGATGATCCTTTGAATGTGGAGGCTGGTGGGTGATGTGAGGACAAGGGGGACCCTATCATGGTTCTGGGAGGGAGAGGAAGGTGTGAGGGCGGATGCACGGGAGATGGGCCGGACACAGTTGATGGCCCTGTCAACCACTGTGGGTGGAAAACCTTGGTTAAGGAAGAAGGAGGACATGTCAGAGGAACAGTTTTTGAAAGTGGCATCATCAGAACAGATGCGACGGAGGCAAAGGAACTGAGAGAATAGGATGGACGCTGCTCTCATGCCCACATGTCTGTCCTTGGCCTGCTGCATTGTTTCAGTGAAGCTCAATGCAAATTGGAGGAACAGCACCTCATCTTCCGACTTATAGCCTTCTGGACTGAATATTGAGTTCAACAATTTTAGATCATGAACTCTCTCCTCCATCCCCACCCCCTTTCCGATCCCCCCTTTTTCCAATAATTTATATAGATTTTTCTTTTCCCACCTATTTTCATTATTTTTAAATGTATTTCCATCCATTGTTTTATCTCTACCTTTTAGCCTATTTTGATCCCTTCCCCCCACCCCACCCCCACTAGGGCTATCTGTACCTTACTCGTCCTTTCTACCCTTCATGTCACCTATTATCACATTCCTTAGATAATATCACCACCTTCAACACCTCTTTGTCGTTTTGTCTATGACATCTTTGGCTATCTCCACCCATCACTGGCCCTCTATCCAGCTCTACCTGTCCCACCCCCCTTAAACCAGCTTATATTTCACTTCTTTACTATTTTTCCTTTTTGTTCTGTTGAAGAGTCATGCGGACTCGAAACGTTAACTGTGTTCCTCTCCGCAGATGCTGTCAGACCTGCTGAGTTTTTCCAGGTATTTTTGTTTTTGTTCTGCATCTAAGTTGGCCTGTACATCCCCTGAGAGAATATGGTGTCAACAGCTCTTACTGGAAATAAGAAAATAAGCTTTCCCTAGTATCAATGTCACTCACCTTGATGAGTGCAATATTTGTTAAAAATTCATTCATGGGATGTGGGTGCCACTGGCTGGGCCAGCATTTATTGCCCATCCCTTAATGCCCTTGAGAAGGTGGTGATGAGCTGCCTTCTTGAACCGCTGCAGTCCGTGTGCTATAGGTGCACTCACAGTGCTGTTAGAGACGGATTTCCAAGATTTTGACCCAGTGACAGTGAAGGAGCAGCAATATAGTTCCAAGTCAGGATGGTGTGTGACTTGGAGAGGAACTTGCAGGTGCTGCTATTCTCATACAGATGCTGTCCCTGTCCTTCTAGGTGCTAGAGGTTGCTGGTTTGGAATTTGATGTCAAAGAAGCCTTGATGAGTTTCTGCAGTGCATCTTATATGGTGCGCACTGCTGCCACTGTGTGTCAGTGGCGGAGGGAGTGAATATTGAAGGTGGTGGATGGAGTACCAATCAAGCGGGCTGCTTTGTCATGGAATGTGTCAAGCTTCTTGAGTGTTGGAGCTGCATGCATCCAGGCAAGTGGAGAGCATTCCATCATACTCCTGACTTGCACCTTGTAGATGGTGGACAGGCTTTGGGAGTCAGGTGGCGTGTTACTCACCTCAGAATTCCTAGCCTCTGACCTGCTCTTGTA
Organism: Carcharodon carcharias; assembly: GCF_017639515.1. Taxonomy (NCBI): domain Eukaryota; kingdom Metazoa; phylum Chordata; class Chondrichthyes; order Lamniformes; family Lamnidae; genus Carcharodon; species Carcharodon carcharias. The sequence continues at coordinate 16,542,545 of NC_054479.1, read as the reverse complement.
GCCACAGTATTTATATGGCTAGTCTAGTTCAGTTTTTAGTCAATGGTAACCCCAAGAATGTCCCCGCCTGCCATTCTCCCACCTGATTAGATGCCCTCCCCTCCACTAATGTCACCAAGGGGATGGCATTAAATTCTGCCCAGTGTGACCTTTGATGGATGACCACAAGAAGTGGTCCAAGGTAACCCCCTTTTTTGTAAGGTGGGAAGAGAAGGGTGCTACCTAGGAGAAGGGGCAAATACATGGAGAAGCACTGAGAGCAGCATGAAGATTCACAATGTCAGTAACCATGCAATAATCCCGATTGCTGCTGACTCTCTGCTGAGCTCTAGAACAGATTTAACTGAAGTGGTTTGAATTGCCACTGCACATAGAATAGAAACATTCTTCAAACTTACCAGTGACTGTGCATATCAAATATTTTCATTGAACTGACATCTGCGCTGTGCTGATTTCAATTATTTGTTCATCAAGAATTATTCGATCCCTATCCATAACACAAAAACAATATGGGGGGGTGGGGGGGTGGAATCTGTATATCTGTAACTAAATACCTGTTTTCCTAAAAGCATTATTAAAATAAAATAGTAAATTTAAACATAGCACTTTCATACTGAGTATTGTAGAGTATTAAGAATTAGACGGAGCCCTTCAGCCAAAAGGGTTGGAGAAGCTGGTCCAGCAAAAGGAAAACATACATAACATATAACAACAGCACTGCATGTGAATAAAAAGGCATCTCTCTGGGGTAAATAATTTGCAAACAATTAGGCCATCACGTTAAGATAGTCACTAAGAAAGCTAATAGGGAATTCAGAAGAAACTTCTTCACCCAGAGAGCGGTGAGAATGTGAAACATGCTACCACAGGTAGTGGGAGAAGCAAATAGTATAGATGCATTTAAGGGGAAAACATACAAGAATATGAGGGATAGGGGAGTAGAGGGTTATGATGACAAATTCAGGTGAGGAAAGATGGGAGGAGGCTCGGGTGGAGCATCAACACTGACATGGGCTGACTGGACCAAATGGCCAGCTCATTCAGTGTTTCCTGTGATCTGGGACTCGCAGGGGCTTGCTGATTTTTATGCAGCATGTTATGCAGTAATGTTGTCAGACCCGAATAGAAAAATATCCTCGAACCTTAATCCAAATTTGGGAGAGTGAACTCCTCAAAGAATAGAGAAAGGTAGATGTGGATTGTCGAACGTTCAAAGAATGGACTTCTACATATTTAGTATGTAATACACAATTCTTTTTGTGTGTGTGCAGTCCTCAAAGAACTCACCCAAACCTGTTCAGTGGCCAGTTCAAATACTCTCCCACTCCTGTATGAAACCATTTTGAAATATATGAAGTCCACAAACACCTCCCAAAATATTTGAACATTTATATATTTATTTATAGATATATCTCATATTTAAAATACACTCACCATAGAATTTGTATGTATATATATATATATTATTTTCAAATCATTTCATTTTTCCTTTTTAACTGCCAATTCTTAGAAAAGAAATTCAATGATAAAATATATATTTTGCTACATTATAAAGTTACCACATGTTGATACAGTGCTTCAGCGAGAGGCTCAAGATGGAGAGAGACAAACCATGACACGATGTCAGGATATGTACACCACAGAATGGCACAGATGCTCAAGACTGCATTTCACTGCTTTGGGAAACTACAAATTGGCATAGCCTGACCTCAATAAAGCCATCAAGACATTTTTCTTCCAAATTCAGCACGTGTTTTTTAAAAATTAAACATAAGCAAGATTGGGAAAGAATAACAAACAGTGGCAATATAAGCTAATACTACACGATACTGGACAGGGCTATGGGGTTATCGGTGTATAGATAGCTGAGGCCATCAGGACACAGTGCAGCATCTATAAAGGGACCAATTAAGATATTGGCCCAGAGCCCACAGAATGGAGCACAAATCTCAGGATGAGATTGAGCTTGTACAGAGTGCTGGTCCTAGCCCAGCCCTGATTTGGTATATGGTGCTTGGAAAAACATTATTTGGCAAAGGGCAACTAAACTGATGTCCAGGAGGTGGCACCTGAGTTATGAAAAGAGGCTGTAAAAGCTGGGTATACTTAACACTGTGAGAGAGAAGGCCTATGGGTGATCCTGTTGAAGCAGTCAAGATTCAAAGGAGTATAGACAATGTAAACACAAATATGTTTAACATTGTTACATATCTTACACCGAGAAGGTTTGCCCTTAAATTTGAAAGGGAGAAGAGGTAGTTTAGATTTCACTACTTAATGCAGAGGGTGGTCGGTGTATGGAATAGGCAACCAAGCAAGGAAATAAGGGCTGAAATAATCAGCACATTTGAGAGAGACGTTTAAGTATCTGGAGAAAAGAATTTGATGGAGGTGTATGACATCTACTTTTGGGATATTTCCCAGACACTGGACTGACTGTAGGAACATGAATGGCTTCTTCTGGCCTTATATATTCCCACGTTCCTTAAATGAAAGGTCAAGGACCACGGCGCAGGATATTAAGATCGAAAAGAAACTAAAGGAGAGAGGACTAGCTAAGTCAGGCAGTGGTAATTAGATGGTTCCAGGCATGATTTCAAATGTCTGCAGTGGGCTAGAAGATGATGGATGATGGTGGGAAGGTGCTCCAGGATTTTGAATTCCTGGGAAATAACAACAGTAGATGGTGAAATGCAGGAGGGGAAAGCATGGGTTATTGGAGCTTAGGAAAAATGAGAAATTTCCCAGGAACACTGACTATTATAGTGATAAAAGAGAGAGACAGGTAGAAGAGGATGCAGTGGGAAGAGAGAGATAGATAGAAAAAGTACATCACAGGAAGGGTAAGGGGGAAATTATTTATATAAGTTCTTAAAATATTTATGTGGCGGACTCCACTTTCTCAGAGAGTGAGCGAAGATGATCCACTTCACCTCACGCAGAGAGGAAGAAAATTTAACATTCTCCCAAATAGGCATTGGTGGTCAGCCTTGGGGAGATGTTCAAAGAGTCCAGCTTTGCACCTTTGTCACCCTCTCTGTTGCATACATTGGATAAGAAGGGACAGGAAATAGTGGGAGAATAAATGGAGGGTCCGTAAATGTGGATGGAGACAAGGGCTACCAAACAACTGAAAAGAATCTAACTTGGGCATTCACTAATTCTGGTATCATAGCAGAAGGAAGAGGGAGAAATGTGAGTGTATGGGAACAGATTTAAAAAAAAAAATCTGAGGATGGTTTTGGAACAGGAACAAATTTTAAGTTTTGGACATACTCATGTTTGGAAGTCACGGACCATAACAGCTATCACATACTGGTTAAAAAAAAAACGCTTGGGAGCTCTCAGAATCTAAAAGCTGTGTAGAAGGAAGAGTTTGTTGTCAAGTTACAGTGCACTCCACACAAAGATACGCTAACTTGAGCAGCTGCTAGTCTCAGAGGGCTGTGAAATGCAGTCTAGGTCTTTACAAGTATCAGAACTGCAAATACTGAAGTATAGGGCAGTGTTAGCAAACCACAGCACAGTGCATACACTGCAAAGGATCAAAACGACAAAGGGATTAATGTCTAGCTTAAATGGGGCAAATCATTTATTTCACGTTTTGTTTCATTGTTGAAATTGGACAACTTTATAGTTTATTCTATGTTTATAGGTTGTGCGCTAAAGATTCCTTCTTGTTTTCTTTAAGAACCGATGGCGTTACACTCATGATTGATCTGACAGTTCTTTTGATGTTAACACTGTACTTGAAACAGTCTAGCTCAGTAACGGGCTAATCTGTGGCAAGAGTCGAGCAGGTTTGGAAAATAGGCACAGGGGATCACAGGTCTCTTGAAAATCAACTCCTTAGTCGTTTTGCCTTTGAATCCTCATTACATCAGCCATGGGCTCTTGATGAGATTCAATATCTCCCAGACTTATTTCACATTTCAAATAACTGCAAGATCGACACTCAACAGATCACCTTTAATTTGATTTATAAAGTTAAATTAAAGGCAGCTCGGAATGGTGATACTGGTTGACCGTGGTGCTGCGTGCGAGATGGTCAGGTAGTTCTAGTGCCTATGGAGAGAGCGCACAAAGGCAGTCACTTGGATCAGATATCTCGCCCGAGCAAGAGAAGACACGTCCCTTTGTAGACTGACTAACAACATGGGATTAGATCATTCTCCGTGGCAGAAAGGTGAGAAAATTAGGGACTTTCTTTTTAAAATAAGGAGTGTGGAGCCCATTGCTGACATAAGATGATCCAATTAAATATAAACCAATCAAAACATCAACAGAACACAATATCAAGAGGATAGGAACTTGGCACACAGTACAGAATTGTGGCCCACATTATAAAGCACTAAGTGGCTTGTTTTTGTCTCTTTTGAGAATGCACAATTCACTTCTACTTTATATATATATATATATTATATATATATATTCATCCGCAAATAGATACCTTTTCTGTGTTTAACATTTACAATAAATAGTGTTTACAACATTCAAAAGCAAATAATCTCCATTTACAGAACAACATTTTACACCAGGCAGTAACACAGAGACACTTTCAAAATGTACAACCGGTTTGGATATCGCAAATCAGACACACGGGCACTTGGGCTAAAGGAGGCCACCACTTCTGAATGTTGAAGGGGCCCTGGCTACACATCTGGCTGCGTCTGTGTGCTAGGGGTGGTGTTGCTTTATTTCTTTGCTGTTATGAATCATAGTTCATTCAAGTCTCGTCAAGGAGGAGATCAGGAGTTTTCTGTCTTGCACGCTACCAGTAACCTTAGGGATGTAAACCCCGAGCTACTAGTCAAGAGAGCAGTGGACAATTCCAAAGCACAGTCTTCAGAAAATGCCACTATCCTGTTCAATCGTTCTAGCAGTGCCATTTAAAGTGACTTTAGTTGGGTGGTTGTGTCCGGCTTTCTCCATTTTCCTGTATTGTGCTAAAGGAGAAGCGAACGTTGACTTTCCACCGGTTTGCAAGAGCAAGAAATTGCTGAAGATACTAAGAGGGTTGATGCGCCAGAGGTTTGTGCTCATACTGTCTGCAGAATATACACACCCTACTATCGAGGACTTGAATACTCTCAGCGTCCAAGGAATTTCGACAGACGGAGGAATTGAGATTCCGCGGAATGACAAGATTGGCGCAGAGAGGAGCACCAGGAGAACCAAACGTATGCCGAACCATTTAGTCTAAATTATTTTCAACTTTATAAATGGGTTCCAGTGTTTACAGGAATACACATTCAACATTTTTAGTGCTTGGTGAAAGTTGCATGTCTTCCCCCTTTCATTTTTTAAAAAAAATGACAAAACCCACAAAATGTTTCACAAATGCAGACGAAGCCTAAACAGATTAATCTCCTCAGCGCCCACAGACAAATATTAAAAATAACAACAATCACAGTTTTAAACAGGGTGTAAATGAAAAGACATTGTTCTCTGTAAGCAATGATGAGGAGGGGAGGGGAGAAAGCTATTGTAAAGGGAGGCAGTGCAGAAATATGTCAAGCCAAATTCAATCTGCCAAAAGAAAATTCTGGAAATGGGATTTTGGGTGTTGCAAACCAAACTTCACTTGACGTTTGTTAAAATGTTTTTGTTCCATAGCCACCATATCTATTTCTGTTACAATCAATTCCTTTTATACTTATTGTTATTGGGTTGATACGGTTTGCCTTTGATTTTACAAGCTCATGTTACATATGGATTTGGTTTTCCACCTGCTTCTCACAGCTCACCTGATATGTTCCAGAAATGAAACTATAAAATGGCTCTAATGCCCATCCTATGGGAGAGGGAACTGAAGACATTACACTGTACAGAAATCATAAAACATATTACACTTATGGGGGAAAAAAAACAAGATTAACACAACTGAACAATTTTAATTCCACAATAATAGATATATATACCTTTCTAAGGCCTTTGGAAATACATATTCTATGCCCATCCAAAAAATACTTTTAGTATTTGTTCAACTCGGAATGAACGTTGATAAACATGATGCATTGTGGGTCAGGGTAGGCACCAAAAAGAGGCAGAGAGAACAAGAAATGTTGTTCAACCGAATCAGAACCAAAGCTGAGCAGGGAAGTCCCATCCCTGTTCCACAGGAGAACATGCCTCAGCTTCAAGGACCTGACTGGCGCGAGCAAAAACTGAGTCAAACAGGAATGCATGCGCTTCCCAATCCCTCAACTCAACTGGTATAGGGTTGGAATGGTTAGAACCCTCTATTCCCTAGCATGAGTGCCCATTAGTAACATTTTTTTTAAGCTATAAATACTAATTTGTAGAAGCTCCAAGAGCTTTGAGGTCTATGAGGCAACAAACAGGCCACATTGGATCTATGACATCAGTTACTCGCCCTAAATACACTATTTCATTCCATGTGTTGGGAAGGGGAAGAGGCAGAAGTAGAAGCAATAGACTGACTACAACTCTCTGCCATCGTGAAAGCTTCACCAGGGTTTCTACTGGGGTTAGGTGGTCAATGCAGGTTTTTATACATGCAAGCCTTGACTGATACGGCCATATTTAAACATTAAGATCTTTCAAGCTTCATCTGTGCTGGGGGAAACCCTGTGACCAATTTTCAAAGTTAATTTGGGCTTTGCTTTGGGTATATAGCATCCTTTTAGACTTGGAAGATAGGTTTACGTCTCCTTCAAGTATGACAGAAAATAGACACTTTTGTGGGGGTTTTAGGGTATTTGTGGCAACTGTCAACTATTAACAGTCATGCGACACTGGACTTTTGTACGTAATGCATAGCCAGGATAGGAAAATGGGGAAGGCTGATAGATCAAGAAAGGTCAAAGAAACTCTAGACTGAACGGTAGGGCTAAGGGCAGTTGGTAAGGACAGCAACAGAAGAGCTGAATGAAGTAATGTGCGTGGTTCCAGTGACTCCACTGTATGTTTCATTTTCACGTTGAAACTGATGGAGGTTATGAACCTCCTTTAAAAACCAGTGACAGAACTCTTGGATCTATGTGACACCTTTCACAACTTCAGAACGCCCCGATGTGTTATACAGCCAATAAAATATTTCTGAAGTGTAGTCACTGTTGTAATGTAGAAAACACAGCAGCTAATATGTGCCACAAGGTCCCACAAACAGCAATGTGTGATAATGACCAGATATGTTATCTATTAATGCTGATTGAGGGGTAAATGTTAGCCAAGACACCAGGATTAGCTCCCCTGCTCTTTGAAATAAATTCAGTAGTTCTTCAGATCCCAGGATGTCGAAAGTTGACTTGCTCCCCACTCACATCCACCCCTCATCCCAACGTGGATGGGCAACAGGAAATGGATGTGAAATCAGCTTCTGTTGGAAGGCAGGAACAGATCCTTTTGTTGTCTTGCGAACAGCAATCGCAGCAGATGGCTGTATTATTGCGACCATGGGGGAATGGGAAAAGAGATTATAAGAGCTAATTTTGATTGGGGTGGGGGTGGTGCAGTGGATGGGGTGGAGTGTGAAGGTCAGAAAACACAAAGGAAGATCGAGGGTGATGAGTTAGATGAAAAGTTCCAGTACCTGTGTAATTTGCAAACTTCCGGATTTGAGATAAAAGATTAATTCTGACCAGTGCTGCAAGGAGTTACAGTTGGTTTATAAAGGGAAACACTCAACGGGTGGGAAATACACGGAATTGGCAGCAACAACAGTTTTACACACCATCCATTGTTACTTTCCTTTAACTTCAATGAAGAGTAAATTCGGGCCGGGGGATTAAACCAGTGTGGCTCCTGACGGCTGGGCTGGGTTGGGTTAAAATTGCTTTCATAATGTTTGAAGCTCGGGCCTATCTCACAGAACGGAAAGAGGGAATGTGTTTGTTGTACATTCCTAGCACCTTGTGTAAAGGTGATAGTGAGGATCATCAGGAACACAAATAATATTCTCCTTTTACTGTTCTATATTAAACAGTATGGATGAGATAGGAAGCACAGTTCCAGAGGAGGAGAAAGATTCAAGTGCCCCTTCCATATAGGAGGAAGTCGTTCGCTGTCCAAGGCCACAATTCCAATGTCTTTTCCGCTCTTCCCAGAATGTCACATGATGTTGCTTCACAGAATAATGCCTTTGAAGTTTTCTTCCCCCCCCCTTCAAATCCTGATGGTCTTGACTCCTTGTTCTGATCTAGTCCCACCAGCCACCACCACCTTGCTCAGTGGCTATTATTTGTGTCAGCTGCAGCAGACGATCTGACTACAAATGCTGCTGCCAAGCCCCATCCTGTCCACACCAGAACTTCACATACCCACTGGGGCTTCCAAGGTAGCAAACCAGGAACAGAAACTTGGGCTGAAGCTCTCAGGCGCCACCTCACAAACCCAGGGCTGCTAAGGCCATCTGCAGCACACATGTCACCACCTCACTATTCAGCTTACAAAAAGGTTCGATAAAGTGTTGCACATACGGGGAGAAAGAGGCCTCATGGGGTATGATGCCAGGGGAGGCAAAAGCAAAATACTGTGGATGCTGGAAATCGGAAATACAAACAGAAAATGCTGGAAATACTCAGCAGGTCAGGCAATATCTGTGGAAAGAGAAAGAGAGTTAACAGTTGCTTAACCTTTGAGATTGAGGGCCGAATTTTACACCTCCCCCCCCCACCCCACACACACACACACAGGTGGGTTTGCAGGAGGAGGTCCGTAAAATTCTATGGGTGACTTTTCCACCTCCTACCTGCCCACCTCTGACTTCACCATGACTTTAAGGGCGGCGGGCAAGACCTAGGGAAGCCTGCCCCCCATCCCCCATCTCTCCCCCCCCCACCCCCCCCCCCCCCCCCCCCCCCCCCCCACCCCCGCCCGATTAAAACCCTTAAGTGGCCAATTAATCCCTGACTGGCTGCAACTTTTCAGCCCTTGGGAAGAGATAGAGGTTGGGGTGGGTACCCGGGAGGGTAGCTTGCCTCAGGTGGGAAGGGTAAGGTGCCTACTTCACAGGCTGCCTTTTCCAATCCAACTTCCCCACCCCAAAGGTCTGCCCAACACCCGGGTGTCCCCTCTTCCCCTGGCCTGTGCACCCTGGCCCCCCCCCCCCCACCCCCATCACTACCCCCCTCTCAAGGGCCTTCTCTCCTAACCCTGCTACCAACTTACCGGGCACCCTCACCTGTCACCTGTTTAAGGGGAAATGGTGGTGGTGGTGGTCACTGGACTAGCAATCCAGAGGCCCAAGCTAATGCTCTGGGGACACAGGTTCAAATCCCACCACAGCAGCTGGTGGAATTGGAGTTCAACTAATAAATCTGGAATTAAAAAGCTAGTCCCGGTAATGGTGACCAATAACCACTGTCGACTGTTGTAATAACCCATCTGGTTCACCTATGTCCACCAGGGAAGGAACTCCGCATCCTTACCTGGTCTGGCCTACAAATGACTCCAGACCCACAGCAAAGTGGCTGACTCTTAAATGGCCCAGCAAGGCACTCAGTTCAAGGACAATTAGGGATGGACAACGAATGCTGACCAGGCCAGCGACACTCACATTCCATGAAAGAAAAAAGAAACTCCTGGCACTTCTTCATCAGGGACTGGATGCAGTTCCAGCAATGGCCTCTACTCCAGGTGGCGCTGCCGGGATGAGCGAGCTGTCAGGGGTGAAACATTGTCTCAGTTGGGAGCCAATTAACACACCTCAGAGCTTTAAATGGCTGCAGGGCAGCCCACCAGAACAGGGGCAGGTTTCACGTTGACTTTTCAAGGGTGGCACCCGTAAAATCCTGCCCTATGTGTATTGCTAGCACTGTTAATCAGAAAATAAAGATGATTATGCTTGGGCTAAATGCAGCTTTTAGTGTCTTTGATTTGGGTTGATGTTGATTCCGAGGCCTATTATAGATCATTTTGAATGGATTGTGTCCAGTTTTGATCCTGCAGATGATAAATATTGAGCCTCTGGAGTGGATGGCGAGGAGGACCACTGAGATGATATAATATCTTCAAGCTCTTTGTTATGAAGATAGCTCCAAAGTCAGGGTTATTTACTTTGGAGAGATGCTGCTTTAGACGGGATAATGACTGAAATGTCTAAAATTATGAAGGAACTAGATACAATCCGGTTAGGCAGATTATTTGAGAAAGATACAGACAATAGGATTAGGGTCCATTACGGTAAAATCCAAGTGAGCAGCAACTATGGAAAGGGAGAACCCCAGAGTTAACCTTTCAGGGTGATGAACTTTTCTCTCTGTTTCTCTCTCTCCACTGATGCTTCTAGAGCTGCTGAGCATTTCCAGTATTTTCTGCTTTTATTTCAGATTTCCGGCATCCATTGAATTTTGCTTTTGTAAAATCAGAGTCAGATGAGGTGCCTGGGACACGCTGTACGGGTTCAGGTGGGGGTTGGTGAACAATAGGCGTGATGGCACTGCTGACTGTATGAGGAAGGCTTGATTATCTCTTTGCCTTTTCATATGATCATATGGGATCGATTAAATAAACTCAGTCCCGGGCTCAATCCTTGTCCTTCCACAGCTCAGCGGTTGCACTGGGTAACCTTAGTGAACCCTGGTTAGTAAACAGCAGAATTAACAGAGAAATACAGCGGCCACTAACAAACTGGCTCCCTTTCACAGAAGTGGATAACTTGGTTGACGTACAGACTGAGATTAAATCCTGATTCCAGCCATTGATTCTTGTGGCTAATTTTGCATTGACAGTGGGTCTTGTGCTATTTCACAGAAATATCAACAGGTTCTCAGACTCTGTGCGTACAAGAAGGTTAATGTCATAGAAACGTGGAAAAATCAAAGAGATGTCTGCATTGACAATTTGCTACAAGGCCTCAGTAACCAGAACTAATCAAATCCCAGATTCTTTGAAGAAAAAGTACTTTATATTGGAATACTATCTGCAGACCTGAATCTGAACTGGCATCTTCTAGTTGTGATCAGGCATGATGCACATATCCAGTTCCCTCTAACTGGCAATGTCCAATTCCCTTTTCAAGGACTGTAGAGTGACTCCATACTTACCCTAGAAACTTGGCAGTGTGTTCCAGAGGGCAATCAGGCACCCAAACTGACTTTCCTCCTGTGGATTTTACTGTATTTGCCAAGGACTGCATCTCCCCTCCCCCAATCCTTTCCCTTGGCAACTACCAGGAACTGTTCCATCTTGGTTTATAACCTCCAGTGCAGCTCCCAATGATGTGTTTGGTTCTTTTCCTGAAGGAGTTTAATTGGCGCAGCAACCACTGCATCTGCATTCCACATACCTGTCTGGCCCTGGCTGCAAGAAATAGAGAGGAGGCTGTCCTTAAATGCCAGCCTGAGAGTGAAGTACGTGGAGACTCTCAAGGAAGCCACATTAAGAGAGAGCCGGACTTTTCAGGAGAATGCCACTGTACTTGAATAGAGGTTACAAGTAATCACTTGCATTTACACAGCGCCTTTCACCACCTCAGGACGTCCCAAAGCATTTTACAGGTACCAATGAGGTACTTTTAAAGTACTTCCTTACTGTTGTAATGTAGGAAATGCAGCAGTCAAATTGACAATAGCAAGGTCCTGCAAACAGCAATAAGATACCTGACCTGTTTTAGTCACGTTGGTTGAGGGATAAATACAGAAGAACGCGCCTTCTCTTCTATGAAATAATGCATGGAATCTCTTACATCCACCTGAAGGGGCAGGCAAGAGCCTCAGCTCCACTTATCTGAATGACGGTACCTCCAACAGTTCAGCACTCTCTCAGTACTGCACTGGAACGTCAGCTCCAATCACTGGAATGGAACAAGCAACCCTCGGACTCAAGAGGCGAGAGTGCTCCTCACCGAGCCCTGGTCGGAAAGTGTAATCCAAATTACGGGAGCCTGCGTAAGAACCAAGTCTGACTGCAGGATTGAGCAAGATGCCCACAGAACTAGGCTGCTGCAAAGCTCAAAAGAATAGGGGCTGATGGTAAAAGCTAGAATCAAGGGCCCTGGAGGAATCAGGACTGGGTCGGAGTGGCGGATGGGGGAGGCAGCAACTTCAGCTGTGCATAACAGGGCCCAAGAGGCTCCTGAGGACTGGAACCTTTACTTACGTTGCTTCGAAGCTCCTGTGGGGCCATTGAGTTTTGCTGCTGACCTTTACACGCTGACCAAACCGGGATGGCAGGAATTGGGTCTTACGTTGGGCACTTGACTAAAAATAATCCCGAGAAACATGAGGGGCCGCTAAAGGGGAGTTAATGGCAACTTACACACGAACTAATCGGGAAGAGGAAAGAGTCATTCAGGCAACAAGTTCAGCCCATTTTTGGTAGATTCAGCCCCATCTCACTACTTTCTCGTCAAATCCCCTCATTCTGAAGTATTCACTTACACTGTCTGCGTAAGGCGGCACATCCAGGCTGAGAAGGATCTTTCCCGACATCGCTTCTTACAGCCTGAATTCCTCAGTTTTAAATGGTCCACCCCCCCCCCCCCCGCAAACACACCCCTGGCTCGGTACCTTGGGCACCTTGATGTACTGAATATACACGGACAAAGCAAAGGGGGATCGTACGCAGGAAAACGTCCACGGAATCAGCAGCTGTGCGCTTCTGCAGAAGCCGCCACCATGGGGAAATTCAGGAGTTTTTCAGCTGCAGCCTTGCGAGAAGAGGGAACTACACCCTTCAACACCTCTCACTGCAACAGAACACACAGTGGTCCCCACGCAAAGGTAACACTGGAAATAACAATGTGTGGATTGGACAGCTGCAAGGCTCAAGGCTTCACCCACAACCCTGGGCTGATGTGCTGCCTGGGTGCCCTCATCTTCTTCCTCCTCCTCCTCCTCATTTATTTTCGATCAGCGTCTGCACTTTGTAAACGAGGTCACGCGCCAGCTTCAGCACCTGCTGCGCATCGTGATGCTCGGCCATTTCTAGAAGGTAGAGCAGAAGTGATGGTTAGCAGGGTTCAGAGGTCAGGCGGGCCCTCGTGGGCTCAACCTTCCACCTCGGTGGGGGAAGCAAAGGTCACCTCCAGCCCAGTCAGAGGAGTGAAATATCCTCTCTGAAATATGGTGTAAGACCAGGAAGGGAGGCACCGGGTGTTTCAATGAGTTATAACCAGGCCCTTCCACTCCAGGAACCCGAGTATGTTTCCCTTCTGGATAAAGAAGATGAGATTACCCATCTAATGATACAGATCTTTCGCCAGCCTCCCTCCCAGTCATGCAAAGTAACAGGGATGAGCTGTTGGCACTTGGGTGAATGGAGTAGTTAAAGGGTAATAAGGATTATAGAACCAGAGTGGGGAATGGGGGAAAGGTACAAATCAACCCTGATATAACTGAAAGACAAAACAGGCTCGAGGGACTGAATGGCCTACTCCTTTCTCTATAACCTTACTCCCTCAAACCCCCAAGAGCGTGGACAGGGTGGGTAGTTGCTCACTTTCATGTCTCTCTCCTCCAAGTGGTGGAGGTCGAAGGCAGCTTACCAACAGCTTCCGCTCACATCGACAGCCGTGGGGGCCCGACCTGAAGGGCGTCCCCCCAGCTGTTCCCGGACAATCCCAGCTCGCTACCCGCCCCTCTCTTGCTCACCGTTAAAGAATTTGATGATGTCCGTGAAGTCCATGTTATTTTCCAGGATGATGTCTCGGTAAAGCTCCACCAACGACAGCGCAATGAAGAGCACAAAGTGAGCCGACGAGGTGTACTTTGCTGCCCAAATAGTTTCCCAGACCGAAAACACGTCACCGTAGACTAACTCTGCAGAGGGCAAAGAGGGCACAGGCTGCAGAAACCCGAAGCGGCAAAGATACAGGTGGGGTTGGGGGAATAGAGGAGAACAACAGGTAGCTGTGCTCTCTCTGCTGCCTCATCTCCTGAAAACGTTAGGCCTTAGTTCCAGGAGCATCGGGATGTCCTCCACCCATATAATCATTCTTCATATGTGAGGCTAAACTAAACTGCCCTAACTGTAGCTCATTGTGAGGTGTGCCTGCTGAAAAGGGTCAGGGAGAAATAAAATAGAAGTGTGTTTGCATTTGGGTTAAATGGGCCAGTGTTACTGATTGGCTAAGGACAGTGGGGGGGCAATTGCATGGCTGCTGCATGGTGTTGCAAACAACTGTTGTAAGAGGGAGCGGCAGAACTGGAGCGACAAACAATGGGACAGTTTCAACAGGCAATTGCCAGTTTGTCAAATAATTGAGGGTAAAATCTATCTTTTTTATTGCTGCCTCGTCACTGTGTCACCAATTGTACTTGATCATTAAAATTATTGGTGCTACTATATTGATTGTCTAATCGAACTGATCTACCTCAATGGACACACGTACGCACACACATACTCATTCCCAGCTGTCTTGTCGTTGTATGTTTGGCACTGATAGTTTAAAGCTACGTTGTGCTACAATGAACAGGGATTCGCTGGGTGCAGTTTTAACAGGAGGCAGGGCTGACTCTTGAATGATCTTGCAGAGGGTTCAATTCAAATGTTGAATGGACAGTGTGTGGGGTGGTGGCCAGGAAACACAAGTCAAGGACGCGACCAATTCTGCAGAGGCGGGCTCGAAGGGGGGACTTCCTGCCAGAGGCTGGTTGTCACTGGCAAGTGCCATCTGCCTGGCAGCAGTGGGTAGCCAATGTAAACAGTGATGATTGGGGAGCCCCCTGGATCTTCCCAGTGATGGATGCGCCCCCCCCCCCCCCAAAACAATGAGGGCCAAGCCTGGCAGTGCCTGGAGGTGACTTGCCAGCGGTTGGCTGGGTAGGAGCCTGCCAAGCCTCCTCCATCCACCCAGCACCACTGGAGCAGAATTGATCAGCGGGCAGAGTGTGGGGCCACAGGCCATCCTGCGGACAGCTTTCTCCCAACCCCATCCTCAGGGTTGGTCTGGCAGCGGTGGCTTGTGTGGTCAGGTCTAAACAGGGGTTTTGGGGATAATCTATTATCTCAAAGTATGCTGCTCGAGTCTGTCGTTTCTCCAAACCATTACTCTTTCTTTGCAGCACGTATTTGCATATTTGGACCTCTCCATGAGGTTGGAGCTTCTCCTCCTTACTGATCTCACTTAGCACTTCTCAGTCACCTGACCGGACATCATCATTACATCAGCAATGTAGGTTTCTGATGTTAACCTTTTACACTACACGGCAGGAATTTATACTAAAAAAATCCAAACCTCTTCTGGGGGCACCTCAAGATGAAGGAGCCCTCGTGGTCCCCATCCTGCTAGCAGCAACATTCACCTCAGCTGCGGGCCCAATAAGAGAGCCTGCAGCCTCAGGAACCCACTCCTGTCCTCCATTGGATGGCAGACTCAAGAGGCAGCCAATTAGGTGGCTGCACCCAGCAGATTGAGTGTGTTGCCAGGAAGTACAGGGTCGGGGCCCAGAAATGGTGCTACCCCCTATTGTTTTTAAAGGGGGCAAGATTTGGCCTGTTGTACCCCTGCTGGCTGATCCGACGTCTCTGTGGCTTCAGAAGATCCCTTAGTCCACCAACACCCAGAATAAGGTCTGTACTCATGGAGCAGAAAGGGAGGGCTCAGCAGGCCAAGAGGAACAGAGGTAAAGTGATGTTAAAAAGTTCCCTCTTTAGTGGCTGGGCACTGATAAACCTATACTCAGGTATGGAGGTGGGGGTGCTGTGGAGATAGCTATTTATTGCACAGTGGATTGAGGTAGGTTGATGGAAGGCACGGATCCCAACCACTGACTCATGGATTTGAGTGCCAGGGCTGTTCACACTCCAATTTGCCCCACTTTCACTCATTGAGGTTAACGGTGATCAACCACATATCTGTGCCATCACTAAGACTGCCAACTTCCACATCATTAGCATCGCCGGACTCCACCCCGCCTCAGGTCATCTGCGGCTGCAAACATCATCCATGCCTTTCTTACTCCTAGGCTTGGCTACTCCAATGCACTTTCTGGCCGGCCTCCCACATTCTAACCTCTGCAAACTTCAGGCTGTCCAAATCTCTGCTGCCTAAGGCTGGTATTTTACGCTCTAGCCCCTGTGACGAGCTGGAGGTGGGGTGGGCATCTAATGGGGCAGATGATGATGGCCGGGGACCCTGCCACCTTCCTGCCTCCACCCCGATGGGTTTGCGGTGGAAAAGCCCATGAATGGCCTTCCCATCCCACCGCCAACTGAGGCCCTTTAACTGGGTAATTAAAGCTCACTAAAGGGCCTCACCCCACGGCCGCTGGGATTCACCCAGCAGCGGGCGGTCCTGTCGCCATGCTGGGAGCACAGTAAGCAAACCTATGCGGGTTGCCTGTGGTTCCCCCGGCGATGGGTCCCTTATTTAATCAGCTCCTGATTGAGGGATCCGGCACTGGGAAGAGGGAACAGGCTGAGAGCCGGCCCCTTGCACTTGCTGCTGACCACCCTCCCTACACCCCTCCCCACCATCTCTCCCCTCTGGCCTGGGTCGCTCTGCGATTCTGGGCCCCTGGTGGGTGTATGACCCGCAGCCACTGCTGCTCTGAGGCACAGACCATCTCCACTTTGTCCTAGCTAGTAAATCAAAGTGGCAAATGGTCTGAAGAGGGACGCAGCAGGGGAACAAAGAAGAGGAGAATAAGATGTGAAGAGGTACGGCCCAGTATAACCACTTACACCTACCTCGCTTGAAGTCGAGCAGAAACCAGCGATAGCAGAAGTAGAAGTGGGTGTAGTCCCCATTCTGGTGCATTAACTCGAATAATTCTGAATCCAGGATCTGGAACAGAGGCACAAACACAGATTGTACAAGGAGCAGTTCCAGCTCTGACAGGCAATTCCCCTCACCCCTCTGGGCTCCGACCTCTCTCTCTCTCTCTGCCACTAACTTGCTGATTGCTCCCTCTGCTTTCGGCAGTATTGATATGGTTATTGATCCTATAAACTTTCTCCCATTTCTCCTAAGCTCGGAGTTTACCAAAGTTCCTTCTGCAGACGTCTCACTTTGTTAAAGACTCTGGTCTGTCTCTGTTTCTCCAACTCATTCTTTGCCAGTGACTCAAACCTTCCTCAGTGTCACTTCGTCCTCCAACCCAAAGTTTGCACCAGAAAATCATTCCTTGAGTGGTTGCTCCCTCTCTTGCAGTCTCATAAAAGCTATAATTTGTGCCCAAGTACTTGCCATGATTCGGATGGTGTGCCCAGGATTAACAATTACCCCCTGACTGATATTAGCCAAAGGAATTCAAATGGAATGCTCACATTAGCCTAACTCTTCTGAAAGTAAGAGAATATGGTTGTTCATAGGATTCAAGCTGATTGGTGAAGCCGAAACTAAGGGCGGGATTTTCTGCACCCGCCCACCGCCAGGATCTTCCGGTCCCGCCGCAAGTCAATGGACTTCTGGCTGGGGCGCTGCCTCGCCCGCAGCGAGTCCTACCCACAACAAGGCCAGAAAATCCCAGCCCAGGACACAGAGCTTTTATTTATTGTTACTCAACCCAGGGTCCCAGCTATCCTCTATTTATATGTGTTCAAAGGCAATTACTACCCATCACCTGTTTCTCTTAACCTTAACGATATAATTGACATGACGCTAACAAACCACAGCAATGTAATTGGCAACTGTGTCCTCCTACCAATGTGTGCACGCCCAAATGGATGGTACAATACTTAAAAGCAATAAACATACAATGAGCCCACAAAGGGGTAAAATACCACTTGCCTCTATACAATTGAAGCATGGCAGCCAGTGAACCCTGGATGTTTAATTGCATGTTCAAATATCCAGCCTTCAGATAATGCCTTAAAGAAGCTTTAATCTCAAGGCTCATAGATTTTACATCGGCTACATGACACTCATCTTCCACTCAATGAAAGTAGCTACAAAGGACAACTTGCCACATGCTGGACATCCAAACTCAATGCCTTTTACCAGTCTTGCTCGTCACCAACTGCTTGATTCTGCTCTCGCCTTTGGCATCTTTGGCAAAGAGTCATGCCCCCAGTGAGACTGCTCCTCCCTTTCCAGTGCCCAGAGACAGGCTGGAATAAGACAGAGAATCCCTGCCCAAAATCTTTTCCCCTTTTGCCTTGGCTCCAGCCAACAGCTGGGTCCTGGATTTAACACTCTTGAGGTAACAAAGGCCACTCCAATGCTGGAGAACTGGACATGTGCCTTGTGGGCCACACAGGGACTTTACTGGAGGTGAGAAAGACCCAAACATCCTTTATCTTTCTTCGTGTGCTTCTGGAGAGCCATGTTTATGTGACTATATCCAGGTTAAAAGTCATTCACCAGAGCCAACTGGTACTAATATGAACAAGCAACTTGGACACATATAATTTATATTGTCCAATCAATGCCTTAGCATGTCCCTTTGACATGTTCTACATCTTGAGGCACCATATTCCATGGGTGAGTAGGAAGTGGTAGCTCCCAATGTGTGTCTTCCAACAACATAATGCTACACATCCAGAAATACTTCAAAACAACACACCATAATCAATGAACTCAAATAGGATGGGTGACAACGGCCAATCTTATGAGAGACATAAGTTTCAGTGGGGGTCTCATCTGCTCTTGCATAGATCTTGAGAGCTGATGTATCCCACCTATGGTCACCAATACCCATTAAATTCCATCTTCAAGAAAGTCAAAAATGTTTCAAAAATCGCCAGGAGCAGTTCAAGTTCATTTCCCAGAGCTTCACAAGTCTCCATGATCTCATTGTTATGCTCCGAGGCCAGACCACCAGGTTGCTGGTAAGATCCGGTTAGGGACCAATAACATTTTATTTAAACTAGACAAAGTTTGAGATTCAAGACATGTGCTAAGTGAAGAATGCCACAAGATTCCAGAGATTTTGAACAAACAAAAATAAACTTTACTGAACAAGGTCAGAAAGATAAAACAATTTACAATGTCGATCTTATACTCATGTAAAGTTAATAATGAGGTACATGTGAATTAACAAACCAACCGTGGTCGAACACACCACACTACACAATAAATGACAGATGCAACCAAGACAGAGCCCATGGATTTCTCAACAAACCACCCAGACGTCAGTAACACTGTGAGTCAACCAATCTCACTGAAACTCTCTCATGAGGGATTCCAGTCTTCACCTTCAAAAGGTCTCGCTTTGGAATTCTCTCAAAAAGTCGTTCCAACTCGGACGGCATCAAGAACGGCCCGCTGCACAGGATTTCAATCTCGTCTCCCACGATCTCGTTTCCCTGGATTCCCAAATCTACACTCAAAACACCAAATTGCAGGCGCAACTTCAGACCTCTGGCTGCGCCGAGCAGAACACTACAGCTCCAAAGGGGCACCATTTCCCCAACGGTCCGCAGCACAGAGTCACCAACCTTCTGCTGCCTTCTTGGATCTTCAGGGCTTCTCCTGAGTCCTCTTTACTTAAAACCTGCTCCCTTCAGCCCTTTGTCTAATTTGACACTGATTTCTCTGCTGCTCCTCTCTTGTTCCTTAACTTAACTGGGACCTGTTTCTGTCCCCTGTCTATGTCCCTTACCTGGAACTCCTTCTTGGGGCCTCTCCCTAACATGTCTCCCTGTCCCTTGCTTGAGAAGCTAGTCTTTCATGGTGCTCAGCTCCCTGTCAACTGACCTGGGTTTTCATGCCTGTTTTTCCTTTCTCTTTATGCGCAGGCACGCTGGGCCTGTCCTGGGCTGAAGAGCTGAGAGATGCAGATCTGCCACATTGCTCACGTGCAGGAAGTCCAAGATTTGTCAGGACTTAAAAGTTCCCAACCTCCGCAGCTCAACAATAAGGTAAGTTTGGGTTTCATAACATTGTATAAAGTTACAGTCTGCACTATATGTTCCTCGAGAAAGAAACAAAAATCAGAGCAGGCTCTATTATTATATAGGCAATATTACTTATACACAGTAAGATCCCACAAACAGCAACAAATTGCCCAATTTGTGCAGTGTTGGTTGAGAGATGAATGTTCTCCAGATCACTGGGATTATCTCCTTTTTTTAAAATAGTGCCAGGAATCTTCAACATGTTTTTTGCCCGTTAACCAATTCTCAAACCATGCCATTATTCCCAATCCCATGTGCTCTAATGTTGTTAACCTCTTGTGTGGGACCTTATCAAAAACCTTCTGAAAATCCAAATACACCACATCCACTGGTTCCCCCTTATCTATTCTGCTAGTTACATCTTCAAAAAAACTCTTAACAGGTTTGTCAAACATGATTTCCCTTTCATAAATCCATGTTGACTCTGCCCAATCCTACCATTATTTCCTAAGTGTCCAGTTATCACATCCATTATAATAGATCCTAGCATTTTCCCTCCTACTGTAGTTTCCTGTTTTCTCTCTCCCTCCTTTCTTCAATAGTGGGGTGATATTTGCCACCTTCCAATCTGCAGGAACCATTCCGGAATCTATAGAATCTTAGAAGATGGCCACCAACACATACACTCTACAGCTACCTCTTTCAACACTCTGGGTTGTAGATCATCAGGTCTAGGGGATTTATCAACTTCTGGTCATTAATTTCTCCAGTACTACTTTTTCACTAAGACTAATTCCTCATTCCCGCTAGTCCCTTGATTCTGGGAGTTTTTTTTGTATCTTCCTCCATGAAGACAGACACAAACTATTTGTTTAGTTTCTCCGTAATTTCCTGATTCCCCATTATAAATTCTCCTGTCTCTGCCTGTAATGGGCCCACATTTGCCTCTGCTAATCTTATCCTTTTTACATACGAATTAGGAACAGGAGTAGGCCACTCGGCCCCTCGAGCCTGCTCTGCCATTCAATAAGATCTTTGCTGATCTAATAGTAACTTCAAATCTGCATCCCGCCTACCCCCGATAACCTTTCACCCCCTTGCTTACCAAGAATCTACCCATCCCTGCCTTAAAAATGCTCAAAGACTTTCTTCCACCGCCTTTTCAGGAGAGCTCCAAAGATTCACGACCCTCAGAGAAAAAATTCTGCCTCATCTCCATTTTAAATGGATGACCCCTTATTTTTAAACAATGACCCCCTAGTTCTAAATTCTCTCACAAGATGAAACACCCCCTCCACATCCACCCTGTCATCCACCCTCAGGATCTTATACGCTTCAATCAAGTCGCCTCTTCTAAACTCCAGTGGATACAAGCCTAGCCTGTCTAACCTTTCCTCATAAGACAACCAGCCCATTCTAGGTATGTAATTTGAATGTCTTAAAAGTAGAAAACAGAGGGAGAAGCGGAGAGGGTTTAGGGAAGGAATTCCAGAGCTTAGGACCTAAACAGCTGAAAGTGTTGCCACCAATTTCTATTTTCACGGGATTTGGGCATTGCTAGCAAGGCCAGCATTTGTTGTCCATCCCTTATTGCCCCTGAACTGAGTGGTATTTCAGAGGGGAGTACATTTTGGTGGGTCTGGAGTCAAATGCAGGCCAGGCCAAGTGAGGACAGCAGATTTCCTTCTCTAAAGGAACTGGCTTTTACACTGAACGTACAGCACAGAAACAGAATTAAGGTCAAGTGGTTTATGCTCCACGCAAGTCTCCTCCCACCCTACTTCAGCAAACACTTTCAGCATAACCTTCTGTTCCTTACTCCCTCATGTACTTAGCTAGCTTCCATTTAAAAGCATAAGACCATAAAACCATAAACCATTAAGTTGGCCATTCGGCTCATCGAGTCTGCTCCGCCATCCAATGAGATCATGGCTGATCTTATAATCCTCAACTCCACTTTCCTGCCTTTTCCCCATAACCCTTGATTCCCTTACTGATTAAAAATCTGTCTATCTCAGCCTTGAATATACTTAACAACCCAGCCTCTACAGCTTCTGCGGTAAAGAATTCCACAGATTCACTACCCTCTGAGAGAAGAAATTCCTCCTCATCTCTGTTTTAAATGGGCGCCCCCTTACTCTGAGATTATTCCTCTGGTCCTAGATTCTCCCACAAGGGGAAACAACCTCTCTGTCAAGCCCCCTCAAAATCTTATATGTTTCAACAAGGTTGCCTCTCATGCTTCTAAACTCCAGTGAGTACAGGCCCAACCTACCCAACCTCTCCTCATAAGAAAATCCCTCCATCCCCGGGATCAACCTAGTGAACCCTTCTCTGGACTGCCTCCAATGCCAGTGTATCTTTCCTTAGATAAGGGGACCAAAACTGTTCACAGTATTCTAGGTGTGGTCTAACTAGTACCTTGTATAGCTTCAGCGCAAGACTTCCCTATTTTTATACTCCATTCCCTTTGAAATAAAGGCCAACATTCCATTAGCCTTCCCTATTACCTGCTGAACTTGTACGTTAGCTTTTTGTGATTCATGCACGAGGACCCCCAAATCTCTCTGTGCTGCAGCTTTCTTTAGTATTTCTCCATTTAAATAATATCTATGCTACTCAGCCCAACCAATCTATGTGGCAGCCTTCTGTAGTGCCTCTATATCGGTTTAATAATATGGGGATTAGAACTATACACTGTATTCCAATTGTGGTCAAACCAAGGTTCGATACAAGTTTAAACAATAATTTTTCTGCCTCGGGTAACTTGTGTGATGAACATCTGGTTCTACAGCACTGTAAAGGGTAAAATGAGGGGGAGCGAAGTGTACCTGGATGAGAGAACGCATGTTGGCAAAGTGAGTGTCCATGGCCCCTCCGTGCGGAAAGTTCTGGTTCATCCTCTTCATCAGCTGGGTGAAGCAGCTGAACGCCATGGCCTCTGTACAAGGGCAGCAAGGCAGAATGGTGAGGGAGGAATAAGCAGAAGGATTGCAAGTTCATCTGTAGATGTCCCCATGGGTGGGGTGGGAATCAAGAAAGCACACTTCTCAAAGCACTGACTCCTCATTTTCAATCCTATGACTGGACTGTGCACTTGCAGGTTGGAAACAAAGACAAGCATTCGATTTTTCATTCCAGACTCATATCACAACAACTAAATTATTCCTAACTAGCAGAGACCTGCAAAACATTTGCGATGAAATGAGCAAATCTGTACCTGTATCAGTGCTGGAACTGTACTGCTTTAAATACCTAACCCAATGCTACTCCAGCCTTCCCAAATCATCCCTCTCATGCCATATCCATCCCATTTCTTTCATCCCTCTCATATCATCGCCGTCCCATTCCCCCGTCCCCCATCCCAATCCTTCTTCCTATGCCATCCTCATCCTCCATTTCATCCCTCCCAGCTGTCCCTTCCAATGCCATTCCCCCATGTTACTCCCCTTCCCATGATATTCCATCCCCTCCCATGCACGACTCCCCCATTCTGTCCACCCAACCTCCCAACCCAAGCCACTTTCTCCCTACTTCTTATGCTGTTCCTCTCCTCACCTCTTTCCCTTCCGTATCTTCCTCCCTCCCTCCTATGTCACCCCCCATTCTCCCACCCTCTCATGCCGTCCTGTCGTCCCATGCCATACCCACCTCCCCATGCCTTCCCTGCTCTACCATGCCATACCCACCCATGCCATACCCACCCATGCCATACCCACCCATGCCATGCCCACCTCCCCATGCCTTCCCGAGCATATTTTGCAAAAGTAAACTTCATTCATAAAATATCTAAAAGAACATTACAAAACATGTCAAAATGGCCATCACAGAAAGTGCAATTGTATTCAAATTTTCTACATAGATCATGTTGCACTCTGAGGTGCTTCAATCCAATTGTGGTACATGTAATATTTACCGTATACATTCAATGTGAGTCATACAGCCGGGGGGGGGGGGGGGGGGGGGGGGGGGGGGGGGGGGGGGGGGGGTGTTGCGGTGGTGTCTATACAATTTCCAGCCCCTCAGAGTACTATGGCTGAAAAGTCTGTGACAGCGACCTTTCCCTATTGCGCCTCTGCAGCGGCTGCCCCAAGCTTTACTGCGTCCCTCAGCACGTAGTCTTGGACCTAGGAATGTGCCAGTCTTCAACACTGTCTACACTGGAAGACCAGCAGGTTTCGGCCAGACCAAAGAGCATCTTTCACCGAGTTTATAATCCTCCAGCAACTATTGATGTTTGTCCCGGTGTGTGTCCCTGGGAACAGCCCGTAGTGCAGAGTCCTGCATCATGGAGCTGCTCGGCGTGAACCTCAACAGAAACCACTGCGTCTCTCTCCAGACCTTCTTTGCAAAGTCTCGTTCCACAAGGAGGTGGACAACGGTCTCTTCCCCACCACTGCCACCTCGAGGTTAACCTCGGAGGGGGTGAGACTCCAGGCGCGCAGGAAGGATCTGATGGGGAGGGCCTTTCTCATTACCAGCCAAGCTACATCTTGATGCTTGTGGAAAGTTCTGGAGATGAGGCATTCTGCCAAATGACTTTGACAGTCTGCGCGGGGGACCATCCCACAGGACCCACCATCTCCTTTTCCAGCAAGGCCTCTAGGACGTTACATGCAGACCATTGCCTGATGGGCTTGTGGTCAAAGGTGCTTCTCTGCATAAATATTTCCATGAGGGACACGTGGTACAGCACGGTCCAACTACTTGGAGCGTTCCGCGGCAGCGTGGCCAGAACCATCCTTCGCAACACCGGGGACAGGTAGAACCTCAGCATGTAGTGGCACTTGCGTACTGTGGGTCAACGTGCAGCTCGATGCAGCCAAACACAAGGGTGACCATCAGGATGAGGGCAATGTTGGATACATTTTTCTCCCCCTTTAACTAGAGGTTTGTACATTGTGTTCCTGTGAACACAGTCCACTTCTGACTTCCAGATAAAGTGGAAGATGGCTCGGGTGAGCAGGAGTGCAGGAGCGCAGGAACGAGGAAGGGGCCAGACTTGTGCCATCCCTAATAACTGAGCACTTTCATTACTGTTAGAGTGACCAGATTTTCAAAAGGCAAAACTGGGACGCAATGAAAAGCCTTGAGGAGGCGGGCTCCACGATAACTGACATATTGGGCGACCAATGGCAGGAGTCTGGGAGAGGGGCAGATGTGATGACAGCATCGGAATATGTCCAGCCAGAGTTGGCAACGGTATTAATACACCCAATTATTGAAGACAGCAGTTAAAAACCATAGTCTTTTGTTTTAATGATATTTCTGCCGGATGTTCTTAAAAAAAACTGAACCAAGGCTTACATTTGTCACAAGGACCCAGCCAGAATCCTCTATTCCACTGTAACTTTACTGTGCAATGCACAATCTTGACCAATGTCACTTATTGATTCCTTACACGGGAGCTTTATGAAAATGTTTGTTGGACAGTAAATTTAGAAATGTCAGGCAAGGAGTAAATAAATTACCTTTTCTGTCTCTGGCCTTTTTAAAACTATTTGTCCTTCTTTTGGTTCCGCATAGTTTAAGTGTTGTCTTTTAGCCAAGAAAATAATAGGCCGAGCTTCTCTGAGGTTTCTGCCAACACTACTGATCAGCATTAGAAAGTGTGTCAGATGCCTTGGACTGACTTGATCTTTAGCCTTTCCTCTTTCGTTAACAGGAAGGCTCTTGTTTGTATGAAATCTGAGCCAATGTACGATGGAGCACCAAAACCCTGTGCCACTGAATGGTCTACACAACTCTCTTCTGGTATTTTCAGAACTTGGAACAAGGTTAGAAATGTTGTTGGAGGAATCCAATTGCCCGTTCTCTTCCTTTGTCATTTTCCAAGCTAAGGAACAACCATTTGAAATGTAGAATTGCCCATCTCTAGGCTCTTACAGAGTAAAAACAAATAATCGTGCACCGATTCTGTTGCTGGTTTACTGAGATTACACAGTTGACAGCAGACTGGGGGAATCAACTGTTGTTGAGATGACCTCCAAATTACTTCTGCAGAGGACGTACTGTTCCGGCAGATAGTTGCAATTCAGAACAAAGGTAACAACACCAGACTGACTGAGCCTTTTGCAGTCCACTGTCATTATAATGCCTGGTGACAATGGATCTAAAGGCTCAGTCAGGGGAGATATCCCGGGTTCCTCCTGTCATATGGTAAATAACTGCTGGAATAGTCTACAGCGACCGTCGACTGTGAAAGATTCAGTCCGATATTGGTATCTTGTAGATTGCAAATATCCTCTGCAGAAGGAATTTGGAGGTCAAATCAACAGCAGTTGATTTCTCCAGTCTGCTGGCAACTGATTAATCTCAGCGGCCAGCGACAGAATCAGTGCACGATTATTTGTTTTGAGTTTGGGAATGGACAATTCTCCCTTTCAAAAGGTTGTTCCTTGGCTTAGGAAATGACAAAAGAAAGAAAAGGGGAAATTGGATTCCAATCTTCATTCCTCCTCCTCCATCAATATTTTTGAACCTTGCTCCCAGGCCGGAGTTGGGGCGTGGGGGGGGGGGTGGTGGGCGAAGGGGCTGGGCCACCCTATGCAACTGTTTGATTGGGCGGGAGGGAGTGGGACCTGGAGCGTGGGGAGTCAGGGCCCCTCGGTGACATAACAGCACTATTATCAATAAAAGCCAAATCATCGGAACATTGAAAAGCCTCGCTAATTTCATGGGCATTTACACACGATGTCACGATGGATCCTTCTACTTCTAACAATAAAATACAGACGTTTTCAGCCAGCCAGATGCCAGCAAGCAGCGAGCCTACCTCAAGTGTGAAGAACCAGAGCCGCAAGGCACAGGAAAGCACGCGAGGATCTTCAAACCAAATGACAAGTTTGGTTGCGTCTCACAGCTCAACAGGACTTGCCTGCCAGCTCCGCTCAGCGCCGACTGGCGCTACCTCTACAAGTGTGGCTGCCAGTCGGTGAGCACCGTTGTCAATCTTCTGCCGTTACCCAGCTGGATTCCCTCAGGCCTCCAATGCCAGCGAGAAGGATTATTTTCTGCACAGGCCGGAGCGTCTTGGCACAGCTCGGCAGAGTGCGGCGCAGCACGAGAGAGTGTTTTCCTTCCTGCCGATGTTGGCTGCCCGACAGTAAACGGAAAGTGAGGGGCAGGGTAAAGGGGGAGGGGACTCAGTGTGGAGAGAGAGAGAGAGAGACACTGATGCTGTGTGAGAGGCAGGAAAGGTGAAAAGCTAAACATCTGAGCATTCTGGAGAAAACCATGGGGACACCAGGACCTTTAATGTAAAACTGGGACTGTCCCACAAAACCAGGATGACTGGTCACTGTAATAAGTCTAATATTAATGTCTGTGTAACAGTTCTAGAGCTTAAAAATGAAGCCAGTCAGCCCAGCCTTAAAACATGCTCAAGCTAGGAGCCTACAGTTCAGTCAATGGAGGAATCCAGAATAAAATGGGCATAACCTTCAAATTAGAAGCAAGCATTCAGGGGTGACATCGGAATATAGCTCTGCACACAAAGGGTAGAGGAAATCTGGAACTCCTTCCGCAAAAAAAGCTGTTGACTGGCTGGGAGTCACTTGAAATTTTCAAAACTGAGATCGGCGATAGATTTGTTGATAGGTAAGGGTTTTCAGGGAGAAAGAACAAAGGTGAGTGAATGACGTTAAGATGCGAATCCACCACGATCGGACTGAATGGCATGAACCACGAGGCTGAAAGGCCTCCTCCTGCGGCTGTGGGTTTAAGAGCAGAGCTGTAGCCCTCACTGCCAGATAGCAGCCTCGTCCGCAGAAGTAACTGAATTACTTACACCGCAGTTGCAAAACAACCAGACGGACATCAAAATCCTTGCGGGATTACTTCAATTTAGTATTATTAAGTTAATATCGACTGAAAAAAAACATTGTTAGCTGCTCGACCACACGTAAGTTTAATTAAATCATAAACTTGCCATCGTCCAGGACAACCAGCAGGGGGGCCAGGAGGTCACACATTCCTTGCACATAACCAATCTCTAGGTGCTGCCAGATATAACTGCAGAAGGAGCAAACAGTGTCAAAATAATTAATGATGTGAACTTTAGTCCCACGATCTGTATCTTTCTCATACAATCCAAGTTGCATTCAGTCCCTTCATAAATTTTAGAAGTTTTGTTCATTATCCCTTCTAAGCCAGCATTTCTCCAAAGTAAAGAGCCCGGTCTCTTCAAGCTAACCTCCCATCCCTGAACTCTTTAAGATTTGATGTAATGCTGCTCGCCCTCCTCACTATCCAACTTGAACCTTACTCACCAGCCCCACAGGAGGTAACATTACTGCTCAGCCTTCCACGTGACACTGCATTGAAGCTTATTAAAAAAAAATCAAAATGGACAAGATCTACCTGCACATAACGTTGCGTAGTTTCTCCAGGTTAGCGGGCGTGAAGTACCAATAGTTACGGTCACAGCGTTGAACATCCTTCTCTATCCTGTGCAAATTGATGGTGTACATGTCCAGCAATTCTTGCTGAAAGATTAAAAAAATACACTGTAGTTTTACTAACAGAAACAGACGGATGTGAAACGTTAACTTGGTTTCTCTCTACAGATGCTGCCAGACCTGCGGGTTTTATCCAGCATTTTCTGTTTTTATTTCGGATGTCCGGCACCCACGGTATTTTGCTTTTATTTTCTCGTCATTGAAAAGGAACAGGCCAGCTTCTGACAGAAGTGGTGCCAAGTGGCACTATAGCAACACAACCCAATAAGGAATTAACGCACAATGCCATCCATTGATGAGACATGGCTCTAGACCCTCAGATCGTTGCCTCTAGATCATAGGGAAAGTCCTTAATCGGTCAAGTGGGGAAAGGATGAATGGAAGTTCAGGAACATGGAAATATTGGCTGATAGGTTTCCAAGTGCTTTATAAATAATCTGGTGAGTTGTCAGGGGGACTTAGGGTTGGCATCTGTTTGGTTTTGAATCCGACAGTCCAATTTTGGCTTTTGTGAAACATCCAAATGTCTAGCTTTGAATATCATGAGTGTGAGGCAAACTCGATGGGCCAGTTAGCCTTTGCCTGCCTATCAGTGTGGAAGCTGAGCACTTGGGATACAAAATGTTTTGTCTTCCCCACTGTCAGCATCCCTCACCTTTGATAAACATAAGAAATTTTGCTTTAAAAGCAGGATATTAGCTCATGGTAAATACAAAAGTAACACCGTACAGATCTACTGGCTTTGTACCAAACTTTTGGGATTGAATTTAAGAAGGCAAATTACACGAGAGCTCTCATTGGCTCTTCCACAGCAACAACAATGTGGTATTCATTGACTAAGAGTACTCACAGTGTACATCACTCCAGTGGAGGAGGCTGGAGAAGCTACATGAGCATGGCTCTCAGCCATGCTCAACTGCTGATAAAAGCCTTCCATTTCTGGTCCAATAGGGAGTGCTGCTTCTCGTCCAACCAGCTCCTGCTCAGTCATATTGTCTTCCATTTTAAACTGAGGAAGGTTGTCTTTCGACTCCTCATGTTCAGGATCTGATTCATCTGTCACAGGAACTACTGCTGATCCTTCTGCCACAGGAACTACTGCTGATCCTTCCGCCACAGGAACTACTTCTGATCGTTCCACCATAGGAACTACTTCTAATCCTTCTGCCACAGGAACTACTTCTGATCTTTTCACTGCAGGAACCACTTTTGATCCTTCTGCCACAGGAACTACTTCTGATCCTTTCACTGCAGGAACCACTTTTGATCTTTCTGCCACAGGAACTACTTCTGATCCTTCCGCCATAGGAACTACTTCTGATCCTTCTGCCATAGGAACCATTTCTGATCCTTTCACTGCAGGAACCACTTTTGATCCTTCTACCACAGGAACTACTTCTGATCCTTCTGCCACAGGAACTACTTCTGATCCTTTCACCATAGGAACCA
This sequence comes from Carcharodon carcharias, assembly GCF_017639515.1. NCBI lineage: Eukaryota > Metazoa > Chordata > Chondrichthyes > Lamniformes > Lamnidae > Carcharodon > Carcharodon carcharias. The sequence goes on along the minus strand of NC_054479.1, from coordinate 16,512,951 downwards.
CTTTTGATTCTTCTGCCACAGGAACTACTTTTGATCCTTCCACCACAGGAACTTCTTCTTCAGAGCCATCCGCCACAGGAACTACTACGACAGATCTACTTGCCACAGGAACTACTTCTTCTGATTCTAACGTCACAGGAACTACTTTTGCAGGTCCATCTGCCACAGGGAGTGCTTCTTTGGATCTACCTGCTGTAGGAATTACTTCCAGTAGCTGCTCCTGGGGAGGTATATTTTCCTCTTGGGGAGGAAATCCTTCCTCTGCTTTGTTCACCCCGCTTCCCCGTCTTTGTGCCACAGTTTGCTGGCTGCACTGTATCACCTCCTCGGTGCTGAAGCTGCGCTCTGAGTAGCCAGACGTTGTAGAGAAATTGCGAGAGGATGGATGTCCAGAGTCTGGCGAGGAGGTGCCATTCGGCACGGCGCCGTTTGGAATGGGCACTGCCTGTTTATCACTGTCGGTCCCCATTTCTTTCTCCATTTGTTCACCCTCAGCCTCTTCCACAGACTCAAACACCTGAGAGCAAAAAAAAAGAGCCAATAAAGGTTACACAGCAAGCTGTAGTTTTCTGGTGGCTGCAGCTCACACTAGCAGAACCAGCGAGTCTCCCTTCCACCCATGAGTCTCATCCATTTGAGAGTCGAATCAATCAACCACTGAACGTCATGTATTCTGGTTTAAACCTATTTTCATGCATCAGTTAAAAAATTAACACAGCCCCTGGAGTTTAACCGGGTTTGTGAGTGGTCTTGCTGTTTTCAATCCTAAACGTCATTCACAATGTCACCTCAATGTTGCTGATTCTCATGTGCCTAGTTCTGCTGACTGTTCTGGTTTTTCTGTTCTTCGCTATATCCAGTTTGTTTTCTGATGTTTAAGCCTCTTACTATCTTAGGAAACTTTTCTTGGGTATAATTTGCGCTGGGCAGCTAGGGGGAAGGCGAGTGGGGAAGGGGGACAGGGGGTCACATCATTTTTAAAAATCCATTACATTTTTAAAAATTCTAGCTTGCTGTCCTTTGGCTAAGAGCTGTATCTAAGGGGCAGGAACTGATTTCCAGTCCCTCACTTTAGTGAGCTACACCTTTGGGGGGGTTATTTCAACATGACAAGACCAGGAGGAATCTGCCCGATTGACCCCTACCACCTCCTGATTTTACTTTTCATTAACACCAAAGATAAAAAAGAAGAACAAGTATTTATTTACAGTAACATCTCTCATGATAATGGGACGCCCCAAAGTGCTTTACTACCAATGAGCTATGTTTAAAATGTAGTCACTGTTGAAATGTAGGAAACATGGCAGCCAATTTGCGCACAGCAAGCTCCCACAATCCGGCAATGAAATAATGTCCAGATGGTCTGTTTTAGATGCTAGTTAGGGTGGAAATGCTGACCCAGGACACTGGGGAGACCTCCACGGCTTTTATTCCAATGGTGCTACTGGATCTTTCAACTAAAAACGGCAGACAAGGACTTAGTTTGATGTCGCATCCGAAAGATGTTCACTCCCTCAGTACTGTACTGGAGTGTCCGCCTAGACTACGTGCCTGAGGCCCTGGAGTAGGACTGGAACCCACAACCTTCTGATTCAAAGGACAACCCACTAAGCCATGGCTGAACAGGAAATCGGGGCACGGTGTAAAATGGGGTGATCCAATCCTGTTAGCTCCTACAGGCTGGGGTTGGGTTAGAATGACCCCGTTTGTCAGCAGGCTATTCAACCAGAGGCCTGGGGCATCAAAGACAAAACTCATCCCTTTTTAAACTCAAAACCCACGCATGTGTACCTGGCAGGAGGAAATACTAACGGCCTGGATTTTCGCAACAACGGAGAGTCTCTCCATTGTTGTGAAAATGGTGGAAGAGGCCGAAAATCGTAAGGCCCGCCCCAGAACACCGCACCAACCATTGTCACAGAGGTGGGAGTGGGCCTGGGTCGGGATTTGCGCACGCGTGTTTCGCAGAGACAGCTGCCCATATAAATCAGCAGCTGCCTTCGCTCAAATCCGATTTTGGTGGCGCAGATGTGTGTGAAACATGTGCGCAGATTAGGCTTCGTCGGAGCAGGCCTGAATGTTGTGCAGTCCTTTGGAGAGATAGGGTACTCCTTTTGATATGGTCCCAGGATGCCTTTGGGGGAGGTCAGGTATCCTTGGGATTGCTAAAGGTAGGCATGAACCTGCATAAAAAGTGCACAAACTCATTAACTGTCAAGCTTACTGGAACTGTCAGAAGTGCCAAGCTGAAATGTCAAAGGCAAGGGTCAAGCTGTCAGGATATTTGAAACTCCTGCCCTTTAAAGCTGAAAAATTGTCTGGAGTGTTTAAAAATAAATCATTGCTTGCTATTTCATTCTGTCTGTTGATGTAAGCCTGAAGATTACCATTACTGAATTAGTGGTGCATGACTGTTATCACAACCTTCCATTATCACAGTAGGGTGCCTTCCAGTTCACAGTTTGATTGACAGCTCCCAGTAGACTCTTTGAAGTGGGACTATGAGTTCCAATGTTTATTTTTATAAGGGATTAGGCATGTGAATGAAATATTTGTTTTTATAAGGATGTATTTAAGGGAATGTAAATGTAGGGAATTAGTTTTTATGGATTTAAAAAACAATTAAGTCTGCAATAAACACCTGGAACTTTATTTTACTTAAACTCAGCATGGGTCTTGTGTGGATACTGAGTGAGTTGACATGGTAGGTGTAAGGGAAAAGGGTTATGGGTGTGGGGCATGGGTCGGCATGAGTTGGCACTAAGTTGGCATAGGGCCTATAAAGGGCAATGGGGGTGGATAGAGGGACACAGGTTGGCATAGAGGGTATGAGGGGCCATGGGAGGTGGATAGAGGGCATGAGGTGGCATGGGTTGTCATAGGTGGGGCATGGGCAGTGCGTGGGGCGTGAAGGGTGAAAGCTGCAGGGCTGTTTTTTGTCTTATCGTTCTCTTTTAAATCCTGGACACAGTGTTGAAGCAGAGAGGCAGGCCCTCCGCTCAGCCCACCTCTGCACCTGGCAACCTTCGCACTCGTTCTGGGGGGCAGTGGACCTGACTCCTAGAGAACCCCACTGCCCCGCAATGAAAATCCCTTCTTCCAGGGGACTTTCTCCCGGGTCGGGGGTTTGTGGAGCTGTCCCAAATGCCCCAACTCAGGAGCGAAGATCCAGGCCTATGAGAGCAATCAAGGTCAAAAAGCCTGGCAAATGCATTCTTTTCTAGTCCATGGGCCTTAAAGCCAATTTTAGAGCCAAACATTTTTGCCTGAGATCAGTGAACTCAACACAGGCCCAAGGCTCCTCCTTATACTGCTGTTTTGTTCAATGTTCTCTCCCTTGTACAACTTTCCTTCATTCGCAATGTTCTCATCTTGTCCCTATGTTAAATTCACCGGCTGAAGTGAAACGAATTCCAGGCCCAGACGACATCAATGAGTTTTGGGCCCAGTCCCCATTTGATTATATTTATGCTTTTTACATGACTTGGCTCTGTGTCCAAGAACTTGAAGTCAATCAGCGCACCAGCATCTTTTCCAACCTTGCAGTGCAGCGTTGGGCAAGGCAACATATTCCTGAGAGGAAACTGAACAAGTATCTAACTGGGAGCAGGATTGGAGGCTGTATACCATAGATTGAGGACACTAAAAAAGTTCAATGTTTCTCTTGGGCAGGGATTAAAAATGTCTGTGTAACATATTAAGGTGACCATTCTGAATCTTGGTCATCGCACATCTGCTCAATCGCAAGTATTTGCACCAAACCTTTTCTCTGTAGCTGAAGTAGGTTTGATGGGGCCAATAACCTATTCTTCTTCCACATTTCTCTTACCCCCCCTCGACAAAGCCTCAGGAGGTATCCGGTTTACGTGAGGTGACTCTCTCCTGAAGGGGGTGAGGGGGGGAGGGGGGAGGTATGGCGCCACCATTTTCAGCCTGACTGGGCAGCAGCGAGTCATTTCCTAGGCGTGGATTCTGCTGTCACAGGGCCTTAGTTAACGACTAACAACGTACGTGTCCTTTATGTCAATGTCAGGGTATTTGCAGAGTCCTACAAGCGACATGAGCAACTCTGATTTACACCAACGAGGGCCCTGGGTGGTTCATCCTGGACAGTGAAGCTGTCATAACACAATAATATCTGTTACTATGGCTGATGACATCATCTAAATGGCTCTTTAAACCCAATATCTTAGTGAATACAAATATTGCTGTTTGTTTATTAACCATTCACCCAATATAAACAGTTACATATAATTATGTATTGAGATAACCTCAATTCAATGCTTCGAAGTCACTCATCATTGCCACTAAGACAGAACATTCTGCCAGCCCCCAAGACGGTTAATAGAATTTGAACATAAATATGACTTTTGCTCTGCGCACTTTTGATTAACTTCTTTTCCATACTGGGACCCACCCCTCTCCCACCCCCACAACACCCCCCACCCCACCCTCATCTCTCCACCCCCCACAACCTCCTGACTCCACCTCAGCCTCTCAATTTTCTCTCCTCCTCTGCTGAAAATGCACTATATTTGGGATTTTAAACAGTCAGGGCTCACACAGATCAGGTATACTATACTTGAAGGCTAAACAGTATATTCAGAAACAAAATCAGACTCTGGCTTTTGTCGCCTCTTCTCAGTCACATAAGCACAGCAGGACAGCACGGACACAAAGCGGTAAACTGGTCCTTACTGGCCAATTGAACATAGTTGGGAGAATCTCATTTCTTCCCTGTTGCTGTTTTAACCCGTCCTCTATTCTACTCAAGATGGTGACCTCTTCCAGTGCTTCAACCCAAGACTACCACCCATGGAAGATTACATCAAATCCAAACTCTTTCTCAACTATCGTCCACATGTGAAGTCTATCCCGCTGGGGAAGGGGTGGATGTGGTGTCCGTGGGGCGGGGGGGGGGGGGCGTCCGCTGGATGACCCGATGGGAGCAGAAACTCAGTCTGATTTTTTTATCACCCCCACCGTCCTCGCCCCCACCACCTTTTCAACTGCTGCAGCCCAATTTCAACAATGTGAAAGTGGATGGATTGCAAACGTGTTAAAATCTCAACCATGGGTCCCGAGGCCAATTGTAGTGTCTCTGCTACTGCGTCTCCCCCCCTCATCCCAGCACACTGACTGGGCACAGAGCAGGGATTGAATTTATCTGGATGGCCCATACGTTGCAATTTCCACTGAGACACATTAAGGTACCCTCGTCTATCACTGTCTAATGTGGCACCTTACAGCAGAATGAAACCTCGCCATAAAGATCTATCTCCCCTAAACTATGTGAGTCTGTCACATTTCTATAGGCTTTCCAGACATCCCAACACAGTCAGAACTGGAGTTACAACATTCTGGAAACTTGGGTCGTTTTCATCTCAGTCCCTTCAGCATGAAAGACCTTTCAACACCTTCTGGCATTGTTCAAGAAACCCATCAACCCACTCTCAGAGAAGGAAGGCCATGTGGCCCATTTCAACTCACCTATTTGGAAAGTCCTATAGCAGGGGTTCCCAGGCTGTGGGCCATGACCTCCCAGTCATGGGGGCAGCAGGAAGAGCAACTGGGGCCACAAGGGTGCAACTCACCTGCGTACTTGTGCTTGAATCGCTCTGCAGACGCAAATGGTTCTGACTGTCTGAGCCACAACTCTGGGAAGACTGGAATACGAGAGTAGAGTCACTTAGAGAGGTGAAGGGAAGAGAAATTGCACAATTAAACATTAAAACATCAGTTTTTGCCGTTTTCTTGCCATTGAATTAATGTTGAGCAACAGTGGGTGTTTTATTACTGAGTAAGGTATCTAAAGTTGGTAGCAGCAACCTTTGTCCTTTGCAAGGCATGAGTGCCTGCATCCGTGGGTTTTCTTCTGAGAGGGGTAAGGAGCAAAGAAAGACAAATTAAATGATGTTTAACAATATCTGCCCCATTGCAACATTTCTGATCTTGCTGCCCAACAATGCCCACACTGGACCACACCCTATACTGTATCAATGTGACACTTCACCTTCTCAAACACCTACCAAACGGCAGGACCACCTCTTGGAATCATTTCAGGGAACGTGATTGGGCTCTTGGATCTAACTGAAGACCATCGAGGGTCATTCCATCTGGACAGTCAAGAAAGTGGACCCACTCCATCGGGCTGGTCCGAACTGAAAGCCATCTCTCCAAGATGGAATGACAGTGCACTGATTCAGTATGCCAGCTCTCTCCATTGCTACTCAATTTAAACCCTAATACAAGGAATCTTGTGTGCATCAGATTAACTGTTTCATACATGTTGGTTCTGTTTTGCTCATTGTGAAATCTGAAGTAACTTCTTCTGGGAAGCCGAAAAGCAGCCAAAGGCCAATATTACTTTTTTCATTCTTTCACGGGATGCGGACTTCGCTGGCTAGGCCTGCATTTAGTGCCCATCCCTAATTGTCCTTGAGCTGCCTTCTTTAATCACTGCAGTCTGTGTGGTGTAGGTACACCCACAGCGCTGTTAGGAAGGGAGTTCCAGGATTTTGACCCAGTGACAGTGAAGGAACGGCGATATATTTCCAGGTCAGGATGGTAAGTGACTTGGAGGGGAACATGGGTGTTCCCATCTACCTGTTACCCTTTCCTTCTAAATGCTAGAGGTCAGGGGTTTGAAAAACACCTGTCAAAGGAGCCTTGGCAAGTTGCTGCAGTGCACGTGTACATGGTGCACACTGCTGCCACTATATGCTGGGGTTGGAGGGAATGGATGTTTAAGGTGGTGGATAGGGCACCGATCAAGCAGGCACTTTTGCCTTTGATGATGTTGAGTTTCTTGAGTGTCATGGGAGCTGCACTCATCCAGGCAAGTGGAGAGTATTTCATCGCACTGCTGACTTGTGCCTTGTAGATGGTGGACAGGCTTTGGGGAACCAGGAGGGAAGTTACTCACTGCGGAATTAAACAGCCAGTTTAACCATCCAGGCGAGACGGATTTGTAAGCCCATTACAGACCAGGAAGGTCTCACATCCGATCTTGATCTGAGGTGGCTGTCCTCAGCCTGGGCTGCAGCAGGTGCATATAGTCAACCACAGAGCTCCTGGTTTCAGGTCTGGTGCCAGCAGGGATTGCCACTCTCATGCGCTATTTGGTAATCGCTACAGGGAGTGCCAGGGCGTAGATGTCAAGCGTGGTCATGTTGCACACAAACTGGCTTATCCTCACTGCCAAAACTCACTCCCAAGCTGGGGGCACGTGGATAAGATGCTGGGGGGAAATCGCTGGCCATTTTATTATGGTCAGGGAATCAAAGTCTTCAGGAGAAAGGAGAGACTTGAAGGAGAGAAGTTAAACCAAAAAAAAAACTTCAAAACTCAGTGCAGGGAAACCTACAAAGATTAGGCAGTGTGTGCAGGGGCAAGGGGCAGCAACTGTCACCTTCTGGAAAATCCTTCCTGTTGATGGTGTTGGAAGTGGGGAGTTGGGGAGCAGTGAGGGAGATGGATTTGGGTTTTAGAGGGATATTGCAAAAAGGTCAAGTCGGGGGCAGGGGTGTGCATGAGTTTCAGGGGATATAATGAAGGGATGGAGGAGGGTAACAGAGGAGAGAAGAAGGAGGCTGTATTACATAGAAATAGGTGCTGACCCAGCAATTCCATGTCAGATTTTAACTTTCACAGGAGCTGTTGTGCTAATGTCATGAGCCCAGCCAGTTCCTGTATTCCTTTATCTCTATTTCCTTCAATCACTTACCTAACCCATTCTTAAATACTGACATGATCTCTGCTTAAGTCCCTACATTCTACAGCCTTACAATCCTCTGTATAATAAGATTTCTCCAGCTCTCTATCTCAACACTTTTACATTTAATCTTATATCTATGGCTTCTTGTTATAGCCCCATCACTCACTGGGAACAGTTTGCTTCTATCTAGTCTGTTCCATCCCTTCATAATTTAAAAGTTTCCATCAAATTACCTTTAATCTCCCTCTATTCTAATGATAAAAAAAGTCCCTCTTCATAATAGTATTTATTCGTGCCAAACAACATAGGTGAGAAATCGACACCGTTGTTTTCCGAGCAGTCATTATGCTTACAATGTATTTGCTATAGCGGAAGCAAAGGGTTGGTCGCTGGTTGCTGAGGAGGGCAGTGACTGCTCCAACTTGCTAATGTGAACAGGTGGGAGAGGCAACATCAGATTCAGAATGAAGAGCGAGGTGAGAGACAACAAGGGGAGTCAGCTGCCTTGTGGAAGCCAAGTGGTCATTCTCCCCATGCAAACTGGACATCGAGGGCAGGATTCGCAGCTCGACAGGCAGGTGCAATTGGCCGGCCGGGGAGTGGCCTACCCACCTGCAATCGGCCCCTGACCACGATTTCACGCTGATAAGCTCGGCGCTGCTGGGGTGAGGCCACTGACCTAAGCGCAAGAGCAGGGGGGAGTGCGGAATGAAAGCTCCCTGAAGGCAGAGAGCTGCCTCAGAGAGCTGAAGAATTTAAATAATAATAAAGAAAGATTTTAAAATCTGGAAAAAAATGTCCACGCATCAGATTCAGTCACCTGAACAAGGACATGGTGAAAATTCTGTCCATACATTTCAATTTTTTTATGTTAATAACGGAAACCTCGTCCCACCCTTGGATTGAGGTTTCATTAAAAATGCAAAGTCCGCCTGGCAGATTTGTCCATCCACCAACCGTAAGGCTGGACAGACCACAAAAAATCAGGGACACCTGAAACTTTAATGGGCTTAATTGCCCTCTTAATTGTCAGCGGGTACGCTTCCAACTTTTGAGCATGCCCATTGACCGAAATATCGCACGTGCGCAGGATGACATCGGGACGCTTGCCTGACGCCATCAGGTGCTATTTTACTCTCAAGCTGGTCAGGCACATGCCCAAACACCGAGCTAAAAACTCTGCCCCAACTTGGCAGTTGTTATGGCAATGGAAGACGTTTTAGCTAAGGCCAGAAGTGTTCTCACCTGACAAACCACACAAAAGATCTCTTTCCTGGACAATGATCAGGAATGGGAACCCCTCTCTAGCTGCTAAGCCCACAGTGCCAAGGTGGATTATATCTTCCTGCAGTTGATCTCAGCTAACTCAACACAAAATAGGTATCAAGCCAGGGGCCACCTTATTTTCTTGGCTTGGTGAAGTATTGAACCATTTAACGGTTGTGTTTTTTTGATCTTGGTTTGTTCTTACATCCAAACAATTACATATAGAATGTACAGCACAGAAACACAGGCCCCTCGGCACAACTGGTCCATGGTGGCTTGTAGGCTCCACAAGAACCTCCTCCAATACTGACAAGGACACATTTACTGCTCCTCCCTGTTCACCATAAAAGATAGTAGCATGTTTTCTTCAAGTGACTTTACAGCCGAGTGACATGTTAGGCCACCTTAGAAGATGCGCAAGGGTCAAACATGAGGGGCTAGGCCGCAGTCCCGTGCATGGCGGACATGCTGGAGGTTGGCTGTTCCTTTCCATGTAGGGCAGGAGTGAACCATCTGGCTGGCCATTTTAGCAGATGTCAACACACACGTTGAGAGATTATTAAATTCAACCTTACAACTTTTCACTTTGGGATTTGGACTTCTGGCTCCTGGGTTGCTCGTTCAGTATCATAACCGCTCCACGACTGTTTTGGAACTGGGGCAAATAGGTATATATACATATTTAACCGACAAACCCAGGTGAATGCAGAAAGCTTAGAGCAGGCTTATTCTACCCGCGGCCAACGCGGCCCCCAGGTCGATTGGTGAAAATGACGGTAAGACGGGTCAGTGAGTCTGAAGATTTCTGCAGGGAATTGCTCCTCCAATCACAGCTTCTCTCCTATGTTTGCTGCTGATGTGGTCACTATTGGGCCTATCAACAGCAGCCACGGGAGAGAAACAGGCTGTGTCGTGAGTAGCAGCTAACACCGCAAACTGAGTTTGTGAAGATAGAGACACACTGGAGCAGGCGAGGCCTCCGCTCACCACACCTTCCCATGGCTCTGGCCACTTTTCTGCAGCTGCCGGTGCTCTGGCCCGGATTTGGCCCCTTTCCCCCCGGCTCCGGCTGCGTCCCTCCCCGCTCTTGGCACTCCTCTCAGTGAGTACCCGCTTTTGGGTACCACTAAGCCTCAAGCCTCACTCCAGGTCTCTCCTCCGCTCTCATCGCACCAATGCACCCCACCCCATGGCCCCAGCAGATTTGGTAAGCATGTGTGAGAGAGGATGGGTGAGTGAGTCAGTGTGAGGGCAGGGTGGGTGACAGGGAGCAAGCCTGTTGACTGGGTGTGGTGAGAGGGGGAAGTCTGTGTGTGTGTTAGAGAGAGGGGAGAGTGTGAGTGTGAGAGAGAGGAGTGATTGAGTGAGTGAGTGAGTGTGAGAGAGAGAGAGGGGTGAGTGTATGTGTGGGGGGGGTGAGTGTGTGTGTGAGAGAGAGGAGTGATTGAGTGAGTGAGTGAGTGTGAGAGAGAGAGAGAGAGAGGGGTGAGTGTATGTGTATGAGAGAGGGGGGGGTGAGTGCGTGTGTGTGAGAGAGAGAGAGGGGGTGAATGTGTGTGTGAGAGCATGTGTTTGGCTCACTCCCAGTCTCAGGGTTCTCATTCACCCCACACACTGAGAGGCATTGTCACCCACTCTCACAGGCGGTGAGGGTGAGTGAGTGAGTGAGCAACCTGAGACTGGGAGTGAGTCAGACGCACACACTCTCGCCCTTTCACACTTTAATGGTTGTCTTTATTTATTGTTCAGTTTTTTAATTATCAATTTATTGTTGTGATTTCTTTTTGCTCAGCAAGTTGTTTCTTTTCATACTTTTCATGCTTTTTTAAAAAATTCATGTTTAATGTGGTGCCAAACCTTATCTTTCCAAAATTTGTTCATTCGCCCCCCCCTCCCCACAAACGTGAGAAAAATTGAAATGTACCCCCACCACCCATGTGAATAGGTTGGACAAGCCATGTTTAGAATGATGAATAAAATTACCAGAGGTTCAGTAGAACTCTTCCTTGTGTTTTGAAAATTTTAGAATTCTCACCCTTGTTTTAAAAATCCCTTCACATCTCTGTAAACTCCTCCAGCCCCACATCCTCTGACATCAATGCATTCCTCAAATTCCGGCCTCGAGCATTCCTGATTTTAAAAGCTCCAGCATTGGCGGCCGTGCCTTCAGCTGCCAAGGCCCTGCCGACTGGAATTCTCTCCCTAAACCTCTCTCTCTCTCTCTCCTCCTTTTACGCGTTCCTTAAAACTAATTTGATCAAGTCTTCGGTCACCCCATCCTTGTACCTCGATGTAATTTGGTGTCAAATCTCGTTTGATTATGCTCCCCCTGAGGCACCCTGGGAGGTCTTGCTACATTAAAGGTGACGCGCAAATGCAAGTTGTTGTTGTCTGTGGCCGCGTCTTGTGCTTTACCTGCCTCATTCAATCTACACACTTCTTCTCACCCTGGCCCTCACCTCGTTGCTCACTGTCGAATCCCGATGCAGCATCCGTTGCATCTGAGCATCCAGGCTGACTGCGGACGAGCACTTGGCCAAAGCTGCTGCGTGGGACTCTCTCTCCCGCTGACGGACGACCGCTTCACAGGCCATCCACTCGCCCATGGTCTGCTCGTAGCAGGTCCGAATTTGATCGTCCACCTGAGAACGGGAGGGAACGGGGATTAGACCCAACAAAACTTGTAGCCGCTGAGAATTTTCATCAAAAGCATTCCCCTCCCCCACCTCCGCAATCCCCCCCCACTCCCCGCACAATTCACCACTCTCCTGAAAGTGTAGGTTCTCACCATTCTAGCGGTGCTAACACCCCAACCTTAAATGCTCGGGGTGCAGTTCTCCGCCTGCAAACAGCGCAATGCTATTTGGGGAATGTCTGAAGCCGTTCCCATTCCAACTGAACGTCCTTACTTTCCACCAGGGTGATCGCTGGATCGTGACGTTTGGAGCAGGAACTCCGGAGTTTAGGACCCAGGCAGTCGCTGTTGCTAACAGTGGTGCACAGAAAAGCCAGAGTATGAAAGAGTGCATTGGTGCTGTGATCTTAGCAATGGAGAAGTTCCTAAAGTTTTTTTTATTCATTTGGGTGTCGCTGGCTGGGCCAGCATTTATTGCCCATCCTTAATTGTCCTTGAGAAGGTGGCGGTGAGCTGCCTTCTTGAATCGCTGCAGTCCCTGTGGTGTAGGTACACCCACAGTGCTGTTAGGAAGGGAGTTCCAGGATTTTGACCCAGCGACAGTGAAGGAATGGCGATATATTCCCAAGTCAGGTTGGTGAGTGACTTGGAGGGGAACTTCCAGTTGGTGGTGTTCCCATCTATCTGCTGCCCTTGTCCTTCTAGATGGTAGTGGTTGTGGGATTGGAAGTTGCTGTCTAAGGAGCCTTGGTGAATTCCTGCAGTGCACCTTGTAGGTGGTGTACACTGCGGCTACTGTGCATCAGTGGTGGAGGGAGCCAATGTTCGTGGATGGGGTGCCAATCAAGTGGGTTGCTTTGTCCTGGATGATGTCAAGTTTCTTGTGTATTGTTGGAGCTGCACTCATCCAGGTAAGTGGGGAGTATTCCATCACACTCCTGACTTGTGCCTTATAGATGGTGGACAGGCTTTGGGGAGTCAGGAGGTGGGTAACTCGTCGCAGGATCCCTAGTGTGTGGCCTGCTCTTGTAGCCACAGTATTTATATGGTTAGTCCAGTTCAGCTTCTGGTCAATGGTAACCCCCCCAGGATGTTGTTCCAAGAAAAGCAACGCTGCATCAATCGATAGGACTGAATTATTTGACTCAGAATATAAACACCCAGCGTGTAGGGTCTCATTTAAACGTCTTGAACACGAGATGCAGGGGGCTGTGAGGAAGAGCTTTTCTAACGCACCGAGTGGTTGATGGAAGTGGAGATGATCAACGTCAATGGAAACTGCACGGGCACTTGTGGAAAAGAAACCTGCAGGCTAACGGATATAGAGTGGGGGAATGGGGCTGACTGGATTGTCCTACAGAGAGCCGGCATGGACTCGATGGGCTGTACCTTCTGTGCCATCGCGCCCTCTATGAACAGAAGCAGGATCCCGGACTGACTTTTCTACTGTGCTGCACTCCAACACTAGGGGCGAGCTATAACGTCCTTGTGTCAAATTTAAAATTCTTACCCTCCTGTTCAAACATCTCTAATTTCCTCCAGCCTGACAGCTGAGTACACACATCCAAGCCTGGATTCTCCATCCTGTGCTTCCTTCACCCCAGCATTGGCGGCTGTGCCTTCAGTTCTATGGAGCCTTAAGCTCTGGAATTCCCTCCACATACCTCGCCACCTCTCTCTCTCTCTCTCCTCAAAAGGCCATTTCTTAAAACGTCCCCCTCTGAGGAAGCCGGTAGCTACCGCCCTGGGCCCCGGTACCAACGTTTTGTCTGAGACCACTCCTGCCCAGTGCCTCGCGATATCTCCCTACACTAAAGGCTCTGAGTAAATGCAAACTGTTGTTGTTGCAACCCTGACTGAGACCAGGGATTGAGGCTCCGCTTCGCTGTGGTACATTTACCCTCACCGAGGCATCGAAAGCATTTTAGAAGTCCAGGCACGATGCCAGGAGGAAATTAGAGACGTTTGAACAGGAGGGTGAGAATTTTAAATTTGACACAAGGACGTTATAGCTCGCCCCTAGTGTTGGAGTGCAGCACAGTAAAAAAGTCAGTCCGGGATCCTGCTTCTGTTCATAGAGAGCGCGATGGCACAGAAGGTACAGCCTATCGAGTCCACACCGGCTCTCTGTAGGACAATCCAGTCAGCCCCATTCCCCCACTCTATATCTGTTACCCTGCAGGTTTCTTTTCCACAAGTGCCCGTGCAGTTTCCATTGACGTTGATCATCTCCACTTCCACCAACCACTCGGTTAGAGAAAGAAAAGCTCTTAGTGTTAGAAAAGCTCCTCCTCACAACCCCCTGCATCTTGTGTTCAAAACATTTAAATGAGACCCTACACGCTGGGTGTTAATATTCAGAGTCAAATAATTCAGTCCTATCGATAGATGCAGCGTTGCTTTTCTTGGAACAATATTCTGGGGGGTTACCATTGACCAGAAACTGAACTGGACTAGCCATATAAATACTGTGGATACAAGAGCAGGCCAAAGTTGTGCTGGAGTTCTGTGCTTCGGATGTAATTGCACACGGGATTTTCCAACCTCTTCGGCACACCGGGCCACCCTGAGGCCCACATCCCCTAATCCCGGAAAGGGGCTGCGGCTGAATTCTCGGTCATCGCCAGCCGGGACAGGGAAATTGCGGGAGTGGCTAGCAGTCCAATTCTCTCCAAAGTTTCCCGACCCGCCAGTGAAGATGCCCACTGTCGGAGGGACCGGAAAATCCTGGTCCTGGTCACGGGGCTGAGTGCTTTTGGGAAAAGGGAGACAGCAATGCGAATCTACAAACCAGGTAAGCAGAAAGCAGAATTATTCAGGAATTGCCCTGTATCTGCCACTGGGAGCAACAGGTCTGAAACCCAGGGAAATCATCATGGAATTAAAAGCCAAGATAAACCAGAGCGTAGTTAATTCTAAAATATACATTGAAAAGGCAGGCGACGCTGGGAAATCTGCTCCTGAAAGTCAATTAAGTACTGAGTGCCCCCCCAAGTTACTGACCTCGTTCCTCTCCACCTTGGTCATCCCAAACTGATAATGTCCCAGGAGAAATGGCCACACCTCCCTCCGAATCTCCATCTCAATTCCTCCGTAGTAAATGAGCCGCAAGAGTTCCTGTTCGTCGTAGCTCTGCGGTTTCGTTTCCAAAAATTAAAAACAAAAAACACAAGACATGCTAATAACATTCCAAATGGGTCTTTAAAGCGGATAAATATTCATTGCCTGATTTCCATGTTTTCTTTCTTCTCCTCTTCTCCAAATGGGGTGGTCTCCCGCTCCGATTCAATCCCACAGCTGTAAGTACCGTCTGGTACCTCACACATCGTCCAGCGCAAGTGTCCAAATGCTGAAGAGCCAACTGGGCATTTGATCACATGGGGCTGAATTCTACAGTCTACAAATCGGGGAGGAGCCCCCCACCGCCGCAACCAAACACCCTCACCCAACCCCGCCCCCATCGGGTCGGCAACAGGACATATTCGTGCCAGTCTCCCAAATTATGGGACATGGGCAGGCGCGGAACCGGGCAGCCTGCCCGCCATTGTGGAACTGCTTACCAGCATCTCATTGACCCAATCGTCTGCAGTTTTTCATTTCCCGCTGCATCTTTTTTTTGGCCTGAAAACGAGTTTGGGGGGGGTTTTGTGGCGGCTAATGACAAGGTGGCAAAAGGCAAGTCACCAGGACCAAGGCTGAACGCAGAAGCAGGCTCTGCTGGGCACGCCGGCAGTGTCCGCACGTTTCTCTTTAACTCATTTCTCAGCTTCTTTTTTTTTTAAAGGCTTCAGTTAAAAAAAGATTAAAGGGAGATTCTGAGGGCGGGAGCCTTTAAACTCACAGCCGTGAGCCTCTGCCGTGTGGCATCCTGGCTGACAGCGTCAATTGGGCACGGACATCCGACGCTTGATTGGACGTGCTGAGATGGCCGGGGGGCAGGAGTGAGCAGACCACTCAGTTTCTGTTTGCCTCCCTCACTCCACCCAGAAACGTAAAATCCAGCCCATGGAATTACACGGAATCCAACGCCGTGAAACAGGCCATTCGGCCCAACTTGTCCACACTCGTTACAAGCTTCCTCCCGCCCCATCATCTCACCCTATCGATGGAACCTCCTATCCCTTGTGTGATTATCTAGCTTCCCGCACGTACACCTATGCTCATGTTATGGTGTCGCAGCTGAGCTTGAGGTAGTTTTCACCTCATGGTCACAAGTGTTTCCTTCGGAAGAGAGTGAACAGGGACCGGAACCAACCACCGCCCCCCCCACCCCGCCCCTGTCTCCTCTACACCCCCAACCAACCCCCACCCCCCCCAGACTGGGGTCTTCTAATGCTGAGTCACGAAGACATCACAAGAACAGTCCCCCGTTGGAAGTGTAGCTGCCACACTGCAAGTGGCACTGCCTGTTCCTCAGAATAGAGATCAGGAAAGATTTACCTCACAAAATAGCCTGTGCGGCACTAGCCTGGGAGTGGACTGGAAACAAAGGGTTCCATTTCCCATCACCAGCCACCTTTACATCACCAATTTGGGTGGCGATAGCTGGACCGAAACCCTTTATTGGCATGGGTACTTTTGTAGAAAGACTATCAGCCTCATCTAGATCGTGGCACCCCCCCCCCCCAAGCCCCCGGGGAATGCCGCACAACCCTCTAACCCGGCTCAACAGCCACCGCTCATTTTCTACCCACCATTTTGTCTTGCAGGAAGGTTTGCCAAACCTCTCTCGTGAGGCCGCAGCCCGCGTTAGACGGCGCGGCTGGACAGATGATGGTGTGGTTGACAAGGGCGGAGAGGTGGGTCCTTACGGTGGACAGGTGTCTGCAGTAGGCAAGCCCTGGGAAGCAAAGGAACGTCCGTGTAAAGTGAACCAACGTCAAATCACCAACCGCACCAGCTTGCTACCCGAAACGCTGAGGGTGTCTGAATTCACCGCTCAAAGGTCATCACACTCCCAAATCCAAAAGCATCAAAGAAGTAGTTATAACATTCCTGTTTTCTCCAGGGTGGAGGATTCTGCACGCCCCCAACACCCCCACCACTCCCCATAAACTGTATCTAAGCAGGAAGTTTATGACCTGTAACAGCCCGCCAAGGTTTCTATCCTGGCCTGTCAACCTTTCATAACTTTAAAACTCCACAGTGAGAGCTCTTCCAACTGCTCCGGGAGGCGGGGTGTTTATACCGTGACCTGGCCTGCTAGCTGTCGGGCCAGAGAGTTGTGGCCATTGGGCCAGTGTCCGGCTGCAGTGATTGGCTACCGGGCCTGTCAGTCACCCACCTGACGCATTTGGTTGCATGTCCCGTGTTGCGTGAACAAAAAGGCTCTAAATGCCCAGCATCCGCTTACAGATTATTCACGCTGACAGTGGGGCAAACTTAAAATTCCAAATGTATTTCTAAATTTGTCAGATTCACCCATGAGCTACATCCTTGATCCTTGCTGGGGTAACCAGGGGCTTGCTATGTCTCTCATTGCCACAGAAGGTGGAGACCAGGTCATTGAGTGTATTTAAGACCGAGATAGATAGGTTCTTGATTGGTAAGGGGATCAAAGGTTACGGGGAGAAGGTGGGAGAATGGGGTTGAGAAACTTATCAGCCATGATTGAATGGCAGAGCAGACTCGATGGGCCGAATGGCCTAATTTCTGTTCCTATGTCTTATGGTCTCTCTTAATCTATCTAAGATACTCTGCACCACAACATTCAGTGTGCAGGCAGTCACTGACTACTTGCGCAGGCAAAAGCAATGCCGGATATCTCACTAGGTTAGTGTTCGATATAGTGACGAGAAGGTAAGTTAATGAATTTGTTCTCTCATTCAAAGCTTGCTCATAAAAATGCGCAACTTCTGTTGTTTTGTTTACTAGCGAGATCAATTTCGAATGCCTTATCTTTCTGAAATTTGCTCCCTGGCCTTGTGAGTAAGGGGGGAAAAAAGTGAAATGTGGGAATGTGAAATGCGAGAGGTTGGACAATCCTGATCGATAAACTGCTGCACGAGTGTATAAGTTGCACCCTACATTCCTGAAGGTCCAGAAACGCAGTTATTGCAGTCACGGAGATCAACGGAGAAATCTGGAAAGTCTGATGACTTAGAACTCAAACTGAATCAAAGGGCCGGACATGAACTTGATGGGGAGGGAGTCGGGTTGGGGGGGTGGAGGGGGAAAGAGGGTGGGTGAGTCTGTTTTGAGGTCGGGAAAACCCAGGGAAAAAATGGGTTTCGCTCCAGCCCCACCAAATTTGACAGCAAGGCCTGGTTAACATTTCCTGCCAAATTGTCCTTGCTGCTGCCAGGCCAGATCGGGACACTGGCCATATGGTGGGCAGCTGGACCTTCAGCCCCAGGCCAGAGGCAGAGACCAGGGGTTAGGGTGCAGAGAGGGATCAGAGGCCACGGAAGAGATCAGAAGGGCCTTTGGTTGCGGGGGGGGTGGTGTTGTGGACCATGAGGGAGGGGTAAGCGAAGCAGGTAAACTGGATTTAGCACATCAGTGGAAAAGCACTTACCCCCTGGATGCAGCAGTCCTCGCCTCCCTTTACCCACTGGGTTTCCCAACTGGTTGAACCACACATAACCAAGAAATAAACAGGAGTAGGGAATGTCTTTAAGCTATCTTGCCAAGTGGCACATCCACAGAATTGGCTGCAATGTTGGTTTTACACCCCTGCCGATATTAGATATTGGATGAGGTGTACAATTACCCTTCCACCCAAATAGCAATCTCTATCTGACATATGCACTTTCACTTGTCCACCTACGAGTCCCAAATCAACATGGGGAGGGCCTGAAAAATCAACAGCCTTTTGGACAGCGGTTGCTCCAAATATAGTCCTTCTAGCAAGAGCTGGGCCTGTTTCCACCAGAGGTGAAGATCACCTCGAACAAGAGGTAGGTATCCTGGAACCTTAAGCAGGGTCTCTGTACATATGCCTGACATTCATCAAATGAATGTGGCTGAGCCAGCGCTGATGTCATTGTTTCAGCAATGAGTGTATGCCGATGGACCTTGGAGTTGGTGACCTTGTCCTGCCAAGAATTGGCCACTGGGTCACGACCTCCTGGACGTCCATATCTCCACTCCCAGGACACCTACAGGCGAGATATGAAGATGGCGGACATTGGCAGCGACAACTGGGAGACAGTCACTGACAGCCATGACCTCTGGAGACTGACTGTTTGAAGGGGCATTGGAAGGGGCAAGCAGAAATGGGAAGCCAAGAAGAGGGCCCAGAGCAAACAGAGGCCAGCGAATCGTGCACCTTCTCAACCCACTGTCTTCCACTGCAGCAAGAGCGACAGAGACTGCCATGCCAGAGTGGGGCACCTGAACTACACAAGGCGATGCTTAACAGAGCTGATCGTCACAGAGCAAACCATCGTCTTGCAAGTCAGAAGGCTGCCACAGATAAAACAGGGCCAATGTGACATTCTGGACTTGTGTCACTTACCAAAGGTGGACAGCAATCTTCTAGTATTTTACTCTTTAATCAGTATTGAGCTTTTAAAAAAAGTCTGTTCTTTTTGCCTCTCCCAGGGGTTTACATGGCTCAAAGAGGGCGAGGAGTAGGTTTGGTGATGCACATGACATCACTGCTGTGTGGGTTAGGCAGGTAAGAGTGGTTGGTCTTTTCCTGCGCAGACATTCATGTGCTCATAAAGTTGCTCCTATCCAAGTATTTTACCTACAGGAATGGCCAAAGAATCCCAAACTGCGACACCAGCTTGTTTACTGAAGCAAAGTAACATATTTGGAAGCATGTTACTCAGGTAATTCACCACATCAAACCTGATTTGATACATACATCCATAGAATGCCCTGGACAGGATCTGGTACTTCATGTTGTCACACAACATCTTCAGAGGTGCCCTGTAAGGGAAAAACACAGTAACACTGATACCGGAAAGAGCACTGGATATTTCAACTGGGCAGACTGCATCCGTTGCTTGTATGATCAGGCCAATCGCTGAACGGTGATCAGTCACAGTGTCAGGAGATTTCTGTCAAACAAGGCTTCAGTCTGACCCTCGCCTCTCCCTCGGACCCCTGCCCATTTTCCATGGTCAGGAGCATTTCAATATCATTGAGTTTGTCACACTTTTTACCTTATCAGAAGAGCTTTGCAAATTATTTTGTACAATAAAGGAAGAAGAGATACTTGCATTTATATCACGCTTTTCACAACCACCAGAGGCGTCAAAGCGCTTTACAACTAATGAAGTATGTTTTGAAGTGTAGTCATTGTTGTAATGTAGGAAATGCGGCAGCCAACTCGCACACAGCGAACTCCCACAAACAGCAATGTGATAATGACCAGTTAATCTGTTTTTTGTGATGTTGATTGCAGGATAAATATTGGCCAGAACACTGGGCAGGATTCACCTGTTCCTTGTCAGAATAGTACCATGGGATCTTTTGCATTCCACCTGAGCAGGCAGAGGGGGCCTCAGTTTAATATCTCATCCGAAAAACATTACCTCTGACAATGCAGCACTCCCTCAGTGCTGCACTGGAATGTCAGTCTTGAATTTTGCGCTCAAGCCCTGGAGTGAGCTTTGAACAATGTATAAACCCCTTCATTTCGGCTCAAGAAAAACTGAACTGAATGTGATCTACAGGTGATCAATGTGATCTACTGCCATGAAGAACCTGCAATGGCAGAGATCGGACATTACAATGGACACCTAAGATGCAATGCCATTAGAAAACATTGGGCAGAATTTTACGGCAGTGGGATTTTACATTTCAGCCGGAGTTTAGAATGGATCGCCGCATTTTACAGCCCCGCACAGGGCCGTAAAATTCCAGCCATTGATTCAAGAACCAAATCTAATTTGAGAACACATTTTTACACAGGCTGAATTTGTGGAAGTTCAGGGCAATGGAAGAACTTCGATCCATTTCATAGTTGCGATCATAGGATAACAGAGGGGCACAAATAAAGACATTCAATCCAAGTTCACTCCTTCTACAGAAGAGATGCAAATTCCCCCCTCATGGGCACAGAGTAAGGTTTGCAAAATTTCACTCATGATCACCAAAGGTACTTGAATAAAGTTCTAGTACATCTATCATCATGTCATTCAACCCAATAAACACATAAAACCCCAATATCAGTGTTGGTGACCCTGAAACCACTGGACTGTCATAAAAACCCATCAGGTTCACTAGCGTCCTTTAGGGAAGGAAATCTGCCATCCTTACCTGGTCTGGCCTACATGTGATTCCAGACCCACAGCAATGTGGCTGACTCTTAACTGCCCTCTGAAATAGCCCAGCAAGCCACTCAGTTGTACCGAACCACTGTGCATACAGCAGTTCTAGAAGGCGGCTCACCACCAACTTCTCAAGGGCAACTAGGGATGGGCAATAAACGCTGGCCTATGGCCAGCCATGGCCCCAGTTGAAAGTTTGAAAAGTATGAGTACCATTACACACCAGCAGATTAGTCCAAATGACCTCGGCCCTGCTCTACTCCATTGGGGGACATACCTCTCATGGTTACAACCGTTGGAAGGCCCTCCATCAGACGACCCACTCTGCGAGCACGAGGAGCAGGAGGATTTGCGTACGTTTGGCTGCCACATGAGGGGGATTCCACCCCCCTGGACGTCCATCAGATCTTGGGGAACTGAAACAATATCCCGTAAAGCGGATGTAAATAATCAATCATCGATATTCAGGAAAAGACAAGCAGCCCACTCCAGGAAGAAGATGCAAGCACCCAGCTGAAAGAGAACTTATTAGAATGATGCTGAGACTTAAAGGGTTAAAATAACGCGGAAAGTTTACATAGGTGAGGCTTGTATTTCTTTGAGTATAAAAGATTAAGGATTGATCTAATTGAGATGGTTGGGAAGATAAAAGGTTTTGACAGAGGGCAACTATTTCCTCTGGTGGGAGAGTCCAGAGGGTGGAGTTGAAGTAGATCAGCCATCAGAGCATTAGATGGCAGAACAGGCTCGAAGGGTTGAATGGCCTACTCCAGCTCCTATTTCTGCTGTTCTTATGCAGAACAAGGAAGCATAACCTCAAAATTTGAGCTAGGCCATTGGAGAATGTTATCAGGAAGCACTTCCACATAAAGGGTAGTGGAAATCTGGAACTGTCTCAATTGACAATTTCAAAATTTAAGATTGATTGATTTATGTTAGGCAAGGGTACTAAGGGATATGGAAACAAGTCAGGTAAATGGCATTTGGACAGATATGAGCCATGATCTAACTGAATGGCAGAACAGGCTGGAGGGGTTGAGTGGTCTCCTTCCGCTCTTATGTTCCTGAGTGAAGTGAACTAAGCTCTTCAATTAGCGGACTTGGTCACACCATTAGTCTACAACTGGCTTCTCCCTCAATGGTTCACATAAGGTGTCTATTGGTTGGCATCCATCTTTTGTAACAAGATTGACAGCAACAAACCACAAGAGAAACGTCAACAAACGTCAAAACTTCGAGGTGTACAAGTTGGGAATGTATGAAGATGTGCCAAGGGATGGAAAATGTAAGGGGGAGACGAGAAGCATCAAAACTCAAGTCAATCTGAGATTAAAGTTGGCTGAAAAAAAAATTACCCTAAGGTTGGGAGAGCTTTTTTTAAATGAAATAAATGCAAGCCAGATATAAACTGCTCATATATCTTCAACTCAATACCAACAAGTGAGATTAAAAAGCCACCACCCCGATGTTCTTCAAGTCAATCTTGGAATTGATTCAGGACTTGTCGAGCAAGAAGGGTCAAAGTTCAATCCCCAGTTAGCGAAATCAATTGGGACAATAGCAAAGGCTGTCCCAATATCCAGTGCAAGAGCTTTACCTTTCAGGAGAAGAAATAAAAGGAGCCAAAAGATAAATTAGCTCCATGAAACCAGGGTTCAGTCGAGTATCCTTCTGTTTGTTGTCTCAACCACCTCAGATTCTCGGGGGACCTGATATGTACACTTAGTCTAACCATTACCATCCACCTTGAATGTAGATAGCATTGAACACTGACACGGAAGAGAAAGAAAAATGGTGTTTAATTTGTTAAAAACAGCTGGTTGGGAACTTGCAACTGGCGGTGTTGACATGCATCTGCTGCCCTTGTCCTTTGAGGTGGTGAAGGTTGCGGGTTTGGAAAGTGCTGTCGAAGGAGCCTTGGTGAATTCCTGCAGTACATCTTGCAGATGGTACACACTGCTGCCATTTTGTGTTTGTTAATGAAGGTTGTGGAGGTCACAAATGTTGAAGGTGGCACATGGGGTGCCAATCAAGTGGGCTGCATTGCCTTGGATGGTGTCAAGCTTCTTGTGTGTTGTCGGAGCTGCACTCATCCAGGCAAGGGCATTATTCCATCACAGTCCTGACTTGTGCCTTGTAGATGGTGGACAGGCTTTGCGGAGTCAGGAGGTGAGTTACTCTCTGCAGAATTCCCAACCTCTGACCTGCATTTGTAGCCACAGTATTCACATGGCTTCTGGTCAATGGTAACCCCCCAGGATGGTGATGTGGTGATCATTTTCAATTGGATTAAACTATTCACGGAAATAAGATCTAGACACCAGGGCCCAGATATTCACCATGACAGAGAGGCTCTCCTTCCTGGCAAAAATGGCCAAAAATCCTAAGTCCCGCAGCCAAACAGGGGACTTCTTTTCTTCATTGGGGCGGGACCAGAGTCTGGTGGGGGTTTTGCACATGCGCAGTTTACGGAGACAGCTGGCCATTTAAATCTTCAGCTATCTCCACTAAAGTGGAATTCTGGTCGGCCAGGAGTGTGAAACCCAATGTGTGCAGTTTAGACCAGGTGAGAGCGGGGCTGAACTCGGTGGATTCGTTTGGAGAGGTAAGGTTCCCCTTTGGATATGGCCTTGGGACACCTTTGGGAAAGGTAAGGCACCTTTTGGGATTGTTAAAAGTAAACATGATTGTGTGTAAAAAGTGCAAAAACTCATTGCAACTGTCAAAGCTGTCAAATAAATGTCAAGCTGTCAAAGAAGTATTTAAATCAATTGGAACTGTCAAGATTCATAGTATATTTAACGCTGCTGGGTTTTAAATTTTAAAAACAGTCTGGAGTTCAAAACTAAATCAGTGTCTGATATTTCATTGTGTATCTTGACTTAAGCCTGAGGGTTATCATTATAGGATTTGTGCTGCAACGACTGATTTTACCAACTAACATTGGGCAGGATTTTCCGCCTCCGCCACGATGTGTACCCCTGCGGCAAGCTGGCCAAAAGTCCACTGGCTTTGGTGGGACCGGAAGATCCCACTGGCGGGCGGGGCCAGGAATCTCCAGCTGTTATCACAGTGGGGTTCCCATTAAGTGAGCAGTTCGATTGACAGCTCCAAGTGGTTATAGAATAGAAATGCTTGTTTTCATAAGAGATTAATTGAAGGGATTTTTATGTATTAAATGTTATTTTTAATCAATGAGAGTGCTTTTTAAAATAATGACATCGTCAATATACACAACTTTATTTTATGTCAGCATGGCTCCTGACTATGGTGGATACCAAGTGTGTTGGCATGGAGAGGGGTAAGGGCAAAGGGCGGTGGGTGGGGGAATGGGCTGCCATGAGTTGGCACTGAGCTGGCACAGAGGATGTAAAGGACCATGGGGATGCTGATGGCATGGGAGTACAAGGGGCCATGGGGGGGGGGTGTGTAGAAGGGAATGGGTTGGTATGGGGGTTATGAGGGGCCATGGGGTTATGTAGAGGGGCATGTATTGGCATGGGGGTATGAGGGGTGGGTGGGGGCATGAGGTGGCATAGGTTGGCATGGATGGGGCATGGGGAGTGTGAGGGGGTGAGGGATGATGGGTGGACAGCTGCTTTTTGTTTTAAACACTTTTTAAATTGAGTTTTTAACAAGGTGCCAGGGCACAGAGGCAGGCCTTCCACCCAACCCAGCTCCCCAGACGGCAGCCTCCGCACTCACTCCAGGGACGACGGGCCCGACTTCTAATTCAGGCCGTGCCCCCTCCCTCCCAGGATTGGGCGAGAGGCGCCATTTTTAAAGTTTGTGTTCGCAGAGCCGGGAATTCTCCCATTTCTGCACAGCTGCCCCGGGAGTGAAAATCTGGGCCCAACTTGTACAGTGAGCATTTTCAATGGATTAAACTATTCTTGAAAGTTTGCTCTATATACCAGTGTTTGCAGTAATCATTTTCAATGAACTGAACCATTAATGAAAGCTGTTCCCTTCACTGTCGGTTTATTTTGCACAGCTACCCTGGTGAGTGTAAGCCGCAAAACCTTGATCAAATGTCTCTTTTATCGCCAGTATTAAAGTGCGATCTATACACCGGGGTTTACAACCATCATTTTCAACAAGTCAAACCACAAGATCAATTTCTCATCCATCGCTAAACACTTAATACATAAACAGCTGGTCAGAAGCTGCAGATAGAATTTATTGACGTTTGGAACACACTCAGTGAAAGGGATATCAGACTGCACCTCATTCAGCCAAAGAAAGTTAGACACAGCAGAGAGAATGCCTCGTTGCAGAGATGACAATGATCGCAAGGGAGACAGTCTGTTGATGCTGTGTAAAGGTTCTGTTCACACAGAATTCCAGATACTGCCAGGCAGCAACCAAATTTGCTTCTCCAATATTTCTTTCGTTTGCCCTCAAACAAAAGATAAACAGCTCAGGTTGAAGGATTTAAAGTTAAAACCAGGTCGACACTCACTCTAACATTCAGCGATGACCTGCTCAAAGGGGGAGGTGGTAGCTTGTTGGGGGGAGGGGGGAGGGGGGAGGACGCGACACAGCAACAGGACTCTTGGATTAAGATGCAGTGGAGTGTCACAGTGGAAGTGTTAGGACCCCAGATGAGGAAAAAAAAACAGCAGCTGCAGATGTGATGGGGAGATGGGCCTGTACCTGGCAGATGCCATTTAGGAAAGGTAAATGCTGTATTACACTCATAGCTAGGGCTAACGCCAAGGATGTGTGTGCCACACAGTGTTGTGAACACAAAGCCTTTGAATGGGAGGTAGACCCAGGTGTTGTGTTCAGGAACAGAGGAGCCTCAGCTCTTGACCTTGTCCAACAGGTACGAGGTATTTGCTCCCTGTGTGGATGAGGAACAGGGCTGTAGGGAGGATGAGCCAGATGACCACGGCACCGTGGCACAGGAGGCCATTCAAGGGGGGGGAGCAAAAAGACAAGTGGTAGTTGTAGGGGATTCTATAATTAGGGAAATTGATAGCATCCTTTGTAAGCAGGATCGAGTGTCCCGCATGGTATGTTGCCTGCCCAGTGCCAGGGTGAGGGACATCTCTGACCGGCTTGAAAGGATATTGGAGAGGGAGGGGGAGGATCCACTTGTTGTGGTCCACGTCGGGACAAATAACATAGGTAAGACTAGGAAAGAGGACCTGTTTGGGGATTATCAGGAACCAGGAACTAAATTAAAGAACAGGTCCTCAAGGGTTATAATCTCCGGATTACTACCCAAGCCACGTGCAAATTGGCATCGGGACGCGAGAATAAGGGAAGTAAACACGTGGCTAAAGGAGTGGTGCGGGAAAGAGGGGTTCCATTTCGTGGGGCACTGACATCAGTATTGGAACAGGAGGGATCGGTACCGTTGGGACGATCTCCAACTGAACCGATCTGGGACCAATGTTCTAGTAAAAAGGGTAAATAAGGTGGTCAACAGGACTTTAAACTAGAAAGTGGTGGTTTGGTTTGGGGGGGTGGGGGGTGTGTGTGGGTGGGTGGGGAGGGAAGGGTAAAACTCCAAGAAGTATGACTAATGGGAAACAAAGCAGCAGGTTACCATGTGGGGGGGGGTGGATTCAACTTCATGGAAAATTATGAAAAAACTGAAAAGAAAGGAGAGCCCAGAAGAGGCTATTAAAGTCTCCAGAACACAAAATAGGACAGAGTGTTTGGAAAGGACTAGGAATCTAACTTCAAGCACATCAGATAAAGTGACGACAATGAGAAAGGGGACAGGAAATACAGGACTGAAGGTGTTGTATCTGAATGCACGCAGTATACGAAATAAGGTAAATGAGCTTGTGGCGCAGATTGAAATTGGCAGGTATGATGTGGTGGGCATCATGGAGACATGGCTGCAAGGGATCAGGACTGGGAGCTAAATATCCAAGGATATACATCCTATCGAAAAGACAGGCAAGTTGGCAGAGGAGGTGGGGTTGCTTTGTTAGTAAGAAATGAAAATAAATGAATAGCAAGAAATGACGTAGGGTCAGATGATGTAGAATCCGTGTGGGTAGTTGAGGAACTGCAAAGGTAAGAAAACCACAATGGGAGTTATGTACAGGCCTCTGAACAGTAGTCAGGATGTGGGGCACAAGATACACCAGGAGATAGAAAAGGTGTGTAAGAAAGGCAAGGTTACAGTGATCATGGGGGATTTCAATATGCAGGTAGACTGGGAAAATCAGGTTGATAGTGGATCCCAAGAAAAGGAATTTGTGGAATGTCTACGAGATGGCTTTTTGGAGCAGCTTGTGGTGGAGCCCACTAGGGAACAGGCAATTCTAGATTTAGTGATGTGTAATGAGGCAGATTGGATAAGGGAGCTTAAGGTGAAGGAACCCTTCGGAGGAAGCGACCATAATATAAAAGAATTTATCCTGTAATTTGAGAGGAAAAAGCTGGAATCAGTTGTAACGGTATTACAGTTGAATAAAGGCAACTACAGAGGCATGAGGGAGGAGCTGGCCAGAATTGACTGGGAAATGAGCCTAGCGGGAAAGACAGTGGAACAGCAATGGCTGTTCCTGGGAGTTTCTGGGAATAATTTGGGAGACACAGCAAAAATTCATCCCTAGGAAGAAGAAGCATACTAAAGGGAGGACGAGGCAACCATGGCTGACAAGGGAAGTCAGGGACAGCATAAAAGCTAAAGAGAAAGCATACAATGCAGCAAAGAGCAGTGGGAAACCAGGGGATTGGGAAGCCTACAAAGACCAACAGAGGACAACTAAAAAAGAAATAAGGAGGGAGGAGATTAAATATGAGGGTAAACTAGCCAGTAATATAAAAGAAGATTGCAAGAGTTTTTTTAGATATATAATGGGTAAGAGAGAGGCAAAAGTGGACATTGGGCCGTTGGAAAATGACGCTGGAGAAGTAGTAGTGGGGAACAAAGAAATGGTGGAGGAACTGAATAGGTACTTTGCGTCAGTCTTCACGGTGGAAGACACAAGTGACATCCCCAAAGTTCAAGAGAGTTGGGGGGCAGAGGTGAGTAGGGTGGCCATTACCAAGGAGAAGGTGCTAGGAAAACTGAAAGGTCTGAAGGTGGACAAATCACCTGGACCAGATGGATTACACCCCAGAGTTCTGAAGGAGATAGCTGAAGAGATAGTGGAGGCGTTAGCGGTGATCTTTCAGGAATCACTGGAGTCAGGGAAGGTCCCAGAGAACTGGAAAATCGCTAATGTAACCCCCCTGTTTAAGAAGGGAGTGAGGCAAAAGACGGGAAATTACAGGCCGATTAGCCTGACCTCGGTCGTTGGTAAGATTTTAGAGTCCATTATTAAGGATGAGATTTCAGAATACTTGGAAGTGCATGGTAAAATCGGGCAAAGTCAGCATGGTTTCATCAAGGGGAGGTCATGCCTGACAAATCTGTTAGAATTCTTTGAGGAGGTAATGAGTAGGTTAGACAAAGGAGAGTCAATGGATGTTACCTACTTGGATTTCCAGAAGGCCTTTGACAAGGTGCCGCACAGAAGGCTGCTCAGTAAGATAAGAGCACATGGTGTTAGAGGCAAGGTACTAGCATGGATAGAAGATTGGCTGTCTGGCAGGAGGCAGTGAATGGAGATAAGGGGGTCCTTCTCAGGATGGCAGCCAGTGACTAGTGGAGTTCCGCAGGGGTCAGTGTTGGGACCACAACTTTTCACTTTATACATTAATGACCTAGATGAAGGAACTGAGGGCATCCTGGCTAAGTTTGAAGATGATACTAAGATAGGTGGAGGGACAGGTAGTATTGAGAAAGTGGGGAGGCTGCAGAAGGATTTGGACAGGTTAGGAGAATGGGCAAAGAAGTGGCAGATGGAATACAACGTGGGGGAGTGTGAGGTCATGCACTTTGGTAGGAAGAATAGAGGCATGGACTATTTTCTAAATGGCGAGAGAATTCAGAAATCTGGAGTGCAAAGGGACTGGGGAGTCCTAGTCCAGGATTCTCTTAAGGTTAACTTGCAGGTTGAGTCGGTAGTTAGGAAGGCAAATGCAATGTTGACATTTATTTCGAGAGGACTAGAATATAAAATCAGGGATGTGCTGCTGAGGCTTTATAAGGCTCTGGTCAGACCACATTTAGAATATTGAGAGCAATTTTGGGCTCTGTATCTCAGGAAGGATGTGCTGGCTCTGGAGAGGTTCCAGAGGAGGTTCACGAGAATGATCCCAGGAATGAAAGGCTTAACATATGAGGACGTTTGAGGACTCTGGGTCTATACACCATGGAGTTTAGAAGGATGAGGGGGGATCTGATTGAACGTTACAGAATACTGAAAGGCCTGGATAGAATGGACGTAGGGAAGATGTTTTCTTTAGTAGGAGAGACTAGGACCCGAGGGCACAGCCTCAGAGTAAAGGGAAGACCTTTTAGAACAGAGATGAGGAGAAACTTCTTCACCCAGAGTGTGGTGAATCAATGGAATTCATTGCCACAGAAGGCTGTGGAGGCCAGGTCATTGAGTGTACTTAAGACCGAGATAGATAGGTTCTTGATTGGTAAGGGGATCAAAGGTTACGGGGAGAAGACAGGAGAATGGGGTTGAGAAACTTATCAGCCATGATTGAATGGCGGAGCAGACTCAATGGGCCGAATGGCCTAATTTCTGCTCCTATGTCTTATGGTCTTATGCACGGATCTCTTGAGGTTCGTGATCTGTGTCATGAGGCTGTAGCAAAAGCACAGTATTAAGAGATATGGTAAGCTGATTAAATAAAAAAATTCTATGTTTTTGTACAAGAAATTTATCAGATCTAGAATACTCCCAGGTTTGGACTGCTGTGGATAAGGTTCAGAGAAGGACTGCTGGACTGATATCTAGCTTAAAGCCCCTTAGTCACTATTCATCAATTAACCACAGTCAACGTTATCTGGGAAAGAAATTGGATTTATAAATTATTATCCAAACTGAAATATTTTCAAATCAAAGTAAAGTTAATAATTAAACTGTCGGAACTTGAATGAAATAATGGTTGCAATATTAAAAACCCCTTAGGTGTGCTTTAAATCATTTACATTAAGGAATAAAGGAGAGGATTGAATGATTTAAATCAAGGAAGATTGTAAACTTAATACATTACAATGCAAATTCACCAACAAAACATCATTGGATAGAAATGGCTTTGGGTTTAAGAGGCTTTGATGCCTGAACAATCAGCTTCGATCATTAAAACCAACCAGGGAAAGATTGGCAGGTACAGAGGAATGTGCAAGATCAGCAACAGAATGTCTTTATTCTGTTGGACAGATGCAACCACAAGATGTCTGACATTTAATGAAATATCTGTTGATCTTCTACTGTCACATTCAATCCACCAAAGACCTATTTCGATAAATTGAGGTGGGAAAAAGGGTTTTGAAATGAAACATTGCTCTGCTTCTTATGCGAACCAATCTAGTTTTCAATTGTCTTCTGCTTCTATACAGTCCTTTGTAACAGTATTTATTCTCTCCACTGTGTCCAATGTGTTATTTTATGCTTTGATTTTTATTGACGGAGACATTTTAGCTTAACTTTTTTAAAACTGCTGAACATAATTTTAAAGAATTAGCGGTGAAGAATTATTAAAGCCTGCTATCCTTTTCCCATGTGCTCTGTGTCAATCTGCTCTCTTGGCTTATCAGCTAAATTCTGTTTAGTTTTATAGCAAGCCAAGTAATGTGATAAAGCAAACTGTTGCAACCTTATGAGTGACGTGGCCCACTAACTCTTCCACTGCATGCAGCTGAATTATGCATTCCACGATCACAGAGTCTCCTGCATCACTCTTCCTCCGAACCCTTTTGGTTTGAATCTAAGTGGAGCTGTGACTTCGAGACTCTCGAAGTATAACCATCAACAATGTCAGGCCAGGAAGTCCCATCAAGTGACTGTAACACCATGGACAACAGCATAATGCACTTGTTTGAAGGAAAAATATTGAAAGGAGGGGCAGGAACTCCAATTAAAATTCAGATGCAGAAGTTGCAGGATTATTTCAGATCTATTATTCAAACTCCTCCCTGTAAACTGATGGGGGAGATGGTGTAGTGGTATTATCGTTGGGCTAGTAATCTAAAGGCCCAGGCTAATGCCCTGAGGACATGGGTTCAAATCCCACCATAGCAGCTAGTGGAACTTAAGTTCAATTAATAAATCTGGAATTGAAAGCTAGTCAGTGTGCTAGTAATGGCGACCATGAAGCTATCATCAATTGTCATTAAAAACCCATCTGGTTCATTAATGTCCTTTAGGGAAGGAAATCTGCTGTCCTTACCTGGTCTGACCTACATGTGATTCCAGACCCAGGTTGACTCTTAACTGTCCACTGTAATCACCTAGCAAGCCACACAGTTCAAGGACAATTAGGGATGGGGGCAACAAATGCTGGCCTTGCCCACCATGCCCACATCTCATGAATAAAGAATAAAACAAAGTGGACTGAATTGACTGATTAAGCCTGCCTTCAGTGACTGGGCAATTGATCATCTCCCAAATAAGGAACAGTCAGGCAGAGGAATAACCCATCTAAATCAGATCTAGTTAACAAAACTCAGACCACATTCTTAATCCTGTATACCAATGGCAACATCACTGAATACTGTATCATGAACACAAGTTGTAAGTCAGGACTTTACGTTGATGCCATGTCTGGCTCTGCAGGATGATGGAAGGAAAGCTTAAGGAATGTTGGAAAACCAGCCTCCACTAGAGTTCTAGGACTATCATAGCCCTATTAGGGGACATCCCCTCGCAGTTAGACACGTAGCTGTCCTTGAAACACAACTGCAAGCTACTAGTGGAAGGCAGTGAAAGTTAATGATAATCAGAGGTGGGTATAAAAGGGTGGGGATGTGAGTAACTTTAGAAGAATGAAGGACACCTGAACACCACTGAACATCACCACACTAGCCTTCAACATTGGACTGCTATCAGTTTTGTTTACCCTTCTCCTCCTGAAAGCATCAACTCATCACTGGGATATAGGTTCAGAGGTGCTGGCACCCTCTAGTAACTCATCCAACTAACCATCCTTATAATGAGTTGACTGCAGAGGCAACATATCCGAGTCAGATCCTGACCTTGGGAAACCTTCTAAAATTTAACTGGGACATCAGCAATGTTGCAAATGGTAGCTGGGAAATGTCGTAGTGGCGGCTGTGTTAATGTGGTCAATAATCCAACTATCTTGTGCCATGAAGAGAGGCTTTGCCTGAGAAAAATTAATGAAAGGGTTCAGAGTCACAATCCCAGCAATTCAGATTGCAGTCGGGGGGTGGTGGGGGGGGGGCCTTCCTAACCCAGGGGTGCTGGGGTCAAATCGAACATCTCCACTGCCACTTGGCTGAGGTCGGCAATCTCAGCACAGACCCGGGATAAAACCTAGGGCCTCCATGATCAATATGGCTCAACTACTGGATAAGGTCAGGAACCATGAGGGGAGCTTCATGATTTGCCATTTTAAAGAAGGAAGTGTAAATCATTTTCTTCCCATGTGACCACCCTGTATTCTACAACAACCAAGAGGGCAGGTAGAATATCTGTTCCTAGGCCTCATCCCCTCCCATTTCATTTGTGGAGCCTTGCAGATTTACAAGAGTAGCAATGGCTGACTCTTCCTTTTGTTAGGAAGTATCCAGTCTCCACTCAACACTCATGACACAACGGGATTAAAGTGGCCAACTCGCACTGTGGCATCTCACAAGCATAAACCCACATGCTGTCATTTCTGGGGCAGGTGGTATTTCCCAAACTGACGTTGATAAGATATTGTGCAGGAAGCTGTGGGCTTTAACCACACATTACTGCATCATGACACCTTAAACATTCACTCCCTCCACCACCGACACACAGCGCTGCGGCAACTTACCAAAGTTCCTTCAACAGCACCTTCCAAATCCTACCACCTAGAAGGACAAGAGTATCAGAAGCATGTGAACAGCTCCAAGTTCCCCCCAAGCCACACACCATCCTGACTTGCTAACATATCGCCGTTCCTTCACTGTCTCTGAGTCCAAAATCCTAAAACTCCCTCCATAACAGCACTGTGGGTGATTCTACTCTACATGGATTGCAATGGTTCAAAAAGGTGGCTCACTACCACCCTCTCAAGGGCACTTGGACAGGCAAACACATGCTGCACTTGTGCAGTTCCAACAACACTCAAGAAGCTTGACATATCTGGGACAGAGCAGCCTGCTAGATTGGAACCACATCCATAAACATTCACTCCCCCCACCATTGACGCACAGTAGCAGCAGTGTGTACCATCTACAAGATGCACTGCAGAAATTCACCAAAGCTCCTTAGACAGCACCTTCAAACCCATACCCACTACCACCTCGAAAGACAAGGGCAGCAGATAGATGGGAACCACCTGGATGTTCCCCCTCCAAGTCACTCACCATCCTGACTTGGAAATATATCGCCGTTCCTTCACTGTCACTGGGTCAAAATCGTGGAACTCCCTCCCGAACAGCACTGGTATACCTACACCACATGGACTGCAGCGGTTCAAGAAGGCAGCTCAGCACCACCTTCTCAAGGGCAACTAGGGATGGGCAATAAATGCTACCCAAGCCAGTGAAGCCCACATCCCATGAATGAATATTAAAAATGGCACTCACATCCCATGAATGAATAAAAAAAACCCCAGCATATTAGTGGCCAGTGAACAACCTCAATTACATCACAGGTTATTAATTGGGTTCTTTTCTTCTTTACTGAATGCTATACTGGCCCGTGAAGAAATCCAATGCTCTCCTCAACACTTAACAAAACAATATAATTAAACTCTTACCATTTTAATTGGTTAAAAATCCTGGACATTCTTGAGTTACCCAAGTAGGAAAGGACTGGTAAATGGATAAACAACCAAATGCCAACTGTTTGTAAACACTCTACATCCACCTTAGCTCATTAGGCAGGACGGGCTGGATTGCGTTAGCAGGTTTACCAGGTACATACCAAACTCAGAGTTAGTGCCTGGGAAGATTATTCTGAAAACGTAGTCAGTGGCCTCTTCATCCTCCTTGTCCGAGCTGGATTCCGCAGATCCCGGAGGGCTTCGTTTTCGCAGCTTTGGGAAAACCTTGCCCTGGATGGAGGCAGAGGAACAATTTCAGTCTCAACATCTTCAATGACCTGCGAGGACCAGAAAGTGAACCGGAAACAGGCCAGAAGATTCAGGATTACAGGATATACATAGAATTGCGTAGAATCTACAGCACAGAAACAGGCAATTGGCCCAACCAGTCTGTGCTGGTGTTAATGCTCTACTTGAGTCTCCTCCTATTCCACCTACCTCATCCCCGCCTTTTGACATCTCTTTCTATTCCTCTTTCTCTCACGTAATTGGGTAGATTCCTTTTGAAAGCAGTTAAACTGTCTGACTCAATCACTTCCTATAGTAGCAGGTGAGGTGGTGGTGCAATGGTAATGCCACTGGGCTAGTAATCCAGAGACTCAGCCTAATCCTCTGTGGGCATGGGTTCAAATCCCACTACAGCAGCTGGTGGAATTTAAATTCAGTGAATATAAAGCTACTCTCAACAATGATGACCATGACAACTATCATCAATTGTTGTTAAAAACCCATGTGGTTCACTAATGCCCTAAGGGCATCTGCCATCCTTACCTGGTCTGTCCTACAAATGACTTCAGACCCACAGCAGTGTGGTTAACTCTTAACTGTGCCCTGAAAGGGCAATTAGGGATGGGCAACAAATGCTGGCCTTGCCAGTGACACCCACATCCCATGAAAGAGTAAAGGAAAAAAAAAAGTATTGTTGAAAAAAGACATTTTGTCAAAGCTTTTCATCTTGCGCTCATCAGGACAATCAGAAGAATACCAATGTCAGGGGAAGCAACAGCTTTATACTGTAAAACTGTATCCTGTATAACTCTACACTGTAACATTATATTCTTATCGAAATAAGTGATAATCATTCGCTGATTCATTCCTCAGGGCAATGCCTTGACCAGAATCAAGCTACCTGGTTTAAATTTCATACAATGCTTGGCAGTTAACTGTCAGTCACCATTAACTGGTGCATTCTCCATGGCAACAGCTCTACCAATCAGAGTCCACTTGCCAACCAATCAGCACTCTCTTCTCATACAGTATAAAGTTATTGCTTTCCCTGACATTGGCATTCTTGACTGTCCTGATGAGTGCAAGACGAAAAGCTTCCACAAAATGTCTTTTGTCAGCAATACTCAAGTTCAATACTACCAAACGACTGAAAAAAAGTAGCGAATTCTGCATTCCAACCACTCTGAGTAAATAATTTTTTCCTTATTGTCTTATTGGATTTATGGATAACTATTTCTGGCCCTCATAGTTTTGGATTCCCCCGCAAGAGGGGATATGCCCTTCCTTTCTATCCTGTCCAACCCAGTCATTAATTCTAACAATCAATCATAGGGACAGTAGCATAGTGGTAATTTTATTGGACATGTAATCCAGAGGCCTGGGCTATTGCTCCAGAAACATGAGTTCAAATCCCAACACAGCAGATTGAGAATTAATGAAGCTGAAATAAAATGCTAGTCTCATTAAAAATGATCATAAAACTAGAGGATTGTTGTAAAAATCAGTCAAGTTCATTAATGTCCTTCAGGGAAAGATATCTGCCGCTTTACCCAGTCTGACTCAGCATGTATGTGACTCAGCAGCTACGTGTATGGATTCCCTTACACATCTTAAGATGCTCCATCCCATGCAGGAAGATGTTCCGCCCCTAATCTTACCTTCCCAAAAGTGAATCAGGCGTGGGATGGTGCCAGTAAACGGGTATGTCGGTGCAAAATTAGACATCTCAGTGCCTGCCCCTAAATTGGTGAGAAAATCCAGTTCTGGGTGTCAGATGTGTGATCACGCTCTCTGCTGACAGTGCATGTCACTGTTGCTAGCCCAATGCTTTATAACCATGCCATATAATTCTTTTATTTCTATTTGTTCCCGGAATGTGGGTGTCGCTGGCTAGGCTGGCATTTATTGCCCTAATTGCCCTTGCTCAGAGGGCATTTAAGAGTCAACCACATTGCTGTGGGTCTGGAGTCACATGCAGGCCAGACCAGGTAAAGATGGCAGATTTCCTTCCTTACAGGGCATTGGTGAACCAGATTAGGACAATCAGCGATGGCTTCACAGTGATCATCAGGCTTTTAATTCCAGACTTTTATTAAATTCAAAGTTCACCATCTGTCATGGTGGGATTCGAGCCTGGGTCCCCAGAGCATTACCCTGGGTCTCTGGAATACCAGTCCAGAGACAACACGCCACAGCCTCCCACTTAATAGCCCACAGGATCTGGCCATTTTGGGGATAGGGTCCCACCAGGTGCCGGCAGGTTAACCCTGTAAGTCCTCATTCTTCCCTTTTGGCATACAGGCAGTGGCCGGGATTTTCTGGTCCCATCACCACCCAAAGACAATGGACTTTTGGCTGCGGAAAGGAGCGGAAATTCCCGAACAGTGAATATGGTGAGCTATGTTTTAAGAGCCACATTTCTCTGATATAACTCTTGGCTCTGCATTGAGGCACAAATGTCTGCACACATTACTGGTATTATCTCAACAGATCAAACAGCCCAAAATATTTAAATATTTTTTCTTGCCAACTTTATTTTCAAGGTGAAGGGCATGAAACACTATCCCCTGTCAAATATCCCAGTGTAAGGATCAAGCACCTCTGCTCAGCTTAAGCAGGGTTAGATGCAAATTAAAGCCTATTTCTGCAGCGCCTCAGCCCCTAGACTCACGAGATCATCCTTGACAATACCACTGCGATTTTACCATTCCCCAAAGCAGCACATCCTGCCTTCTCAGTGCGATTGTCGATTTTGTGTCCATTAGTTCTGTTCAGGTTATTACGCAGTGACCCTGGTGGTGGTGGTGGTGGTGGTGGTGGTGGTGGTGGTGGTGGGGGGGGGGGGGGAGAGACAGGCAGCGTGAATTGTTTCTGCCCCACCTCCTCACAACAAAAACAAGATTCCCAATCTGTAAAATGGCCTTTTCTAAACAGTTTTACAGCACAACACGAGAGCATCATTCCACCACAGCCATCTCATCCTATCGGGGTGCAATCTAAGACGACATTAAGATCCAACATCGGTAAAAATATTGAGAACTGGAACTCTGCAGAACACGGCAGGGCTGTGGTTTACATGATTCCAAGAGCAAGCCATTTGAAGCTTCAAGGTTTTAAAGAAAGGATCAAGTTGCCCTTTGAGGGCACTGTCGTGACTTTCTCTGTGAGGAACGTTTCTGTACCTTCCCTCTCTGTGACCATAAAGGAGGATCCAGCTGTCCACGAGGCAGGAGGCCGTTCTCCAGGCACGACAGGAACGCCAGCAGATGTCCTCCTTTCGGAAAGCGGAGTGGGGGTCTCTGGATCCCATCCTGACTCACCAGGACCACCGTCCCGCCACTGTCGACTGTGAGTACACAGGGAAAGAAAACATAGCCATTAACATCAGGATGGCTGTCGAGTCAGGCAGTAGCTAAAATAAAGGAGAGAAGACGTGGCTGGAAATAGCCCGGGGTTATAACCTGAGATGTTCCAGGATTGTGTGGCTCAGTGTCAAAAAAAGGTGCAATTTTAGTTCCGACACCAAAAGCAAAACCATACAGGAAACCTTAATGAGCCAGAAATAAATCATAACTATTGCAAAGTCTGTGTATTATTTATTCTAGCTGTTTTCCTTTTAAGACCAGGACTCCATCATTTCAAGCAAGCTCTACTTGATATTTCTTCAGTCTGTTCAACTCAACCTCGCCCAAGGGCTTCAGATTTTTTTTAGGGCAAACCCATCCCCCGTTAAGACAACTGGCAGGGTAACTGTTTGCAGGTCTCTGGCTTGGCGGTCTCTTCTGTGAATAAATACCCATGCTTTCTTTGGCAGTGTTCCTGCACTGTGCACAGCAGAAATTAACATGGGGCAGGTTGGGAGATGTCCTGCTCGTGCCACACCATTCTGCTGGGCAGTGCTTCACAATCCAACAAATTACACCAACCTGAGAGTCGTGATGTAGGACACACTGGCTGAAAGGCCGGTGAACACAGATTCCTTACTAACGTTCAAAAGGGAGTTGGATAAATACTTGAAGGGGAGAAAAATCTGCAGAGGATTGGGGCTCATTGGACAGTTCTTTAGGCACAGGCATGATGGGCTGAATGGCCTCCTTCTGTGCAGCTTGATTCTATAGTTCCACCTTAATGCACATAAAGTTGGGCAGCCATCCAGCAAAACTGATATTGTATTGTCATACTCAGCACAGTGGTTACGTTACTGGACTAGTAATCTGGAGAACCTGAGTTCGAATCCCACCACGATAGCTGAGAATTTGAATTCAGTTTTCAACAACCAGAAAGCAAATTAAATAAAATATAAAGTTGTTGCCAGTAAAAGTGACCATGTCAAGGTGTCAGATTGTTGTGTTAGGTAAGGAAATCTGCAGCCCTTTAACGAGTCTGCTCTGTTATGTGACTCTAATTCCACACAAATGGGGTTGTTTATTCACTGCCCTGTGAAGGGGACTAGCAAATCACTCAGCTGTAACATGGCAACAAGGGACAGGTGATGAATGCCGGCTTTGTATCCTGAAAATGAATTATAAAAACACCCTTGGTTTGTAGGTCAGGGTGAGGGGTGAAGTGCGCAAGGATACAACTGATATCTCAGATTGTTATGGTGTCTATCATCTAATGGAAATACAACCTTAAGATACAAAATTCAGATAGGAAACTCTTTCATTCTTACTCTGTTGATGGCAGTGCAGGTAAACGATTTCCACCAGGCGGATGGTCATGGCATAGTCCCAGTATATACTGGAAAACAAGATCAAATCTTGCCCAATTATACACTGATATTTCACCGTGCACAGCTACTTCCTACAGCTCGGACAAATAACATTTCTCATGTTGCAGACAATCACAGACACCAATAATCAAATGAGCTAATGTGCAGTAAGTTGGCAAATGTGCTCCTGAATCAAGCACAGAACTCCTTTTCACCAAGCCCCTTGCAATGACCTAGCATTTATGCATGGTGCCCTACTCTCCCCAACAATATCTGAGGTAGCTGCACAACACAACGTAGCTAGCCAGAGATGACAGTAACAGACTCTAGCAACTGCCTGGAGCACAGAAGGACTTGGAGATCATCCTTCAGAGTGCCCATGTCCAATGCAGCTAGAGCAAGTAATTTATCTTGGCGTGACTTACGTTGGCAATTCCCTCGGTGTTTGTCGCTCATTAGCATTTATGATAATAGAAATGGTCTTTCAGGATATAACTTCAGGCATGTAAACTGTTTCTTCAGTTCTCTGCCTGAAGGCAGGTCCTTGGTGATTACTGACCTAACCATGGCAAAGTACTACGAGCTTTTATTATGAATAGGGTGAGGAGGCAGGCCCCAACTCTACCCCAGCCGAAATGGAGACTGAACCCGGTGCTGTTGGCATGAATCTGAACTAAACACTAGCAGTCTAGCCAACTGAGCTAACCAGCCCCTGGCATGTAAACAACTGGCACTTATTTATTGAGTTTTTTTTCCAGTAATCCAATTCAATTTCCCATACATGGTCAGCAGAGGAAATCCAATGGAAACTGAAGGACAAGCAACAGAACTAACAGTTTGGATTTCAATCCTGGATATCTTATCACTGGACTGACTGCAACTCCAGATTGGGTAAGGTAGCCTGGTGCTTATGGTACAAGAGAAGACACCCAGATGTTGAATTCTGAAAGGCTGGTCACTCACGTCTCAAGAACATTATTTGTATAACACACATTACATGTGAAGGGCACCCCCAAGTAAATCCAATATGGCTGTAAAAGCAGGATAAGGATTACTGTACAAACCCCTTACTGAGCACAATCTCGGAGATTAAGATGACAATGAAATCTCTACCTCTTCAACTAAGTCTTGCTATTCATAAGGGAATTAGATAATTTTTTTTTCAGGGATTTATAGAAAGCTGTGTGGACACGTACTTCCTGATCACCAGTAACTGTTGTACCCCTGTAGAGAGGAGTGTTTTAATGGAACAGTCTAGGACCCAATTCCAGATGTGATGACGGAGCAATGTCTTCGCTGAGATCAGACAATTTTATTATTCGGTTTTTTTTTCACTTCCCCTCCCAACCCCACATATCTCCTGAAATTGTTGATTTATGCTGGCACAGCTTTTCCACATGGATCTCACTGGCCTCCAGTATGGCACCCAAGACTAGCCAGGGAGCGGCCAGCAGACTTTCAAATAGGGGC
The DNA here is from genome assembly GCF_017639515.1 of Carcharodon carcharias. Lineage (NCBI taxonomy): Eukaryota > Metazoa > Chordata > Chondrichthyes > Lamniformes > Lamnidae > Carcharodon > Carcharodon carcharias. The sequence goes on along the minus strand of NC_054479.1, from coordinate 16,472,851 downwards.
GACCCAGCAGTCAACCGCATTTGTTTCTTCCACCAAATTGGCAGCTCTGTGATCAGAAGTGGGATCATTAATCGGCTTTCTCCTTCATATAGCCAAGAGGTACGGAAGCCTATGGTAGACTAGCTTCACCTTCCTCCAGCCAAGATGCATGATTCCAATAGTAGACCCTTCACTCCTACCCAGTCACAGGAGGTGTGGTGTAGCCCCTTTACTGAGATAGCTAACCATGGGCCTTCCACGTGTGCATGGATCAGTATCACACTAATAAGGAAACATTTTGTTGGCTGTAGTGGTGAACACTGAGTGGACCTTTTGAAAGCATTGGTTGGTAGCTCGGACAGGAATGAATTTGTACACTGAACACTGTCCCACAGAGCCATAGCTTACCAGATAATTCGACTTCTCTTCCCCTGTAACCGGACGGATTTCCGGGTATTGGTGATGGGAGTCATGTAGCAAACTCAGCAGAGAGAAACCAAGTAGCAAGCAGTGTAGGGTGATAAGTTTGGCAAGCAAACAGTGCAGACAGCAGAGAAAGAGTCAACAAACAGAGCAACAGAAACAGTGAGCAGCCTTTGGCACAAGCATTAGCCCAAGATGATTGACAAGATTTGAAATGAAGAAAGAAGCAATAAGTTCATAAGAAACAAAAGGGAAAATCATGTTACAACACATCACAAATGTTGCCATGCCTTTACTGCACACAAAAACCAACCTTTCAAAAGAAAATACACTCAGAGTAAATTTCAATGCTGTGCCCCGTGTCAATGCCAATTAATGCCATTTCCCCTCACTTGTTCTTGGCTCTGCTCCTGAAGTCACTGATTCTTGCTGAGACGCATTTCCTCTGGGTGCCTGCTGCTCTCCATATGGTATCAATATGGCCATTCCGCTGTGAGAGCACTGCTCAGCATGAGGCAGGCTATTTGACCTTGGAAGGCATCGTGTCCAAGCTCAGTCCTGCCTTTAGCTGACTTGCACACATACCTATTGCCAAGACAACTTAATGGGTAGAGAGTTAGTCCCCCCCCACCCCGACTACAGTATCAGTTAGTTCAGTGTGAATGGGGACATTGCTGAATTGTGTAGCTCAGTGTCACACTGGGTAATGCATTTCCCACTCTCAGAGGTCAGCATTCCAGGGGTGCACTTAATGAAAGAAGCTTTAGCTCGGCCCAAATGAAAGCACACAGCAGCCTCACAGCAACTCTAATTAAAGGTCAGGTTTGGTGAGGAATGCTTAACTTAGATGAATTCACAATTTTAAGATTCATGACCTGCCAAAAATAGTAAAAACCACCCACAAAGTTCCCAGCACTGTTGTAAATCAGTTACCTTTTCTCATAATCCAAGTCTCCCACAGACCCGTTCATCAGCTGGTTGGGTGTCCATTTTAATGTCATTGTGTCTCCTGTTTGATGGAGTGAAAGGTATCCTGGAATGGGTTCCATATCATCTTTCTGAGTACAGAACAGAATTTAATAAAGCCGTGAATTACTGTGCTGAACTGACAGGGACTAAGAGGAGTGTCGCACATACTGCATGCCAAGGAGCAATGCTTTCTGGAGCTCTCCTATTGGAAAATAGGAATGAACAGTACTGGTAAAGAACGCTATGGTCCATCAGTCCTAGTATTTAGGCAATATCATAAGCCATGACAATTCTCATGTCCTTCCATCCAATGTTTCTCCAGGGACTTAACCTACTACCTCATGAATTTGGGGATAGAATCAGACTCTTCTTCCTCTCCCAGCGAACTACTTATACATTCTCTGCACTCAGTTTAAAGTATTTCTATGCGAACTTCCTTTTCACCTGTGCCCCCCTCCTCCCCTGCAGATATCTAGGAACACCACCAAGTCACACACCATCCTGACTTGGAAATATATCGCCGTTCCTCCATTGTCACTGGGTCAAAATCCTGGAACTCCCTCCCTTACAGCACTGTGGGTGTACCTACACAATATGGAACAAGAGGTCATAGGTAGAAGATTAAATATAAAAGGTTAAGAACGATGGTGGGAGGGGGGGTGGTGTGCGCACAAGAAAGCTTTTTACATGAAGGCTGGGAGGCTCTAGAATGCGCTGTGGGAGTTCCTGATTGAGACCATATTAATATTTAATAATAGGTTAGCTAGGTGTTTGAAGGAAAGGGCGGTCAGGATGATTGTTTATGGAGGATAACCGAACATGGAGTGTGGGCCTGTCACTGTCTGCTTTTCCACTTTTCCGTGATTATTCCCATTCAATAAACATTGGAAGACTCGGGAGGAAAAGTTCACATCTCAGCTGACCACTTGGAAGATTTAGAGTTTAAAAAAAGGCAACGTCTCCAGAATAATTTGTTTTGCAACACATCTCAATGCATCAACTGGTGATTTACCTGCCTTTGGGAAACACTCAAAAAATGACGGGGCAGATTGGTGAGTCACACCTTGGAAACATGGATAATAACCTCCCAAATCTGGACAAGTCCATTATTAAATTTCAAATGGTTTGAATTATGATTCAGAGTACAGATAACAATTAGTCTCTGCTTCAGTAAAAAGACTGGGAGCCTGTTTCATGATCACATGACAAGCACTTGTCACGACAAGCACATAAAGCACTTTGCAACCAATGATGTATTTTTAAAGTGTGGCACTCTTGTAATGCAGGAAACACACAGCCAATTTGCGGACAGCAAGCTCCCACAAGCAGCAGCATGATAATAACCAAACAACCTGTTTCAGTGATGTTCACTGACAAGATAAATGCTGGCTAGGATGCCAGGGAGGACTCCCTGCTTTCTTCTAAACCGAGAAAGGGGTGGAGCTATGGTTTAATATCTCACCTGAAAGGCAGCACCTCCAACAGTGCAGCACTCCCTCAGCACTGCACTGGACTATGTACTCAAGTCCCTGGGGTAAGACTTGAACCCACAGGCACACACAATCCTCACAGTTCATACAGTAAAATATAACACACACAGTTAGGCAGTTACTCACTGGCTGCACCAAGACATTGTTTTTGCCGTATAGTAATGTCGCTCGGGAATTCTGGTGCAAGGACTCAACGTAATCGCGGGCAGAAAGCGTGAGCCGGTCGTCCATGCTGCCACTGGAATGTCGCTTCTGAATCTGGAAACAAAGAGCCACAGAAAATGTCACTAGGTGACAAAATTAAGTACTAGTCACAGTGGAGTGATTAGTACCAGAAGGATCGGGGGAAAGCACAGAGAGAAGGCCATTAGATCCTTCGAATAATCGATACTGAGGAGAAAGGCAGTTGAGCCCACCTCAGCTGATCCACCTGTCCCACCAGTTCCCTACTCGGCACTTGGCTGTCTTTACAAATCGTATTGCAATTGATTTTCTGCCATAAACCAGGGTTAGAATTGGGGCCAGGAAAAACCATTTCCCCCCTCAACTTACTACCCAACAATTTTTTTTTCTTAGTTTCTGCCAAGTTTCATGGCAATTCATCTGTAGATTGACTAATATTCTATTCCATTCCTCTTCCTCAAGCAACCATTTCATTCTCTTCAAGAAGAGTTTATGGACTCTGCTACAATAGCAGTTTGCAGCAGAGAATTCCCATTTCTAAGACCCTCTGTGTGAAGAGGGTATTAGGTTTCCTCACTGGCTCTTTAATTCTTATTGTGGTCATTTTACATTCCTGTGCCCTAATCCGCACCCTGTTCAGCATCAGGAACAATCAATCAAAATTTACCTCACTGTGGTGCTGGGATATAGTTCACTCCGGGAGTCCGAGTTGCTACGGCAACATGCACTTTTACATCCATGTTGCAGGCTGGAGCTATGGATAGCGATGGTAGACGCTCCAACTTTCTTTCCAACACAGGAATCTCTCCCATTCTTACCCGCCTGCCGCTGCTGTGCAACTAGAAGGATTTGCAGGTTGATAATCAACCTGTTTGGCCGCATTAGGAATGCATCTTCCGTGGCCATCAAGCCCTGGGTTGGGACTGAAACCCAGAGCTTCTGGCTTGGAGGCAGAGACACTACCCAGTGCGCCACAAGATCTCCCCTATTACCTCACTGTAACCCTTCATAATCTCAAAAGCCACTGTCACGTTAACTCTTGATGTTTTCAACTCCTGGGGTGGGGATGGCTGGTTCCACACCCTCCCCTCCATCCTGACGCGTCACTGCACTCTGAAGTCGAGGGGGTGCTGAGGAGTGGAAAAGGGAAGGAAGGATTAATCACAATTTCCTGCGGTTCCTGCTAAACGTCGACTCACAGTCTGCGAATCAGCTCATCCCCATCAGTAATACGGATAGGAAAGACTGACAGCTTGGCAAGTGTCTCTTCAGGGAGCAGTAGTGAGCTATTAGTTCGCTGCTGTTATAGTGTGTTAATAAGGAAAGGATTCAGGCCTGTTAGCTCATTAGCTGTTGAGGAACAGTACACCGCTGACTGGCGACTGTCGTCAGGTCACGGAAGTCAGAAGAGGAGCTGATGATGAGCTCAATTAACTGGCTGAAACCCACAGCAGAAAACTCTACTTTAATGAGAACAACAAATAATGAAGGTGGTCCATTGATTGAGGGGGTGGCTATGTCTTCACAAGGAAAATGGCTCATGATAAGTCAATCAGCACCACACACCCCAAGTGTCCAAAAACAGGACACTCCATCCAACTCTTACTTTTAATGGTTTTTCACTCCCCTCGTCTCCTGAAGGTGCCTGTTTACACTGGCGTATTGCTGCACATGCAGTAGCCACTCTGTAAATTAAAGAGCAAACCCGCATTTATAAAGCACCCACTGTCTTCAAGGCTTTTCAAAATTCTTCGCAGCCACTGAATGACTCTTCTGCTGCCATGAAGGCAAATGGGGCAGCCAATTGAGGCACAGCCAGAACTGGGCTGGGGGGGGGGGGCGGAAGGACGGGAAAAAAAGATAAAGAGAAACTCAGCCTGGGTTTAGAAACATAAGAACTTGAATATTGCTGAAAAGACAGACATGTTGCTGAAGCTTTTCGTCTTGCACTCCACAGGACAAATGCAAGAATGCCAAATTTCAAACGGTCACAACATATCAAATTACGGGATAAAAGGGTGCTGATTGGTTGACAAGACACCATGGCAATGCCTCGGCCAATCAAAGTCATCTTGCCGACCAATCAGCACTCTTTTCTCCTGCAGTATAAATTGTCATGATCCTTTGAAATTTGGAATTTTTGCATTTGTCCTGATAAGTGTAAGACAAAAAACTTTGGCAACATGTCTCTCTTTTCAACAATATTCAAGTTCTGTACTACCAAGTGAATGTTAACATAAGAACTAGGAGCAGGAGTAGACAATGTGGCCCATCAAGCCTGCTCCGCCATTCAATACAATCATGGCAGCAACTTGACTTCCCCACATGTTCCCCATATTCCTTGGTTTCCCAAGAGACCAAAAATCTGTATCTCAACCTTAAATATACTCATCAATGCAGCATCCACCACCCTCTGGGGTAGAGAATTCCAAAGATTCACAAAGCTTTGAGTGAAGAAATTTGTCTTCATCTCAGTCCTAAATAATCGACCTCTTATCCTGAGACTGTGCCCCCATGTTTCAGATTCCCCAGGCAGAGAAAACAACCTCTCAGTGTCTACCCTGTCAAGCCCCTACTACTATGCTCGACTGCAGTCCAATGACCTCCTTGCTGGAAAACCGGTTAGGCACAGACATCGCAGGATTGGGCTGGGCTGTGATGTTGCTGATTCCGGAAACTGTAGGCCCAGAATAGGTCCGCGGCTTCATTAGAATGGAGAAAACTGGAAAGAAGTGAACTTCTTAACAACAGCCCAAAAACCCAACGGTTTTCCTCACCCACCAGTTCCCTCTTTCAATAGGGAAAACTAGGTAGAGTTTTGACAAGGATCATGTCAGAAAGTAACTAGCGGAAACAAAGTGTTTAGCACCAAGACAAGTTGGCAACTCTGGCAGTGCACACATGAATCTAGCCACCCCACGCCCGTCATTGGTCAACTAACATGCCCATCTTCAGAGTGCCCTATCCTCCTCTGGCAATTGGAAAGTGAACACAGTCACCAGACTGGATGATTCTTGACTCTCACCTTTCCACAATATGTTTACAACACATAAGCTGGAGTGTTCAATGAAAGAAAACACTGAGTTTATTTAATGCCCCCTCGATTTTCCTTGCAGGATTGTTTGCAGCCACCTCCTGGAGATTAAGGTTCATTCAATTCCTTGGAGACTTCAGGTCAGTCCTGCAGGGTTGGTAATCTTAGCTCCAGGATGAAGAAGCAAAAACAGTTCGACTCAACTGACCCAGGATCTCTGACATCCTCCTCTCCCGCCCGTCGCCCCCTATCCCTGTTCACTCCCTACACATTTGCAGTGGAACAGTTCATAAAAGGTTCAGGTTCGGTCAGCTCAGTTCACGTGGCCGCAATGGAAGGCAAAGGGTGGAAGGAAATGGAACCAAACTTACACAGAGGGCTGGTCGTTTGGTGGGCGAGTCTTGGCGACAGTGCGCGCTGTGAATGCGATGCCTCTGAACCAACTCGTCCGCTGAAGGATCAGTCCAGAAATGATCGGCCGTCTTCATCTTCGTATACTCAAGGGCACAGGGCCCAACTGGTGAAAGGGAGGAGAAGCGGTACAGTCACAACCAGAGTCTCGTGTCAACAAGATGCGTTTAACCACGCATTCATACAAGCGTTTAGCTGTGTGCTGTTGTTCTGGTTCATGTTTAACCAGAATAGTTACTTCTGTACCAGTGGTGAAAGGCTGAGGTCCAACCCTGGACAGAGGCATGTCGATGTGGACAAATACAAATGCACAGGTACCACAGCACACAACTTCAACCTGAGATACAGGATGAACACCCATGCAGCTAATTCTGCTTTCCAATAATCATTCCTGTTAATTTAAATGCTATATGGGATGCATCGCGCACACTTTACATTATAAATATTCTGTAAATGTAAAGGGGCAACTACATTTGAAGTTAGAAACAAAAAACTTTGCATTTATATAGCTTCTTTCATAACCTCAGGACACTCCCAAAGTGCTTTATAATCTGTTTTTTTGTGACGTTGACTGAGGGATAAATATTAGCCAGGACACTAGGGAAAACTCCCCTGTTCTTCACTGAAATATTGCTGTGGGATCTTTGATGTTCACTTGAGTGTGCAGATGGTGCCTCAGTTTAACATAGCATCCAAACGTTGACACCTCCGACAATGCAGCACTCCCTCAGTACTGCACTGGAGTTCAGCCTCGATTTTGTGCTCAAGTCTTGGGTGGAAGTTGAGGCCCACAACTGTGACTCAGAGAGCAGAGGGCTATCAACTGAAAGCATGGCTAACTTGGGCAAAACTATCACTCCCAATGTGTTTTTTAAACCATATTAAAGTGAACAATTAACCATCAAACACCCTCAGGATGTTATTATTCCCTTTGTTCTTTAAATGGTTATTTGTGAACTCTCCCCTTTCAGGGTAGGATCACTGGTTCCAACTGGCTCCCCATTCCCCCTCAGGTACAGTGACACAGGAACTCATGGGTCTATAACACCCACACCTCTTCAGTTTTGCCACTGCAAGGAGATGAGATGAGCTCCATAAGCCCTTTTTTAAAAATAAAGATTAAGATTGAAGTTTTTCTAAAGGATCTTTTCTTCCTGGAGCTGATACGATGTCCGGGAGGGCTTCTCTGTCTCAAGCGGGGGTGGGGGTTGGGGTGAGTGGGGTTGGGGGGGGTAGAACACCCATTTCTGCAAATGGGGAGATCTTCCGCCATTGGAGGAGCATCAAGTGGATGTTAGCTTACAGGGAGACAATGAAGAGGAAGGAGCCCATGATGGGTGCTCACACCAAATACTCTCAGGCATGTGGAGGGTCAATACAAAGGAGCATTGCCAGAGACCTATCACTGCTCCCTCCAGCCCAGATTACACAGTGCATATGGAGGGTGAGAAAGGAGGCAGAAGAAATAAATAACCTTTAAAAGCCAGCAAAAATCTTAATGACTAATTACAGAGGATTACCAACACAGAAACAGCCATTCAGCCCAATTGATCCATTGCCTGGTTTTGTAGGTCATTGGGCAGTTCCTGGGGTGAAAATATGAGAGGTGAGTGCAAGATTGAGGAGGTCTTGTGGTACAGTGGTAGTGTCCCTACCCCTGGGCCAGAAGCTCTGGGTTCAAGTCCCAATTCAGGACTTGATGGCCAAGGAGGTTTGTGCAAAACCTGGCTAAACAGGTTGATTACCAGCCTGTAAATCCTTCTAGTGTGACTGATGGCAGGTGGTGAGAGTGGGAGAGTTTCCTGGTGAGCCATTCTGTAGAAGGCAATAGCAAACCACTGCAGAAATTTGCCAAGCATAATCATGGACCAAACCAATGGAAGTCCATGGCTGCCTGGCATGGTATGAGGAGGAGGAATACAATATTGATTGTAAAAAGAGAGAAGAAAAGTAAGCATCACAAAAAAAAGGATGCCAAAATGTCTTTTAATCTATCAAAAACCCCTTGTGGGGCTTTGCTGCTTCCACTGTGGTGGAATAGATACCATGATGGGAGATTTAATGTACTAGAAAAATGAATGCAAACATGCAAACCATTGGCTAGTCACTTTTAACCACTACCTGGAGAGGAGCAGCAGTCCCCACTCCCTCACTGCTGGACCATTCGGGCTTTCCACTGCGGACAATATGAATTCTTTGTACAGCCTCCTTATGGCAGCCATCTTTGCTTTAATGTAGCCAGTGTAAAATTCTACAATGCTCACCTAACAGAGAACCCAATATTGGCCCATCCACGGGGTCCATCAGAAGAGCCTCCTTTTCATAGTATTTGCTGAGGAGAAGAAAAAGATACAGAAAACATTGTGTCATTTTCAACTGTCACTATTTCCGTGCTGCTTGCATCATTTTTTTCCCCTCTCCTGAAGGTATGAACGCCTTCACTGGGACGTGGGCACCTGCATGGCACCAAAGTGGCCATCGCTTAACTGCCAGCTGGGATGGGCAGTGCCAGCAGGCTAGCTGACTATGGAGCTCAATTCTGTCCACAGCTGGCTTTGGCGCAGCTTCACCGGAATATTGCGAAGCGGACTTGTGGGACAATGGGGTTTGGTTAAGCCTGAGCCCTGCCCTCTGTATTTGAGGTGAAACCCGGTGAGGCCACTGCCCAAGCTCCATGCCACCATGGGCAACTTTGGCCCACATTTGGCTGGGGTCTCCAAGTAGGGGCGTGTGCGCTGATCCGCTCCTGCCAAGAGGCAAGTCTTTATCTCTGAGCTGGGAGAGGGCCGCCTGGGATTTTGATTCCATAAAAAAAGAGATAAACTTGAAAGAAAATTGAGAGTGAGTCATTTCGTTTCCAATGTCAGAAAAATGCCAAGTGACTTTTACAGCCCTTTAAACCCAGTGCAAGCTTAAATTGCACAGTTCCCCACCCTGAGCAGTTTTAAACTGAATGGTAGAGGTCGAAGGAATGATGGAGGCAGATGTGGCGTGGATGGGGAGAGAAGCTTAGGACCAAAAGAGTGCTCAGGTAACCAGAGAGCGGGCACAGGATATGAGGTGTAGAGTATCGTAGGGACTGGCACAGCACAAGTGGTGCCTGAGTTACTATCCAGTGTGCACTGTAAGATGTCCACTGCACTCTGTGTGACTCTACCACTCAGACCCAAGGAGCAAACATCTGTTGCAAGATAAATACAGATGTGAAAGTACAGATTCTACCCAATTTAGTTGCAGTGTGCTCATTATAGCCAGCAGCTATCACACTGAATGACTGCCATTTCTCCAGACACAATGCATTCTGGATGTCATTGCTGGGAGTGCTGTAGATTTTCCCTCAGTCAGCATCAGCTGGCATTGTTAAACCTGGCTGCCCGTCAAACACTCACATTCTCCACCCAAGATCTTTCTTTTTCTGCACAAAGAATTTCATCATTGGTGAAGCACTAACATGCTCCATAAAAGGTCTACAGGGAAATGGCCTGTTTTTACCTGTGATTGTCCCAAAATATGAGCTCCTCACCTTGGTTACCATATTTTGTAGGGAGGGGAGGGCTGGTACATGGTTTGGAGTTATACTGGGAGCTGCTAGTGGTTGGAGTTATTCTGGAAGGAGGCACAGGAGAGGGGAAAGGACATTGAACATCCAACTGCACCTCAGAGATTAAGTCAACCCAGATCACCTTGTAGATCTTCCCAGGACTAGCTTATGGAAATCACTGGCCATCATCATTGACTTATAAGGAGGCAATTCTCCCATGCACCCCCAATATTAATTTTGGGGTTGTAACACACCCCCAATCTGAGATTAATGCCTTTTCACGCACTTCAAAAGGACAATGCAGCAACCTACCATTTGGCCCCAGTTGTCCATGTTTTGAAGCTACACCAACAGAATCAAATAGCCAACATCTCAGGGAACCAGCGAATTAGTGAGCATAGTTCCCTGCAGTGAAAGGCACTAAAAACTCATCACTGCACATGTGAAGTGTACCCCCAGCCACCCCATCATTTTACACAAATATCATTGGATAAGGTTGGGGGCAGAATGCCCTTCAAAGGTTCATATCTCAGCAGTGCAGGACAGGAGCTTCCTTGGGGGCAGTGGCAGGAGCTGGAAGAAGAGGAATACAAAGTAATGCTTCCAAAAACAAGGAAGGGAGGAACGTTGGACTCTGTGGTCCCATTAGTAGCTCAGCAAGTAGCTGGAATATGGGAGAAGTCAAGAGAAAACAGTCTCAACATGAAGGCTTCCCATGCATTTTTCTAATGTGTCATCAGATGGAATAAACCTGGCCAGGAGTTCAAATCAGTTCTCTGAAAAAAAGAAAGGGTTTATTATTTAGAGCCATGGTTGAACCAACTCAGTACCAACCCACAGTTCTCCACCAGGTGCTGCACAATTTTGTCCAGGACTTTCTCGAAGAGGGCAGTGCGAATCCACAGATGTTTCAGTGCCTGAGCAGACAGATTTGGCACCTTCTGAGATTTGCGCATGTTCTCCTGGGGGGTTGTACCTTGGGTCTTTCTGTAGACACAAGCAGCGTGTTATTAGGAGAGAACTCTTAACAGGAAAGAGCCCAACAAGCCAAACCCAACCAACAATGACAGTAGTGTTTCGGTTGAACTTTTAATGTGCCAAGGGACTTCACAGGGCAAAATATGACACCGAGCCACATGAGGAGACATTAGGTCAGGTGATCATAGACTTGGCCAAAGAGGGAGGTTTTAAAAGCAACTTAAAGGAGGAAAGGGGCAGAGAGGTTGAGGGAATTCCAAAGCTTCAGGCCTCAGCAGCTAAAGACACTGCTTCAACGGTCCCCATTCATGGTGACTACTTCTACAGCCTTTCCTCATGTCTTATTCCACAATCCCTGCCCTCGTTTAAAGATTTTTAGACCAAAGACCCACCCAGCAACCGACTTGCTGAAGCAGCCATGATGGCTTGTGAACATAGCACAGGACTCCAGAGTAAATTCAACACTTTGAGAAGCAAAGATGACAAGGCATTGTTTAAAGAAAAGTAAACCCTTTCTGTCACTCGATATTACATAGGGCTGAATTTTACACCCCCCCAGTGGCAGGTTTGAAGGTGAAGGAGGCACATAAAATCCAGTGGGTGGCCTGCCCAACACCTACCCTCCTGCCCCTGACTGGAGGCTTTACAGGGGACAGGGGAGGCGATGGATGGCCGCCAGCCCTTGGGCTTACTGTGGCCCGGCCATATCCCACCACGGGGTTTTGCCCATGGCAGGGGGAGGCCCATGCCACGCAGGAAGTCCAGCTGCGGAGGCTGCTGTCAGGCAAGGGGCGAGGGACCTCCTCTGCGGATCCTCTGGGCCCATCGGAGGCACCCTCTCCACAAAGTCATACCCACCCACCCTTTAACCCTGCCCCCAGCCTCTTGAACCTGACCCCAGCACCTGCCGCACTGAGACCCTCAACCCCAGGCTTGCCTGGGCTTCTCAGCATGGTGGGACTGCCTGTAATCCCAGCGGTGGACAACGCCAAAGGCTAGAGCTGCTGGGACTATGAGCTGTCGGCCATCTAATTGGCTGGCAGCTCTCTAAGGTGGGTTTCCTCCCAAGCGGAAGTCTTGCCTTAAAGCAACTAACACTGCTCCCAGTGTTAAATTCCTACGGGACAGCTGTTGGGATTGTGGGCGGACTCACCCACCCAGCATTTTTCACTAGGGGAGGACGACCATGGTACCCTGGAAAATCCAGTCCACAGAATTTGTAGCACAGAAACAGGCCCTGGTTCATGCTCCGCGTGATCATTCTCTGACTTTTACTTCATCTGAACTTCCCTGTATATCTTCTTATTCCTTTCCCCCCCACCCCCTCACGCGTGCCTCTAGCTTCCCTTAAATGCATCCATGCTAATTACCACACGTGGTGGTGATTTCCATATTCTCACCACCCTCTGGGTAAAGGGTTTGTCCTGAATTCCCTATTGGATTTATTGGAGACCATCTTATATTTATGGCTCTTTGTTCTGTTTTAATCCGCATCTGCTTTACATGTGCCCTGTCAAACTCTTTCAAAGTCTAAAAGACCTCTCCATTCTAGGAGAGGGGGAGATGGTGGCGTAGTGGTAATGTTGCTGGACTAGTAATCCAGAAGATTAGGCTAATGCCCTGGGGACACAGGTTCAAATGGCAGCTGGTGGAATTTGGATTCAGTTAATAAAGCTGGAATATAAAATTATTCTCAGAAATGGTGGCCATGGAGCTATCACTGATTATCATAAAAACCCATCTGGTTTACTAATGTCCCTTGAGGGAAGGAAATCTGTCATCTTTACCTGGTCTGGACCACATGTGATTCCAGACCCACAGCAACGTGGCTAACTGCCCCTCTGAAATGGCCTAGCAAGCCGCCCAGTTCAAGGGGCAATTAGAGATGGGCAAGAAATGCTGGTCTTGCCAGTGGCATCAACATCCCATGAAAGAACAGATCTTAGGAGGGAAAAATAAGCCCCAACTAAGCTGCACTGCCACACCGCAACATTTAAGTTCCTCTACAGGCTGTGGGTGGGTCAGCCCCTTTAAATTACTGCGCCTGCACATCCACACAACAAAAAATTTAAAGCGGCCACGCAGTTAAAGAAATTCCCCGCGCACTCAGAGTAAAGGTCACAGGGAATGTTTGCCCCAGCCTGTCCGATTCTTCCTGATGTATCTTCTGCACGCCGCGTTACCTGCTCTCGATTAGCTGCTCCAACTCCTGCACCTTCCTGCACAGCTCCTCGGCCAACGGGAAAGTCTTCGCCACCTTCATGAACAAGGCGGCTATTTTGTTGCTCCGCAGGAAGCCGGCCGCCCTGCGCTTGAGCCCATGCAGCACGCAGGCTTCGACAGCAGCTGGGGAAGGGGGGGGGGGGTGGTGTAGAAAGAGCACCGCAGGTGAGGAAGCAAATGGTAAATGGGGCAAACAGGCAGCCACATTAAAAACCACAAACATTTCAGCATTCCTACATCTTCTGTTAAGAGTCAGCCCAAAGCCCCATAGCGGCCGCATGATCGGCTAGCCGCCGTTAGGGTTGCCAACTCCGGATGGGCCTGTTCCCGGCGGTTTTACCACATGATCTCCCACCTCAACAAGTCAAACAGCTTTTGTCCCCCGCCATCTCCAATATTTACATGGATAATAAACAAAAGTGCTCAAAGGTGTAAAAAGATAATGCAACTTGTTTTTAACAGCCCCTGTGATTTCTCTTCCCGAGTGGATCACAGTCGTGTCCGAGAGATTAAACTTTAATACCAGGAGACTCCGGGGCAGCCCTGGAGGGTTGGCAACCCTATCCACCAACTGTTTTGGCCCATCAAATTCTGCATCTTTCGAAGCAATGGCTCCTTTAAAAAAAATAATTTTCAGGATGTGGGTGGTTTTGGCAAGGCAGGCATTTATCGCCCATCCCTAGATGCCCTTTTCTGCACCTCTGAGTGGCTTGCTTCAGAAGAGCAGTTAAGAGTCAACACTATTGGTGTGGGACTGGAGTCAAACACAGGCCAAATTGGGTAAGGACAGGTCCCCTTCCCAAAGGTCATTAGACCTGCAATGTCGGGTCACATTGTACAGTTCCTACTGATTCCAAAAAGTAAGCTCCCATCGCCACAATGGAAAGCAGCCTCATTATTCACAATCTTTTATCACCCCTCCCACAGCCTCTAAATTCTGATGCATTTTTAAACTGGCATTACCGGGCCAGCCATTTTGAAACCAGCCAGCTCGGCTAGCCCATTGTGCATTTGGTATCATATCGCACGAGTTCTGAGTAAGATACAGGAAGAAGTGCCATGGATTCATGTTTGAATCCCTTATGCTGTTGTTCTTTTTAAATGTAACTATCAATAGGTCACACTAACAGCGAATTTTCAATGCGTTTCTTCTGATCCCCAGCTACAAGACTAGTAAAATCGCATCGTGTAGCCAGCTTTAAAGTACAGATGACCAAGGGTTATAACCGCCTCCTTCACAAAATGAAAATCACTATCCATCATGTGTCCATTCTAGAAATTTCCCTCATCCAGCACGAAAAAAGAAGAAAGCAGCTGAGAGAGATCGAAAACCATCTACACCTCAAACAATCTATAGTTTCTGACTCTCACTCTCCTGATTAAAAGCAGGACAAGGAATGAATCACAGAGTGAATACCACTAACAACTACATTGTATTTATGGACAAAAACAGGCCATTCTACCCAACAGGCTCATAGCTTTGTCCATGCTCCACACAGTCTCCTCTCCACTGCCCCCTCCCCCCCCCAACTTCCTTTATCTAATCCCATCAACAAGTTATTGACTGTGGTTTAGCTGCTAGCACTCTCACCTCTGGGACAGGAGGTTCTGTGTTCATAAAAATAAAAAATAAAAACAAAAAAACCGCGGATGCTGGAAATCCAAAACAAAAACAGAATTACCTGGAAAAACTCAGCAGGTCTGGCAGCATCGGCGGAGAAGAAAAGAGTTGACGTTTCGAGTCCTCATGACCCTTCGACAGAACTTGAGTTCGAGTCCAAGAAAGAGTTGAAATATAAGCTGGTTTAAGGTGTGTGGGGGGGGGGGCAGAGAGAGAGAGAGAGAGAGAGAGGTGGAGGGGGTTGGTTTGGTTGTAGGGACAAACAAGCAGTGATAGAAGCAGATCATCAAAAGATGTCAACAACAATAGAACAAAAGAACACATAAGTGTTAAAGTTGGTGATATTATCTAAACGAATGTGCTAATTAAGAATGGATGGTAGGGCACTCAAGGTATAGCTCTAATGGGGGTGGGGAGAGCATTAAAGATTTTAAAATATTTAAAAATAATGGAAATAGGTGGGAAAAGAAAAATCTATATAATTTATTGGAAAAAACAAAAGGAAGGGGGAAACAGAAAGGGGGTGGGGATGGAGGAGGGAGCTCAAGACCTAAAGTTGTTGAATTCAATATTCAGTCCAGAAGGCTGTAAAGTGCCTAGTCAGAAGATGAGGTGCTGTTCCTCCAGTTTGTGTTGGGCTTCACTGGAACAATGCAGCAAGCCAAGGACAGACATGTGGGCAAGAGAGCAGGGTGGAGTGTTAAAATGGCAAGCGACAGGGAGGTTTGGGTCATTCTTGCGGACAGACCGCAGGTGTTCTGCAAAGCGGTCGCCCAGTTTACGTTTGGTCTCTCCAATGTAGAGGAGACCACATTGGGAGCAACGAATGCAGTAGACTAAGTTGGGGGAAATGCAAGTGAAATGCTGCTTCACTTGAAAGGAGTGTTTGGGCCCTTGGACGGTGAGGAGAGAGGAAGTGAAGGGGCAGGTGTTGCATCTTTTGCGTGGGCATGGGGTGGTGCCATAGGAGGGGGTTGAGGAGTAGGGGGTGATGGAGGAGTGGACCAAGGTGTCCCGGAGGGAGCGATCCCTACGGAATGCCGATAGGGGGGGGTGAAGGGAAGATGTGTTTGGTGGTGGCATCATGCTGGAGTTGGCGGAAATGGCGGAGGATGATTCTTTGAATGTGGAGGCTGGTGGGGTGATAAGTGAGGACAAGGGGGACCCTATCATGTTTCTGGGAGGGAGGAGAAGGCTTGAGGGCGGATGCGCGGGAGATGGGCCGGACACGGTTGAGGGCCCTGTCAACGACCGTAGGTGGAAAACCTCGGTTAAGGAAGAAGGAGGACATGTCAGAGGAAATGTTTTTGAAGGTAGCATCATCAGAACAGATGCGACGGAGGCGAAGGAACTGAGAGAATGGGATGGCGTCCTTACAGGAAGCGGGGTGTGAGGAGATGTAGTCGAGGTAGCTGTGGGAGTCGGTGGGTTTGTAATGGATATTGGTGGACAGTCTATCACCAGAGATTGAGACAGAGAGGTCAAGGAAGGGAAGGGAAGTGTCAGAGATGGACCACGTGAAAATGATGGAGGGGTGGAGATTGGAAGCAAAATGAATAAATTTTTCCAAGTCCCGACACGAGCATGAAGCAGCACCGAAGTAATCATCGATGTACCGGAGAAAGAGTTGTGGAAGAGGGCCGGAGTAGGACTGCAACAAGGTATGTTCCACATACCCCATAAAGAGACAGGCATAGCTGGGGCCCATGCGGGTACCCATAGCCACACCTTTTATTTGGAGGAAGTGAGAGGAGTTGAAGGAGAAATTGTTCAGTGTGAGAACAAATTCAGCCAGACGGAGGAGAGTAGTGGTGGATGGGGATTGTTCGGGCCTCTGTTCGAGGAAGAAGCTAAGGGCCCTCAGACCATCCTGGTGGGGGATGGAGGTGTAGAGGGATTGGACGTCCATGGTGAAGAGGAAGCGGTTGGGGCCAGGGAACTGGAAATTGTTGATGTGACGTAAGGTATCAGAGGAATCACGGATGTAGGTGGGAAGGGACTGGACAAGGGGAGAGAGAAGGGAGTCAAGATAACGAGAAATGAGTTCTGTGGGGCAGGAGCAAGCTGAGACGATCGGTCTACCGGGGCAGTTCTGTTTGTGGATTTTGGGTAGGAGATAGAAGCGGGCTGTCCGAGGTTGGGCGACTATCAGGTTGGAAGCTGTGGGAGGAAGATCCCCAGAGGAGATGAGGTCAGTGACAGTCCTGGAAACAATGGCTTGATGTTCAGTGGTGGGGTCATGGTCCAGGGAGAGGTAGGAGGAAGTGTCTGCGAACTGACGCTCAGCCTCCGCGAGGTAGAGGTCAGTGCGCCAGACAACAACAGCACCACCCTTGTCAGCGGGTTTGATGACAATGTCAGGGTTGGACCTGAGAGAATGGAGTGCAGTAAGTTCAGAGAGAGACAGGTTAGAATGGGTGAGAGGAGCAGAGAAATTGAGACGACTAATGTCGCGCCGACAGTTCTCAATGAAAAGATCAAGAGAAGGTAAGAATCCAGAGGGAGGGGTCCAGGTGGAGGGAGAATATTGGTGATGGGTAAAAGGATCCGTTGAACTGGGAGAGGACTCCTGCCCAAAGAAGTGAGCCCAGAGACGAAGACGGCGGAAGAAGAGTTCAGCATCATGCCGAGCCCGAAATTCATTGAGGTGTGGGCGTAAGGGTATGAAACTAAGTCCTTTGCTGAGCACTGAACATTCAGCATCGGAGAGGGGAAGGTCAGGGGGTATAGTGAATACACGGCTGGGGTTGGGATTGGAAGATGGGATGGGGACGGAGGGACAGGCTGGGGTGGAGGGTCCTAGATGGGTGTTGGTGTCGATGAGTTGTTGGAGCTTGCGATCCTTAGCACTTGAGAGAAAGAGAAAAAGTTTCTTGTTGAGGCGTCGGATGAGCCGAAGAATAAAATGAAACTGGGGGCACGCGCAGCTTTGAAAAAGGGTACGGCAGTGCTGCTGGAGAGAGAGATCGAGTGTGTTCATATGACGGCGCATGGCACTGAGTGTGGATTTCAGAATGTGACGGGAACAGCAGTCCGAGAAACGTTTTATGTCCCGGAGATACCTGTAATCCTGGGTGGGTTCGAAACATGAGGGGTGGAATTTCAGTTGAAATCCACGTGGGATAAGTCGGAGACGGAGACAGTCACTGAGAAAGGAGATATGGCTGTGAAAGCGGGTTTTAGTAAACACCTTGTCAAACACCAGGAGGCAAATGGAAAGCAATAAAGGTGAGCAAGGCAAAAGAGAGGTACGGAAATCTTGTCGCAGAAAAGAACAGAACTTCTTCAAGGAGGTAGGCATTTCTTGAAGAGCAGTGGCAGTCAATTAGACACAGAGATAAAAACAAAAAAACTGCGGATGCTGGAAATCCAAAACAAAAACAGAATTACCTGGAAAAACTCAGCAGGTCTGGCAGCATCGGCGGAGAAGAAAAGAGTTGACGTTTCGAGTCCTCATGACCCTTCGACAGAACTTGAGTTTGAGTCCAAGAAAGAGTTGAAATATAAGCTGGTTTAAGGTGTGTGTGTGTGTGGGGGGGGGGGCGGCGGCGGGAGAGAGAGAGAGAGAGAGGTGGAGGGGATTGGTTTGGTTGTAGGGACAAACAAGCAGTGATAGAAGCAGATCATCAAAAGATGTCAACAACAATAGAACAAAAGAACACATAGGTGTTAAGGTTGGTGATATTATCTAAACGAATGTGCTAATTAAGAATGGATGGTAGGGCAATTAACCGAGATTTTCCACCCACTGTCGTTGACAGGGCCCTCAACCGTGTCCGGCCCATCTCCCGCGCATCCGCCCTCACGCCTTCTCCTCCCTCCCAGAAACATGATAGGGTCCCCCTTGTCCTCACTCATCACCCCACCAGCCTCCGCATTCAAAGGATCATCCTCCGCCATTTCCGCCAACTCCAGCATGATGCCACCACCAAACACATCTTCCCTTCACCCCCACTATCGGCATTCCGTAGGGATCGCTCCCTCCGGGACACCCTGGTCCACTCCTCCATCACCCCCTACTCCTCAACCCCCTCCTATGGCACCACCCCATGCCCACGCAAAAGATGCAACACCTGTCCCTTCACTTCCTCTCTCCTCACCGTCCAAGGGCCCAAACACTCCTTTCAAGTGAAGCAGCATTTCACTTGCATTTCCCCCAACTTAGTCTACTGCATTCGTTGCTCCCAATGTGGTCTCCTCTACATTGGAGAGACCAAACGTAAACTGGGCGACCGCTTTGCAGAACACCTGCGGTCTGTCCGCAAGAATGACCCAAACCTCCCTGTCGCTTGCCATTTTAACACTCCACCCTACTCTCTTGCCCACATGTCTGTCCTTGGCTTGCTGCATTGTTCCAGTGAAGCCCAACGCAAACTGGAGGAACAGCACCTCATCTTCCGACTAGGCACTTTACAGCCTTCCGGACTGAATAATGAATTCAACAACTTTAGGTCTTGAGCTCCCTCCTCCATCCCCACCCCCTTTCTGTTTCCCCCTTCCTTTTGTTTTTTCCAATAAATTATATAGATTTTTCTTTTCCCACCTATTTCCATTATTTTTAAATATTTTAAAATCTTTAATGCTCTCCCCACCCCCATTAGAGCTATACCTTGAGTGCCCTACCATCCATTCTTAATTAGCACATTCGTTTAGATAATATCACCAACTTTAACACCTATGCGTTCTTTCGTTCTATTGTTGTTGACATCTTTTGATGATCTGCTTCTATCACTGCTTGTTTGTCCCTACAACCAAACCAACCCCCTCCACCTCTCTCTCTCTCTCTCTCCGCCCCCCCCACACACCTTAAACCAGCTTAGATTTCACTCTTTCTTAGACTCGAACTCAAGTTCTGTCGAAGGGTCATGAGGACTCGAAACGTCAACTCTTTTCTTCTCCGCCGATGCTGCCAGACCTGCTGAGTTTTTCCAGGTAATTCAGGTTCTGTGTTCATGTTCTCCTCCAGAGATTCAAGCACAAAAATCAAAGCTGACACTCCAGTGCAATTCTGATGGAGTGCTGCACTGTCGGAAGTGCCTTTCAGGTGAGATGATAAGCTACAGTCCTGTCTGTTTTCTCCAAGTAGACGCAAAAGAACCCGTGGCACTACTTTGAAAAGAGTACAGTAATTATCCCTGGTGTCATTGTCAATACCCATCCCTCAATCAACACCACAACAGAATATCATCTATCACAATGCTACGTGTGCGCAAATCTGTGCGCTGGGTCAAAATCCTGGAACTCTCTTCCTAACAGCACTGTGGACGCACCCACACCACATGGGCTGCAACGGTTCAAGAAGGCAGCTCACCACCACCTTCTCAAGGGCAACTAGGGATGGGCAGTAAATCCTGGCCCAGCCAGCGAAGCCCACATCCTATGAATGGACAAAAAAAAATTGGCTGCCACATTTCCTACATTTCAATGGTGAATACATTTCAAAAGTACTTTATTATTGACTGCAAAGTGCTCTGTCAATGTCCGGTGGCTGTGAAAGTAAACATCTAAACACAAGCCTTTCTTTCTAACCCTTTCTCCCTCGAGTATTTATCTAGCTTGCCCTTGAATAAACCTATGCTATCTGCTTTAACTCCTCCTTCTGGTATTGTGTTCCACATTCTAATCACTCTCTCAGTAAAGAAGTTTCTCTTGTATTCCTACTGGGTTTATTAGTGACTACCATATATACCTGAGTAATAGTCGGTCTTGTGTAAAAGTCAACCTCTGACTTTTGGTCCAAAAGTCCTTAAATTTTCATATACCTCGTGCTAGTTCTGGGAGTGGGGTTGGTAACAGTCTACTGAGTCTTGTTCACGATTGCTCGTTTCTCATTTAAACTGTCAGAAATAGACAGATTGGGGTAGCAGTTCCCTGCTGAATTCAGGACCATGGCCAGCAACCTCTGAGACAGTGTCATTATCGGCAGTTCCAAAGAACTGACATGGATTTCAATCCCTCAAAAGTATTACTCGTGTATAAGTCAACCCCCCAATTTTTTTGCTTAAAAATTTGTGGTTTCAAAAACTTGATTTTTACGCAAGTATATACAGTGTTTTATACTTATGGCAAATAGTTTCTGTGTCGCCTGCAATGGAAACATCTTCTCTACGTCAACCCTCTAAACCCCTTTCATAATCTTGAAGGTCTTCATCAGGTCACCCCTCAACAATTTCTATTCCAGAGAAAAAGAAAGCCCAAGCCTGTTCAATCTTTCCTGCAGGTTATAACCTCGTAACTCTAGCATCATTCTAGTCAAACTTCTTTTTTCAGCTTCTCCACTGCCTCTATATCCTTATCATAATATGGAGTCCAGAACAGTAATCAGCACAGTGTACAAGAGTCATGACTGTTCTTCTCTGCCTCCTTCCACATAGTTCGCTGTGACATTGCGCTGACTGCATGTCAGGAGTTTCTGACCACATGGAGGCCCCAAAACAGTTGACATGGCAACATCATGGAAAGGGCACACAAAATGGAGGCTGAAGATCAGATTATTAAAGCTTCAATGATTTATTCAGGAAATAAGAAATCAAAGCAGGAGTAGGCATTCTGTCTCAGCAAGTCTGTTCCGCCAGCCCGACATTATACCTGATCTGACTTTGGCCTCAACTTTATTCTCCTGCCAGTTCCCCGTAACCCTCGACTCTCCTATAGCTCAAGAAACGGCCAAACTCAGCTTTGAGTATATTCAATGACTCAGCCTCTACAGCACTCTGCAGCAGAGAAGTCCAAAGATTCCCAACTCTCTGAGAGAAGAAATTCCTTTTCTCCATCTTAAATGGGCAACC
The DNA here is from genome assembly GCF_017639515.1 of Carcharodon carcharias. Lineage (NCBI taxonomy): Eukaryota > Metazoa > Chordata > Chondrichthyes > Lamniformes > Lamnidae > Carcharodon > Carcharodon carcharias. The sequence goes on along the minus strand of NC_054479.1, from coordinate 16,451,211 downwards.
CCTTATTCAGGAATTATGCCCCCTAGTTCCAGACTCCTTCACGAGGGGAAACATCCTCTCCGCATCTACTCTGCCAAGCTCCCTCAGAATCCTGTTATATTATTAAATATTATATTATTATCTTATTCACAGATTATGTGTCCACAGGATGGCAGAATCTGGCATTTAGCATGTCCCAGCTTTTCTCCTGCCCTTTTACTTAGTGCTTAGGGCAGATTGGGGCAAATGAATAAGTGGGAGATGATTTGCGAGGAGCCTTGTTTAAAAAGTAGTAGCACCAGGCCCTAAAAACTGAGAGATTCTTGAGAAGAACGTGAACGCCTGAAGAAATACAAAACAAAAGGGTGTCACTGGTCACACATGCTACTGGTTGTTGGATACTTGGCTGAGTACAGGTGTTGGATGAACACCATGTCTGACAGATCATCCTGTGCGTATAGCTGATCCATAGGTGTCAGCTGTGGCTCAGTTGGTAGTACTCATGTCTGAGTCAGAGGGTTTTGGATTCAGGTCACACTCCAGGGACTTGAGCACAGAAATCTTGGCTGATGCTCTAGTGCAATATTGAGGCAGAGCTGCAGTGTCTGATGAGCCATCTTTCAGATGTGACGTTAATCTGAGGGCTTGTCTGCCCTCTCAGGTGGATGGAAAGGAATCTAAGGCACTATTCCAAAGAAAAACAGGCAGCTTATCCCCAGTGACCTGGTCAACACTTATTTCTCACTCAACATGCTAAAACAGATAATCTGGTCATAATCACAATGCTGTTAGTGGGATCTTGCTGTGCACAGATTGGTTGCTGCGTTACAACAATGACTACATATCAAAAAGTACGTCATTGATTGTGAAGCACTTTGGGATGTCCTGAGGTTGTGAAAGATGCTATATAAATGCAAGTCTTTTTTTTAATCAGATGTATTTAGGGGCATTTCAAGAGTGATAAGTGCCAATGGGGGCACAAGGCCAACTGCGCAGGATATTTGAGAACAATAGGGGGAGAGGGCAAAGCAATAAGTTTTAAGAAGGAAGGGGAAACTGTCCCGTTGAAAAGTTTAGGTGCAATTGTAATGGTATTTTTGATTTGTTGTCAAACACTTAAGTGGGTCCTGATCGGAGAGTTGGCTGGGGGGGTTGTGGGGGGAGAGAAACTGTCTCACACTACAGTGCCCAAACTGTGGTATCAAATCTAGATCAAAAAAATGTTGCCGCTCCTACTGGACACTTTTAAGTCAGAGTTCAAATTTTTTCCAGGGTGCTCGGGGTCACTTTAACCTTGGGCGACAGTGTAAGATGGGAGGGTATAGGATCGGCTGCCACAGAAACACTTCTGATTTTCATCGAGTTGGGTAGGTAGAGATGTGTGAAGGGCAGCTGGAGCTAAATGGCCCATTTACGTTGTGAGTAAGAGTTAAAAGTTGCACCCCTTTCAGCCCTAGTTTAACATTTAGCAGACAAGAGTGGTCTGAGTCTGTCTGGGCACGTACATGCAGAGCCCCCTTCCTGGCTGGGAGCACTGAATTTACAGTCTGTTAACTTAGCTTTAGCCTAGTCGATATTTTGCCTACCAGCCACTTGGGATCAATAACTACAGAATAACCACAGCCTTGAAATAAGAGCTGGGGAGACAGGAGATAACAACAAATTTCAAAAAGCTTCTGGAAGGAACAGGCAAGGAGCAGTAATCAGAACTGGACAGAATATGTTGAATTATCAATTTGCAAAGGGAACTTGCAAGCAGAATTAGATGAGCAATCTTCATGTCTCCATCCGAAGCTCCTTCTGCTCTATTTCCATAGCAACAGCCAGCCCGTGAGCCTGCTCTTGATAAACAATCTTTGCTGCCCTGAGCTCTTGCAGATAACTACACAACTCCCGATCTCCTGTCACATCCAACCATCTCGCTTCATTCATCTCCAGCCTGGGGCTGACAGCCATTTCCATCTTAACCCCTTCCATGACCAATGCTGCCCCCCGGCTGCTTCTCAGTTGGACCAGTCATTTGACAGGTGCGCCGGCTGAAGGAACTGGTTAGGAATGGTCTCCTAGTGATCAGTCATCACTGAAAAAGCTGAACCAGCGAACGTGACATCCTCAATATTACCTCCAGACAATGGGCAGGGATGACTCAGGGGTTAAAGAGTTAAATGTGGGGGATGTGAACGCCCCGGACCCGACATGTCCACACGACACCACCTCCTGTTTTACAGCAGCCGATATCAGAGAGCCTGAGGGCTGCCATCGTCAACCCCACCCCCCCTCCCAGTCACACAACTCCCTCTTCCCCCTCCTCCCATTGGCGGGGTATCTTCCACCACCCCTCCTGACAGCAGTCTCGTTCAACTGATGTGTTCCTCAGAGGACACTGTCATCCTCTATTCACTCCGTCATATTTAACAAGAGTGCAAAAATGAGGTGAGAGAGGATGCCGAGATGGCTCAACGTCAGCAATGCATCTGTCCCAAATTGGACTAACCGTGTGATCCTGGATTCAAACCCAGCCCAGACTGGGAAAGATTTCCTGCCTTTGCAGCTCATTGGAATTTGGTCAAATGAATCTCGAACTCAATTCCAAATAAGCACTGGCCTGTAACACAAAACTGATTCAATCTGGCACCGTCCACAGTGAAAGCCAGGAAGGTGGCCGGGCCAGTGCTCGTCTGAGCCTCAGCAAAAGTATGTCATTGGGTAAAACAGAGGGAACCCAACTTCATGCTCATCTACACGGCCCCCAATCTGAGAGCGAGGGATCCTGATTCAGCCGAGTGACAACAGCTCCTGGCAATCTGGATGCTGTAATTTGTCCACATGTTTGAGAGCGCTGGCGTGTCTGCCTGCCTAATTAACTCTTTCCCAGGACCTCAAAAGTGTGGACCTCATTCCCTCCCTCTCTCCCTCAATACTTTCTTTTCTGCTAAAATCTACTCAACCCTAAACTAGGTGTCAGCTGACCACAACCGCTGAATCTATTTGTGACTCCCAACTCTTTCTAACTTTAGCCCTTAACCTGGGCTTCTCGATGGAAGAATAGGTGAAAGGTTTACAATTGTACAGCGCCATTCTTGACTTCAGGATGCCTCAAAGCACTTCACAGCCAATGAAGTACTTCTGAAGTGTAGTCACTGTTGTGGTGTAGTAAACACAGCAACAATTTGCGCACAGCAAGCTCCCACAAGCTGAAGTGTGAGAATTGTCAAATAATCGTTTTTTGGTGATGTTGATTAAGGGATAATTACTGGTCAGGTAACGAGGAGAAATCCCCTGCTCTCCTTCAACACAGTGCCATGGAATCTCTTGCATCTGCCCGAGAGAGCAGGGCGGGGGGGGGGGGGTGCTCATTTTAACCTCACCCAAAAGGCCACATATCTGCCTGTGCAGCGCTCCCTCAGCACTGCACTAAGTGCGTCAGCCTACATTCTGTGCTCGAGTCTCTGGAGCGGGACTTGAACGCACAACCTTCTGACTCAGAGGCGAGAGTATTACTCACTGAGCCATGACTGGCAAAAGGAGATTTGTGTCGTGCATACCAAACACAATGGCACGGTGATTTTCTGAAAAGACTGCTCAGCACACTCACATGCACCTAAATCCTCCAGCCTGTACCACACAAACCCAAAAGTCAAGCCAGCTGCCTAATTATAGTTCTTGCAATGACTGAGGCTGCAGTGGCAATTTCGCCCATGAGGAGGTTCCATTAAACTGTGATGTTCTCAGCTTGAAATCCGGTGCTGGAAAAGTCTGCCCCAAGACTGACTCACACGTAAATTATGGATTGGAAAATCTCTGCTCAGAATCTAGCAGCAATCAATTTTCCATCAAATCCACCTTGGCAGGGTCACTGACCATGTGAATTATTTTGGAGGTTTTATTCTATGGGATCAAAACAATAAGGAACAGCGCACCATTCAAATCCAGCACAACTGGACCTTAACTTCCTTTTCCTCATTAACACGTTCTTGGCCCAGAATAGGCAGTCGATAACAAGGTGTATGTACAGCAGCCATGGAGCAGAGTGACTTAATGAACAATAGATGATGTGTAAATTCTGGCCAAATGTTTAAATTCTACCCTGTACCTCACTCATGAACATCGCTTATTGGAAACGTAAGTGGTCCAAACTATTGGATTCCAGCCTACGAGCCACTCCCGGGTAATCTTCACATGCAAACCATCTGGGTATCTTCGTTTGATTGTGGCCTGCACTTTTTCCAGATTATCTTAGTCTTTAAGTCTACTTCAACTCTGTTGGATGAAGGCAGCACAATAACGGATATCATATCTGTTCCAACCTTCGCCTGCAGCCTGCACCCCCCCACCATGCTCAACCCAACTTGATTGAAGCATTTCTCTGCTGGACTACCAGCATATGTTTCACTTAACAACTAAAACACTCCATATTTAATTTAAGCAGAAGGCACACACACTATTATTTATTGATTAATGTTGTAAACAAAGACACGTGAACTGTAATCCCTCTGTCAACAAATCCAATGTTTGTTTGTTACTTCACAGAATCCCAGAGATGTTATTACGCAGGAGGCCATTTGGCCCATCCTGTCTGCACCAGCTCTCTAACTGAGCATTTCATCTAGTGCTATTCCTTCAGTAACCCTGCACATTCTTCCTTTTCAGATAACTCACGGATTTCCTTTTGAATGCCTCGATTGAACCTGCCTCCACCACACTCTCAGGCAGCACATTCCAGACTCTGACCACTCTGTGTGTGAAAAAGTGTCTTCTCATATGGCTTTTGCTTCTTTTGACAATTACCTTAATTGTGAGCCCTCTGGATCTCAATCCTTCCACCAATGAGAAAGGCTTCTCCCTATCTACTCTATCAAGACCCGTCATGATTTTGAATACCCCTATCAGATCTCCTTCAACCTTCTTTTCTCCAAGGGAAACAGTCCTAACTTCTCCATTCTACCTTCAAACTGAAGTTTCTCATCCCTGAAACCATTCTTGTGAATCTTTTCTGCACTCTCTCCAATGCCTTAGTATCCATCCTGAAGTATCTATGAGGGTGCTCTGGATTTGCAGTCCTCTGGTCTACTAAATATCTAACAATGCACTAGCCCAGATATGCACCCGCCTCCTCACACACTCACCCATCCACACACAAACTCACCACCCAACATACACACTCATACCTGCGCGCACACTCATCACCCATTCCCTCACACACTCACCCATCCGCACACAAACTCACCACCCAACATACACACTCATACCTGCATGCACACTCATCACCCACTCCCTCACTTACTCACTTGCACACTCACTCCCTCACCTGAACATATTCCCAGCTCCCACCACATGCTATGTAGCATCCCCCACAGCACGCACACACTCGCACACAGGCCAGCCTCCAACAACCACCCCCAACCCCACGCCATCCCCTCATTCCGCACCAACACCCCACAGGTACAGGCAATTTCAGATTCACTCTCTTGTACAAATGGTTAAAACTTCGCTCATCAAATCACCCTATTTCCTTTTCTTTTAAAAAAGGACAAGGCGTCTGGTATTTTAAACAATTGCAAAGTCTTTCTAAAGATCTCCTCGAGCCGAAGCTATGCTGGACGAATGTAGCTGCAGAACGGCCCCTCAAAAGAGCTTGGCTTTAAATCACATTTCAGTCACAGAGTTCGGTGTGTGGATGTTAGACGGTGCTGTCCTTCTGAGGAGGGGGCAGGTTGAGCTGTTTGCCTACCAGTCTTAATAAGCCTCCTGGAGAAAAAAAGAAAGCAAAATTCTCTCAATAATCCATCCTACATTTTTATAAAGAATGGGAGTGAGATGAGTCGATCCGGAAACGCTCGCCTCTGTTTCGTTTCCAGCACCCTTTTTGAACACAGGGCACCTATCTGCCTCTTACTAATGATTTTCCATTGCTCGTTAGCTTCTCTCACGATGCTCATCAACGTCGCATAAATGTTGTGCGACGATTGGTCAGGTTGAGCCTCAATGTTGCATCACTGACCGGCACTCAGTGCGGCTGGACGATGATGGTCAATTGGGATATTGGAGTATCACTGTGGGCGAGTCCCTCTGGGAGAGCAATATGCAGAGGAGGTGGGAGGGAAAGAATAAAGCCATCGACACCCAAAAGTACTGTAGAGCTGAACGGCCATCAGTGTAGATATACCATCATCATTAAACTAGGGCATCTCAGCAACCCATTCGTTTCAAGTTAGTTTATGAAGCTAATGCAATTCTACATAATTAATGACTTACATTCATTTCACTTTTCTATTGATGTAAATTTAAAGAACCTTATTGGGTAATAAATCCCAATGACATCACTGGGTCTGGGTTTTAGGCAACCTGAAGGTAAAGACTGGCTCGCTCCATTCGGTAGTGGAGGGTTTGATCCTTAGCTAGCGAGGTCAGAGTTCAAAATCAGCTTTCCTTTGGGATTTACTCTCATGCTTCCCCAAATGACAATCTCACCAGGATGGCGGCAAGGGCAGGAACAGGGAAAGGGAAGAAGCTCTGAGCTGCTGTTTCCTGACGGGCTGGCAAACGAACGTGCCCGACCCCGCCCACGTAGATCGCCACTGCCTTCCCCACCACCAAAACGCCCCGGGAATGCCAAAGAGACAATCGAATGGGACGGGGAGTTATGGAGTCGGTGGCGGGGATGGGGGGAGGGGGGGAGGGAAGTATCAGAGTCCACCCATGGCAAAAGGGTCAGAGAAGACTGTGGTAAATGGAAGATAAATGGCGGGGGATGAGGGAGCGATCGCCAGCTCAGTCAATTCGGAGCGCTGCTTGTTTGCGAGAATAATCTGAACTCCTTGAAAATAAATTTCCTCTCAGACGCTGAAGCCAGACTTTGCATGCTGCATCCTGTTACAATAAATTTGCTTTGAGCTGATCCCAGGGGGCCTTGCGGTTGGGGAACTGTCTTGTGTTAATCTTCCATCAATGCAATCTGCTGATTGAAGCAGACAGCAGAACAGCAAAATGGGCCAAGTTATTCTTCTCTGAGTCCCTCTTCCATCAGGCAAATGAGCCTGGTGCGCATCGGAATCAACTGCTCCGTAAAGGACAAATGCCAAAGATCGGGCAGCACAGCTCTGCTGCACAACAACGACCCCAGCCACAACCACGTCCCCAGCCACACCATCATACACCACGCCGTCAACTCATACGCCTGCTCCCAGTTGTTTGTAGTTTGATGCACCATTTACAAAGTCCAGGGGCAGAATTTTGCCCTCGTCGGGCGGGCTCTGGGGGGGGTGGTATCAAACAGGAGTGCTCGGGAAGCCGCCCGCTGCCCGCGATTGAGCCGCAACTGCGAGGTGGGCCTTAGCTGGCGTGAAACGCACGCTGCCGTGCCCAGCGCTGCCCATGCGTGTTTGGGGGCAGGAGGGTGGAGGGCGTGTCACATGAGCTGGGAGACGTTAGAACACGGATGAGGTTTCGCAAAAAATCCAAAGGCCACTAGGCCTTTTGCCCTGCCCAATGATAAGGTTGGAGGGGCAGCAAAAAATTGAACTTAATTATTACTTTAACGGCCTTTTAATTATCAGCGAGCGTGCTGCCAACTCCCACACACCCCCACTGACCGAAATATCGCGCGAGTGGGCGATGATGTCCGGCCGCTCGCCCCAATGTCATCGCGCATCATTTTGCGTTCGTTCCGGCTAGGTGTGCCCGACAAGCAAAAAATTCTGGCCAATGTGTGTTTTCTGTATCAATCCTCATCCTGGATATTATAAAAAGGGAGATATCGTACCGATATTTCTCAAAGCGCCTGTCCTTTACGCTTTTAATTGGATGGTCACACAGTCTGGGGGCGGGGACGATGGAATCGGTGCTTCAAAGGCCTCACAAAGTAGGATCGGGGGCCCAGGGGATTGGAGGGAAGGTTTTAACCAGCCTCAAAACGGTCTCCCTCCCTCCCCTGGAATCCAATAGGGCAACTGAGTAAAAAGGTGCAGATGTGTGTAACAGTTCGACTGTACGTGGGTATAACAGTGCACTCGCACAAATGAGCTCTTTTTGTTTCTGTTCATATACATTGCGTTTCTTCAACTAAATAATGGCAGGAGTTCAAATTTGATCTTTTCGAAGCTGTTTTCAATCATTACTAAGTAGTGACCAACACACCCCCCCACCAACACCTCACCCCAATAAAAATCCTCCTGCCTCTTTTCTCTTCAAAAGCAGACTGGGTAAAAGGGCATCAGTGTGGAATACTGCATTCCCATAACAGTCTCACCACTGCACTATTTGGCCCCAGTTTATACTGTGTAACAGCCAACTGCAGTGTATCTGTTTCCTCAGTAAATGTGTCATGTATTTATTAAACATTTCAGCTAATTACACAAGATGAATTACACAAGCTCACCAAAAGCAAAATTCCAAAAAATCTGAAATAAAATCTCTAACACTTCCCAATTCTGATGAAAGGTAACAGACTTGAAATATTAGCCCTGTTTCTCTAACTACTATAGGGTGGAATTTTCTGTGCCCACTGGCATCGGGCACAGAGTTCTGAAGGAGATAGCTGAAGAGATAGTGGAGGCGTTAGCGGTGATCTTTCAGGAATCACTGGAGTCAGGGAGGGTCCCAGAGGACTGGAAAATCGCTAATGTAACCCCCTGTTTAAGAAGGGAGTGAGGCAAAATTACAGGCCAATTAGCCTGACCTCAGTCATTGGTAAGATTTTAGAGTCCATTATTAAGGATGAGATTTCAGAATACTTGGCAGTGCATGGTAAAATAGGGCAAAGTCAGCATGGTTTCATCAAGGGGAGGTCATGCCTGACAAATCTGTTAGAATTCTTTGAGGAGATAATGAGCAGGTTAGACAAAGGAGAGTCAATGGATGTTATCTACTTGGACTTCCAGAAGGCCTTTGACAAGGTGCCGCACAGGAGGCTGCTCAGTAAGATAAGAGCCCATGGTGTTAGAGGCAAGGTACTGGCATGGATAGAAGATTGGCTGTCTGGCAGGAGGCAAAGAATGGGGATAAGGGGGTCCTTCTCAGGATGGCGGCCAGTGACTAGTGGAGTTCCGCAAGGGTCAGTGTTGGGACAACTTTTCACTTTATACATTAATGATCTAGATGAAGGGACTGAAGGCATTCCGGCTGAGTTTGCAGATAATAACAAAGATAGGTGGAGGGACAGGTAGTATTGAGGAGGCAGGGAGGCTGCAGAAGGATTTAGACAGGTTAGGAGAATGGGCAAAGAAGTGGCAGATGGAATACAACGTGGGGAAATGTGAGGTCATGCTCTTTGGTAGGAAGAATAGAGGGATAGACTATTTTCTAAATGGGGGGAGTATTCAGAAATCTGGAGTGCAAAGGGACTTGGGAGTCCTAGTCCAGGATTCTCTTAAGGTTAACTTGCAGGTTGAGTCAGTAGTTAGGAAGACAAATGCAATGTTGGCATTTATTTCGAGAGGACTAGAATATAAAAGCAGGGATGTGCTGCTGAGGCTTTATAAGGCTCTGGTCAGACCACATTTAGAATATTGTGAGCAATTTTGGGCCCCGTATCTCAGGAAGGATGTTCTGGCCCTGGAAAGGGTCCAGAGGAGGTTCACGAGAATGATCCCAGGAATGAAAGGCTTAATATATGAGGAACATTTGAGGACTCTGGGTCTATACTCGATGGAGTTTAGAAGGATGAGGGGGGATCTGATTGAAACTTACAGAATACTGAAAGGCCTGGATCGAGTGGACATGGAGAAGATGTTTCCATTAGTCGGAGAGTCTAAGACCTGAAGGCACAGCCTCAGAGTAAAGGGAAGACCTTTTAGAACAGAGATGAGGAGAAACTTCTTTAGCCAGAGAGTGGTGAATCTATGGAATTCATTGCCGCAGAAGGCTGTGGAGGCCAGGTCATTGAGTGTATTTAAGACTGAGATAGATAGGTTCTTGATTGGTAAGAGGATCAAAGGTTACGAGGAGAAGGCGGGAGAATGGGGTTGAGAAACTTATCAGCCATGATTGAATGGCGGAGCAGACTCAATGGGCCAAATGGCCTAATTTCTGCTCCTATGTCTTATGGTCTTATGGGCGTGTTTGGCAGCTTGAGCGGACAATACAGCGAGAAGGCCAAAAATCGCTTTCACAAAGTCGCAAAACCAGTTTGCGATCGGCCGCTCTGCCCATCAATGGTGGACCGCATTTCCTAACACTAGATGTCAGGAACCTCATTGTGATCCATCTGCATATCATTATAAGGCCAACCTGCCGGAATCATCCCCCCAACAATGGATCATCCGAGTGTGTCGGTGTGATTGTACGCGGACATGTTTCACAACTGTACATAAACGACGTGCACCCGGTGAGCTGCACTGCGCTCGGGTCTTCGAGGTTTGTTTACCTACTTGCTACAGGCAGCACTCGCAGTCATCAGCACCAGGCTTCACAGGCAGCACCACATCACTTTTACGGGGGCTCACGGGCAGGTCTCTACCTACCAGACCAGCCATATGTGGGTGGCTTTTCAACGGCTGCAGGGCTTGGACTTGGTTGAAGAAGAGGGAGAAGTGGCCTCAGGCGAGGAGAGAGGCTGCAGGGCGAGAGCTGTACTGGGGAAGGAGGGTATCCCAGGGTGGTGGTGGTGGTGGTGGTGGGGTGGGGGGCGGTTGAGGGCACTTGTCGGTCTCTGCAAATGGCCTCAAGATGATGAGGGCTGAGGAGGCAGTCTCCAGAGGAGATGAGGCCAGATGGACATGTGAGGGTGTGTATGAGAGAATGGGTGGTGATGTCCCTTGAGCTGGCAGTGAGTGAGATGCCAGTGAATGTGTGATGGGTTTGTGAGTGTGTGAGTTTAGAGTGATGAGATGGTTGCCTTACCCTGGCTATCATTCATCCGCTATTGGCATTGGATGGCCAACCTCTTCAGTGCAGCATTGGCACTGATCACCGCTGCCATCGCCTAGAAAGCTGGAGTGATGATGTGGCTGCCCCTCCTGGGGCCAGAGCGATGGTAGAGGACCTCACGACAGGCTTCCACGGCGTCCAAAATGTGCTCGAGGGACATGTCACTAAATGCGGCGCCCGCGCGGTGAAGCGGCGAGGTCAATCGGAGGCCGCCCGCCCCCCCCATCGGAACGGCGTCCTTCCCGAGAATGATAATTAACGAGGCGGGAATGGGACAATACGGCGTGAAGAGCCGCCATTGTGGCCGGCGGGTAACATGTCCTTTTCCCTGCCCGCTACTGTGCCTAGTGCAAATCTGTAATGATTCCGCCCGTAACCTGCTGAATATTTCCAGGATTGTCTGTTTTTATTTCCTGGGTACAAATCCCACCATGTCAGCTGGTGGCATTTAAATCCAGTTAATAATAAAATCTGGAACTGAAAGTCAATCTTCAGTAATGGTGAGAGCTATCACCAATTGTTCGTTAAAACCCATCCGGTTGACAAATATCCTTCGGGAGGGAAATCTGCTGTCCTTACCTGGTCTGGTCTTTGGGGAGAGAGAGAGGGGGTAGAGAGTGAGAGAGAGGGGGAGAGTGAGGGGGGGAGGGGGTGAGGGTGAGAGGGAGGGGGGAGGGGGAGAGAGAGACACTTTGGGGGGTGCGGGACTCAGCTCCCCCCACTCTTCCCCTGGTTCTTCCCACTCTTCTCCTCACTTTCCCCTGGATCTTGGCACTTTCTGTGCACCTGTGTTCAGGCACCGCTAGGCCTCAGACCTCGCACCAAGTCTGTCTTCTCCTTTCATTGCATCCCCTCCTCTCCCCTGCTGATTTAGTGAGTGAGGGCTGGTGAGTGAGGGTGCATGATGGTAGGCAAGGGAGGGTGCGTGAGGGTGGGTGAGGGACTGAGGGTGGTGAGTGAGTGAGGGTTAGTGAGTGAGTGAGGGTTAGTGAGTGAGTGAGGGAGGGTGGGTGCATGAGGGAGGGTGGGTGCGTGAGTGGATGAGGGTGGGTGCGTGAGGGTGGGTGTGTGTGGGTGAGGGTGGGTGCGTGAGTGGGTGAGGGTGGGTGTGTGAGTGGGTGAGGGTGGGTGCGTGAGGGTAGGTGAGTGTGAGGGTGGATGCTTGAGGGTGGATGCGAGTGTGGGGGTGGGTGAGTGAAGATGGGTGAGTCGGTGAGGAAGTGAGGGCGGGTGAAGGAGTGAGGGTGGGCGAGTGAGTGAAGGAGAATGGGTCAGTGAATGAGTGAGGGTGATTGTGTGATGGTGGATGAGTGAGTGAGGGTGAGTAGGTGGGTGAATGGGTGAGGATGGATGAGGGAGTGAGGGTGGATGTGTGAGTGAGTGAGTGAATGAGAGTGGGACAGTGAGTGAGGGTGGGTGAGTGGGTGTGGTTGGGTGAGTGAGGGTGTGTAAGGGCATGAGCGTGGGTTGGTGAGCGAGGGTGAGAGCGTGGGGGCGTGTGAGTAGGGTTGGATAAGTGAGGATGGGTGTGTGAGTGACAATAGGTGAATGAAAGCGGGTGGGTGGGTGAGTGAAGATGGGTGAGTAGGTGAGGGAGTGAGGGAGGGTGGGTGAGTGAGTTGACTGAGGGTTGATGGGTTATGGTGGGTGAGTGAGTGAGAGGTGAGCGAGTGAGGTCAGTGAGTGAGAGATGGTGGGTGTGAGAGTGGGTAGGTGAGTGAGGGTGGGTAGGTGAGTAAGGGTAGATGAGTGAGTGGTTTAGACACAGACAATCTCCCTGAACCATGCGGTAGGTGGATTTCCAATTAGGATTGTCTGTTACAGAACGAACCAGTTTGTCTTAGAAAAACTCAAGCGTTGAACACCCATCCATATGGATTACTGACATCACTTTTACTGTAAATATGTATGTGTGTGTGTGTGTATACGTGAGGGTGTCTGTGCTTGTGTGTGTGAGGCTGTGTGTGTGTGTGCGCGCATATATGAAGGGGATGTGTGTGTGACAGAGAGACGTGTGTGTGTGAGAGAGGTGTGAATGTGTGAGAGAGAAGGGGGTGTGTGCGTGTGATAGAGAGAGAGGGGAAGGGGTATGTGTGTGAGAGAGAGGGTGAGTATTTGTGTCTGTGTATGGGGGGGGTGTGTGTGTTTGTGTGTGAGAGAGGGTGAGTGTGTGTGAATGCGTGAGAGAGAGAGTATGTGTGTGAGAGAGAGTGTGTGTGTGTCTGTGTCTGTGTGCGTGTATGAGTGAGAGTGGGGCCGGGAGAGGTGTGTGTGTGTGTGTGTGTGTGTGTGTGTGTGTGTGTGTGTGTGTGTGTGTGTGTGTGTGTGTGTGTGTGTGTGTGTGTGTGTGTGAAGGTGAGTGTCTGTGTGTGAGAGAGGGTGAGAGAGAGGGGACAGTGTGACAGAGATTGAGGGGTGACTTGATAAAAGTTTACAAAATTATGAGTGGCATAGACAGAGTAGATAGTCAGAAGCTTTTTCCCAGGGTGGAAGAATCAATTACTAGGGGACATAGATTTAAGGTAAGAGGAGAAAACTATAGAGGTGATGTGTGGGGCAAGTTTTTTACGCAGAGGGTAGTGAGTGTCTGAAATTCACTGCCAGTGGAGGTGGTGGAAGCAGGTAGTGGTGTTTAAGAGGCAGCTTGACAAATACATGAATAGGATGGGAATAGAGGGACACGGACCCCGGAAGTGCAAAATGTTTTAGTTTGACAGGCAATATGATTGGCGCAGGCTTGGAGGGCTGAAGGGCCTGTTCCTGTGCTGTACTTTTTTTTGTTCTTTGTGTCTGGCTCACTCCCAGTCTCAGGGTTTTCATTCACCCCCCCACACACCAAGAGGCATTGTCACCCGTTCTCACAGGGGGTGAGGGTGAGTGAGTGAGTGAGCAGCCCAAGACTGGGAGTGAGTTGGGGACACACACACTCTCGCCCTCTCACACTCTAATGGTCGTCTTTATTTATTACTCAGTTTTTTTCAATGATCAATTTATTGCTTTGACGTTTTATTTTTGCTCAGAAAGTTATTTCTCCTTATCATACATCAGCTTTCTTTTCTGAAATTCCTGCTGAATGCTGTGTCAAACCTTATCTTTCAGAAAATTATTCATCAGCCCCTTGAGTGAGAAAAACATTGAAACATGGCCGCCGACGTGAAAAGGTTGGACAGGCCTGTCTCACTCCATTCCTTCACTGTCGCTGGGTCAAAATCCTGGAACTCCCTCCCTAACAGCACTGCGGGCGTACCTACAGCACAGGGACTGCAGCGGTTCAAGAAGGCAGCTCACCACCACCTTCTCAAGGGCAACTAGAGATGCTGGCCCAGCCAGCGATGTCCACAGCCCTCAAATGAATAATAAAAAAAAGAAATCACTGGCAGCTGTGATTCAGCTACTTGGGCTCCAAATGGTGGAATTCACTCCCTAAACCTCTTCACCTCACCTCCTTGAAGAGGCTCCTTAAAAGCTGCCTATTTGACCAAGCTGGTAATCTGTCCTAATATCTCCTTATGTGGCTCGGTGTCAGATTATGACGGAAATGCTTTTGTGAAGGGCACCGTGGAGACATTTTGCTGTGTTAAAGGCGTTATATAAATGCAATTTGCTGTGGCTGGTAATTTCCCTCCTACACAAAGTAATAAAGAGAATTGGGGGGAAAGTTGAGGAGACAGAGAGCAAGTTGGTGAGGTAGGTGTTAAAATTTCCTGTCTTCCTGCCACGACTGAGAGCATCAGCGCTTTATAATTGTCCACTTCTTTTGCAAAAGTTTGTTCAACCCCAGGAGAGAAAAACATCAAAAAGGACAGACTATGTCAGAGCTATTAATCTCAAAAAGAAGCCTTGAGGCAGTACCCTTTCCAAGCCTTGGTAACATTGACAAATGAGATAAGAGTCATAGACTCATTTACTGCACAGAAAGGAGGCTGTTCGGTCCATCGAGTCCATGCAGTCTCTCAGTACAGTCAGTCTCAATTACTCCGCTCTATCAACATAGCCATGCAAGTGCTGCTCGTCTGTATGTAACTCGGAGAGTTGCCTTTGAATAAAATTAAATCAAAATTTTTAAAAATTAAGTTATGAAGAGAGGTTGGATAGACTTGGGTTGTTTTCGTTGGAGCAGAGAAAACTGAGGGACGACCTGATCGAGGGGTACAAGATTATGAGGGGCACGGACAGGGTGGATAGGGAGCAGCTATTCCCCTCAGTTGAAGGGTCAGTCACAAGGGGACATAAGTTCAAAGTGAGGGGCAGGAGGTTTGGGGGGGGGGGGGATGTAGGAAAAACTTTTTTACCTAGAGGGTGGTGATGGTCTGGAATGCACTGCCTGGGATAGTGGTGGAGGCGGGTTGTCTCACATCCTTTAAAAAGTACCTGGATGAGCACTTGGCACCTCATAACATTCAAGGCTATGGGCCAAATGCTGGTAAATGGGATTAGGTAGGTAGGTCAGGTGTTTCTCACGTCTCGATGGGCTGAAGGGCCTCTTCTGCACTGAGTGATTCTGTGAAAGGAAGGAGTAGATAGAATGCACCATTTTACATGTTAACTTTCTGGATTTTCAAGGTGGGTGAATGCTCCAGACATCCCAGAACATCCCACTTCCTCAGTGCAGGCAATAGAGGACGCACAGAGCAACTCATGCGGGGAACCCCTGAATGTCGAGTTGGTCCTCGGTATCAATGCAACTCTGAAGAGCAATGGAAATTATGGCAAGCTCTTTGCCTCCCCAACCAAGGCCCCCACTGACACCCAAATTGCACAACTCAACACAGGCTCGGGATCAAACTCGGAATCTCTCTCTTCCCGGCAGATCATTTCCACACTGGGTGAGTGCATTCCCCAACTGAGCCACAGGAGCCTTTGGTAAAAAAAGAAATCAGCCTCACGTTAGAGACAGCACCCTGACCTCTGAATCAAAGTTTGCAGCTTCAAGACTCACACCAGGGAGGTGGGGCAGGATCTTCCGTGCCCACTGGTGACGGGCGTGTTCGGTGGCATGAGCGGACAATATGGCAAGGAGGTCAGAAATCGGTTTTCACAACGTCGTGAGACCAGTTTGCGATCGTCCGCTCAGCTCATCAATGGCAGGACACATTTCCCACCATCCGACACCAGGAACCTTATTATGATACATCTGCATGAAGGCCAGCCCACCAGAGTCATTTTCCCCTCGCTGGATTGTCCATCTACCACCAACATGTTTCACAACCGCATGCACCTGGTGAGCTGCACTTCCCTTGGGACTTCGAGGTTTGCCTACCTCGCTTCGGGAATCACCCGCAGTCATTAGCACCAGGGCTTCGGAAGCAGCACATCATCACTTTTTGGGGTCTCACAGGCAGATATCTACCTACCAGACCAGCCATAAGGCGGGGGTGGCTTTTCAATGGCTGCAGGGCAAGGTCTTGGGTGAGGAAGGGGCAGAAGTGGCCTCAGGCAAGGGAAGAGGCTGCAGGGTGAGGGCTGTACTGGGGAAGGAGGGTATCCCAGGGTGCGTGTGCGTGGGTATGTTGATCTGTGCCACTGGTAAGGGCTGAGGAGGCAGTCTCCAGAGGAGATGAGGCCAGATGGACATGTGAGGGTGTGTATGAGAGAATGGGTGGCGATGTCCCTTGAGCTGGCAGTGAGTGAGATGCCAGTGAACGTGCGATGGGCTTGTGAGTGTGTGAGTTTAGAGTGATGAGGTGGTTGCCTTACCCTGGCTGGACGGATGAGATCATTCATCCACTTTCTGCACTGGATGGCCAACCTCTTCTGTGCAGCGTTGGCACTGACCACCACTGCCATCGCCTACCAAGCCAGTGGGGTGACGTTGCTGCACCTCCTGTGGCCAGAGCAGGGGTAGAGGATCTCACAGCGAGCCTCCATGGTGTCTAAAAGGTGCTCGAGAGACACGTCACTAAACCTGGGGCTGCAGTCTTCTTGCCTTTCGGGGCCATGTCTTCTTTGCAGTAGTGCTGGGCTGGAAGGACTGAGAGGTACGCGCGTGGCTGTACTTTAAATGTGGCGCCTGGCGTGATGAAGCGGTGAAGTGACGGCATGGCGGGCAAATCAGAGGCTGCCCGCCATCGACACGCGTGTTTCCTGGGAATGCAGCGGGATTGGGATGATACAGCGTGAGATGCCTCCATTGCGATTGGCGGGTAAAACATCTTCTTCCCTGCCCGCTACCGTACTTGGTGCAAATCTGGGACGATTCCGCCCTTGAGCACATAATCTAGACTAATACTTTAATGCAGTACGGAGGGAGTGCTGGATTGCCAGAGGTGCCAATGCCGCTCATTTTACCCCAATGAAAGGGTTAACAGAATCAAATTACACCAGGAATAGAAAACGATCAGCTCATCAAATTCAAGCAGCAGTTTTAACAAACTCAGCTGTTTGGTGCATGCACAGCAGATCCCACAAATGAATTACACCCTTTTAAGCATCCAATTTCCCCAATTACCAGTACAGGTGAAAGAGAGAAAGACTGGCATTTATAAAGCACTTTTCACAACCACTGGATGTCTCAAAGCATTTTACAACCAATGAAGTTCTTTTGAAGTGCAGACACTGTTTTAATGTAGAAAACGCAGCAGCCAATTTGTGCACAGCAAGCTCTCACAAACAGCAATGTGATGATGATGATAATCTGCTTTTGTGATGTTAATTGTGGAATATGCATTTTGCATGACACTGAGGATAACTCCTCTGCTCTTCCTCAAAATAAAGTACAGGATTGTTTCCATCCACCCGAGCAGGCAGATGGGGCCTCAATTTAAATTCTCATCTGAAAGGTGGCACCTCCGCCAATGCAGCGCTCCCTCGGTCCTGCACTGGAGCATCAGCCTCAATTTTTATGCTTAAGCCCTGGAGTGGGACTTGAACCCAGAGACTCAGTGGCAAGAGTGTTACCAACTGAACCACAGCAATTACAGAGATCCAGGGGAGGAGTAACTCATCCAAGCTGCTCTCTCCCACATGAGAAACGCACCCCATTCTTTCAATTACCGCCAACAATAAACCAACTGCAAACAAAACAGAATTAGCAGAGCTCCCAATCATTTTCGGGTTTTTTTTGTCTCCAATTCTGTTTTTGATTTGCACTTGGCCACTTCTGAAAGCAGCAAGTGGTCCCAAGCCCCAAGGATACTGGATGGAGTGAGGATCTTTCAGTGTTCTCCCAAGAGTTCAGCTAGAGTGGGAGACGATGGTGTAGTGGTATTGTCATTGGGCTAGTAATCCCAAGACCCAGGGCAAGGCTCTGGGGACCCGGGTTTGAAACCTGCCACGGCAGATGGTGAAATCTGAATTAAATCTGGAATTAAAAGTCTAATGATGAGCATGAAACCATTGTCGATTGCTGTAAAAACCCATCTGGTTCGTTAATGTCCTTTAGGGAAGGAAATCTGCTAGCCTACATGTGACTCCAGACCCACAATGATGTGGCTGTTTCTTAAATTACCTCTGAACAAGGTCAGTTAGGGATGGGTAATAAATGCTGGCCTAGCCAGCAATGCCCATATCTCATGAATGAATAAAAAAAACACAGGAAATGGAAAAGAAACCAATCATGTCATCACCAGATGTCCAAACACCTGGAACGGGAATCACTGAGTTGCAATTACAGCAGAAAGTATTTTCTTTAACCTCTCCAGTCCTAGTCCAGGGGTTTGAGGCTGATTATCGTCCCCTATCACTGCCCCTGTTAGGATCAGCGAAGTAGAACATTTGCTGCCCTTTAGGATCTATTTCCAATTTATCTTCAGTAAATGTGACCAATATCTACCAGCTGTAAAAGCCTGTTGTCAGCTTTGCCTTAGAAGGTATTAAATTAAAAGATATAGTTATTAGCAATTTTTAAAAGAAATCTATATTTGTATATTTTGAAACTTCCACATTAAAGTGCACACCTGGAAAGCTGAATGGAATTTAAAATCTTCCAATCGACTCGGCTCAGACCATTAATATGGTGGGTGGGCCCGGATATTTTTTAAAGAAGGGAATATAGATTTTCAGCAACGAGGTAAAACTCTATCCTGCTCATAATATCCTCTTACCTCTCAATCAGAAAATTATAGGTTGACTGCCGAGATTTAAGCAAATAATCTAGGCTGGGAAATTTGTACAGTACTGAGAGAGTGCTGCATTGTCATAGGTGCCATTTTTTGGATAAGATGTTAATCTTAGGCCTATCTGCCTGTTCAGTTCAATGTAAAAGATCTCCTAACACTAAAAGGAAAAGATTTGCATTTATATGGGGCCACAGAACACCCCAAAGTTTGTTTTAACACTAACTAGTGTAGTCATTGTTGTCTTGTAAGAAATGTGGCAACCAATTTGCACACAGCAAGCTCCCACAAACAGCAATGTGATAGTGAATAGACAATGTTTTGGTTGACGTTGGGTGAAGGAAAAATATTGGCCAGGGCACTGGAGATAACTCCTCAGCTCTTCTTCAGAACAGTGACATGGGACCTTTATGGCCCCCTGAGAGAGCAGACGGAGCCTCGGTTTAATGTCTCACTCAAACAACAGCACCTCTGGCACTGCAGCACTCTCTCAGCACACTGGAGTGGCAGCCTAGATTTCTGTGCTCATGTCTTAGAGTGGAACTTCAACCCAGAACTTTCTGATTCTAAGGTGAGAAGGCTACTCACTGGGTCACGGCCAACACTCTTCAAAGGATTATCCGACCAAAAGGAATTTTGTGACTGATGCTAAATAAATGGAGAATGCCTATAGTTAGCCTTTGTGAATCTAAGCATGATGGCACCATTAATTATGGGTATGTTTCACAAGGGATGAGCAAGGAATACAATGCAGAGTTTTTAGTTGCTTGCTAGTACAGAACTTGAGTATTGCTGAAAAAAGAGACATGCTGTCTAAGCTTTTCATCTTGCACTCATCAGGATAGATGCAAGAATGACAAATTTCAAAGGAAGCAACAATTTGTACCGTATGACAAAAGGGTGATGACTGGGTGGCATGTTGGCTCTGACTGGACGAGGCATTACCATGGAGTATGTGCAAGTGATTTATTGTCCCCCATGCTTTGGTTTAATTCAAAAGAGATGCATTATCTGGACATGTTCCTTCTGCCTGCAGGAGCCCAGCATGTCAGTGCAAAAAATAAGGCTGAAGCATTTGCAACAATCTTCAGCCAGAAATGCCAAATGGATGATGCATCTCAGCCTCCTCCGGAGGTCCCCAGCATCACAGATGCCAGAGTTCAGCCAATTTGATTCACTCCACATGATATCAAGAAACGGCTGAAGGCACTGGATACTGCAAAGGCTATGGACCCTGACAATATTCTGGCAGTAGTACTGAAGACTTATGCTCCAGAACTTTCTGCGCCCCTAGCCAAGCTGTTCCTGTACAGCTACAAAACTGGCATCTACCCAGCAATGTGGAAAATTACCCACATATGTCCTGTACACAAAAAGCAGGACAAATCCAATCCAGCCAATTAACACCCCATCAGTCTACTCTCCATCATCAATAAAGTGATGGAAAGGGTCATCAACAGTGCTATCAAGCAGCTCTTGCTTAGCAATAACCTGCTCATTGACATCCAGTATGGGTTCCGCCAGGGCCACTCAGCTCCCGACCTCATTACAGCCTTGGTTCAAACAGGGACAAAAGGGCTAAACTCCCGAGGTGAGACGAGAGTGACTGCCCTTGACATCAAGGCAGTATTTGGCCAAGTGTGGCATCGAGGATCCCTAGCAAAACTAGAGTCAATGGGAATCAAGTGAAAATTCTCTGCTGGTTGGAGTCATACCTAGTACAAAGGACAATGGTTGTGGTTATTGGAGGTCAATCATCTCAGTTCCAGGACATCGCTGCAGGAGTTCCTCAGGGTCGTGTCTTAGGCCCAACCATCTTCAGCTGCTTCATCAGTGACCTTCCTTCCATCATAAGGTCAGAAGTTGGGATGTTCACTGATGATTGCACAATGTTCAGCACCATTTAAGGCTCCTCAGATACTGAAGCAGTTGTTGTCCAAATGCAGCAAGATCTGGACAATATCCAGGCTTGGGCTGACAAGTGGCAAGTAACACAAGTGCCAGGCAATGACCATCTCCAACAAGAGAGAATCAAACCATTGCCTGTCGACATTCAATGGCATTACCATCGCTAAATCCCTCACTATCAACATCCTTGGGGTTACCATTGACCAGAAACTGAACTGGACTAGCCATATAAATATTGTGGCTACAAGAGCAGGTCAGAAGCTGGGAATTCTGCAGTGAGTAACTCACCTCCTGACTCCCAAAAGCCTGTCCACCGTCTACGAGGCACAAGTCAGGAGTGTGATGGAACACTCTCCGCTTGCCTGGATGAGTGCAGCTCCAACAACACTCAAGAAGTTTGACAACGTCCAGGACAAAGCAGCTCACTTGTTTGGCACCACATCCACAACCATTCACTCCCTCCACCACTGACGAACAGTGGCAGCAGTGTGTACCATCTACAAGATGCACTGCAGAAATTCACCAAGGCTCCTTAGGCAGCACCTTCCAAACTCACCATCTAGAAAGACAAGAGCAGCAGACACATGGGAACACCACCACCTGGAAGTTCCCCTCCAAGTTGCTCACCATCCTGACTTGAAAATATATCAGCGTTCCTTCACTGTCACTGGGTCAAAATCCTATAACTCGCTCCGTAACAGCACTGTGGGTGTACCTACACCACATAAACTGCAGCTGTTCAAGAAGGCAGCTCACCACCACCTTCTCAACGGCAATAAGGGGTGGGCAATAAATGCTGGCCCAGCCAGCGAAGCCCACATCCCATGAATGAATAACAAGACAAGTCCCCTGCATATAAATATATGTAACTTCTAGCAAGCCTGAATGAGCCACATTGCATTCCTGACTAATCTTAAATTGGTTATTAGTGTAATCCATAGCGTGTTAGATGTGATTCTGCATTTGGACAACACTTGCTGCACAATCCTGAGTGTGCTTGACAGCATGTCTCTTTTTTCAGCAATAATGCAGAGTTTCTTTTCAAACAGCTCCTTCAGACGCACCAAGGTGGCTCGTTTCTCTGTTTCATTCCACTTTAATAACAAGTCAAATTTCTCAGGTGCCACTGCAACCTGTTTGCCCCTCAAACCAAAACCATTTTCCTTCGTGCATCAGTGGTGTGTTTGTTAAACAGGGCTGACAACAGGCTCCTTCCTCTCAAGGCCACTGAAGCTGCGTTCAAACTCCAGTTCAGGAAATCTGATCTCTCTCTGCCCCATCCCGCTATGTCCCATTTTGTTCCTCTGTCGTAGCTCCTCCCCATTGGGGTATGAGAGTGATGATGGAGTGTCTGCAGGACTTTGACACTTTGTCTGATTATTCATGATTTGAAAGCCTGGACAATTCATACCCACAGGTTGTTTTATCATGTTTTGGAAGGGCAAGTAGCAGAACTCAATCCTGCTTTTACCCAGGTCTAAACACATGCATAAATCCAACAGTTGGGACTGGATCACAGGCAGGAGTGACAGCCTTGGTTGTTTGGCACCCCAGGGGTCCTGAGGCCAACTGCTGCTCCATCTGAAGACAGCTCAGACCAGGGAGTGAACCTAGAATTTTCCTGCTTTGCATGTTCCAGTATCCCACTGAAAACAGGGATCAACTCTCACCACAACTTCATTTAGAGCTTCTTCCTTCATCTCTTCTTCCACATGCACAATGATTTTCCAATACCTCAGGCAGAATCCAAACTTTATTTAATGATTCAACTGGGGCTTAACACACAAGCGCAAATTCGATTTTTCCCTTAGCACCAGACCTCAGAACGTTAGACTTGATGTCTTTAATATATCCAGATTAAGCCTTGAGGTCTCTAAAATCCTTATGATTCACAAGCAATTGGTTTTGGCACAATTGCTTCTTCCTTGAGTGCACATCATTATCTGAAATAGTCCATATTCATCATGTGATAAAATACACACACACACACACACACACACACACACGCACACACACACGCACACACACACCACGCACACACACACACCACGCACACACACACCACGCACACACACACACCACGCGCGCACACACACACCACGCGCGCACACACCACGCGCACACACACCACGCACGCACACACCGCGCGCGCACACACCGCGCGCGCACACACACCGCGCGCGCACACACACCGCGCGCGCACACACCGCGCGCGCACACACACCACGCGCGCACACACACCACGCGCGCACACACACCACGCGCGCACACACACCACGCGCGCACACACACCACGCGCGCACACACACCACGCGCGCACACACACCACGCGCACACACACACCACGCGCACACACACACCACGCGCACACACACACCACGCGCACACACACACCATGCGCACACACACACCACGCGCACACACACCACGCGCACACACACACACACCACGCGCGCACACACACCAAGCGCGCACACACACACACCATGCGCACACACACACCACGCGCACACACACACCACGCGCACACACACACCACGCGCACACACACACCACGCGCACACACACACACACCACGCGCGCACACACACCAAGCGCGCGCACACACACACCACGCGCGCGCACACACACACCATGTGCGCGCACACACCACGCGCACACACACACCGCGCGCGCACACACCACGCGCGCGCACACACCACGCGCAGACACACCATGCGCACACACACACCACGCGCACACACACACCACGCGCACACACACACACCACGCGCACACACACACACCACGCGCGCACACACACCACGCGCGCACACACACCACGCGCACACACACGACGCGCACGCACACACCACGCGCACGCACACACCACGCGCAGACACACCACGCGTACACACACCACGCGCGCACACACACACCACGCGCACACACACACACCACGCGCACACACACACCACGCGCACACACACACCACGCGCACACACACACCACGCGCACACACACACCACGCGCACACACACACCACGCGCACACACACACCACGCGCACACACACACCACGCGCACACACACACCACGCGCACACACACACCACGCGCACACACACACCACGCGCACACACACACCACGCGCACACACACACACCACGCGCACACACACACCACGCGCACACACACACACCACGCGCACACACACCACGCGCACACACACACCACGCGCACACACACACCGCGCGCACACACACCACGCGCGCACACACACCACGCGCGCGCACACACCACGCGCACACACACCACGCGCACACACACACCACGCGCACACACACACCACGCGCACACACACACCACGCGCACACACACACCACGCGCACACACACACCACGCGCACACACACACCACGCGCACACACACACCACGCGCACACACACACCACGCGCACACACACACCACGCGCACACACACACCACGCGCACACACACACCACGCACACACACACACACCACGCACACACACACACAAAAAGCCCAGCAGAATGAAAGAAACTTTCTTCTACCTGACAAGATGAACAATGTCAGCATATCCATTCATTGGACCCATTGTCAGCATGAAGCACTCACAGTGATTGACAGTACAGATTAGATGCAATGTAAAGCTCTTTTTGCAATCACTATGGTAACTGCTGCCGAACAGGAATACTTGCACATGCCCACCGGCATCCTCTCTGTCCATGACCGCACGAGCCATTTCTCCCACTCCTGACATCATCGTTGTGCATCCATTGTTCACCTTCACTCACCTCCCACTCGCCACCCCTCTCCCGAGCCCTCACCTCCCACTCGCCACCCCTCTCCCGAGCCCTCACCTCCCACTCGCCACCCCTCTCCCGAGCCCTCACCTCCCACTCGCCACCCCTCTCCCGAGCCCTCACCTCCCACTCGTCACCCCTCCCCCGATCCCTCGCCTCCTACACGTCATCCCTCCCCCGATCCCTTGCCACCCTGCTCACCATCCCTCTCCCAAGCCCTCATCACCCTACTCACGTTGAGGCAGCGAGGGCTTGAGAAAGGGGCAGTGAGGGGGAAAAGGAGGCAGCAAGGGAGTTGGTGGCAAGGGGTTGGGAGAAGGGCGGTGAGAACAGTGTTGAGTTTGGTCGGCTGAGTTGGGTCTGTGCCCTCCTTGATGCAGGCAGCTGCCAGGGACATCAGTGTCAACAAATTCACGGGCACTGCAACTGTATATGTGGGGAGTGCGCTCTCTGCAATTGCGGCATCAGCGAATGCAGCCTTTTGCGATGCCACCATATATCTTAAAACAATCCTTCTGAACAGTGTTTCTTGCTGCACTGTTTCCACATCAGCCTCTCTCAGAAAGACCATCGGTTGGTGGGGGCGTTTTGTATTAGGAGCCAGTTGCAACCTGACCTTGGCACAGGGGAGTCAGAGAAAAGTGATTTACGGTGATTGACAAAAGGACCAACAGCAACATGAGGAAAAACGTTTTTAAGTAGTGAGTGGTTAGGGTCTGGAATGCACTGCCTGAGCATGTGGTGGGGGCGGCTTCAATCTTGGCGTTCAAAATGGAATTGGACAAACACCATTGAGAAACAGATTTCAGGGTGATGGGGAAACAAGGTGACCAAGCATCCTGTATTTTTCAGGATTGTCCCGTAATTTCACCGTTTCTTCCACATCCCATTTTGTGAGTCCCGCAGGATGCTGTATTTCTGGGGGGAGATTGTTGGAGACTTCAAGGAACAGGCTCCCAGCGCTCCCACTGTTGACAACGATCCTGGAGAGAGCAGGATTGCAAATCAATCGTGGACTTGCAAATCTTTCCTTTCAGCGAGGTGGGACATCCTTCCCTCCCCCCTCACAACCCCCCACAGCTCTCACCCCCCATCTCAACTACCCCCCCCACTCTGCACTCACCTCCCTTGCTCTTACCCCAATATCCCCATCTCTCACCCCCACCCCCGATCTCAAACCCCTACCTGCTCTCAACACCCCCCCTTTCACTCTCACCAGCCACCCCCAGCTCTCACCCCAACCATGCTCTCAAACCCCATCTGCTCTCCCCCCCACCTCATTGCCCCACAACCCCCCCTACTGTTCCCATCCAAACTCCCCACAGTCCCTCATCCCTGAAGCTAATTAAATAGAAAATCCAACTCCATCTAGTGCAGCATTTGTCATTAACAATGTGCTATCAGCAATAGGAACATAGTACCTCCTGCCTCTGATCAAGCTCCACACCACACTGAAGGCAAATACCACACCCTCAAAATCACTGGCGACCCACCCTTTCCTGGATGCCAACTACAGCTTCGATAGGGTCAGTGGGAAAGTATTTGCCCTCCTCTCACTCACCACCAATAGATTCCACAAGAGGTAGCAAGAATGGGAAACCAAAAAGGCTTCAGAATCTCTGATCTCTGGGTCACTGCTGCTATTCCCATGTCCCAGCATCAACCAGAAGGACCTGTTCCATACCTAGCATTTTCCATTACTAGGATTAGGAATTCCATAATGTCCAAGAATCACA